>NW_027507788.1:102702195-103028143 GCF_037356315.1 Lithobates pipiens | reverse complement strand
GGCAGTGGTGAGGCTGCTGCATTGAAGGCAGTGGTGAGGCTGCTGCATTGAAGGCAGTGGTGAGGCTGCTGCATTGAAGGCAGTGGTGAGGCTGCTGCATTGAAGGCAGTGGTGAGGCTGCTGCATTGATGGCAGTGGTGAGGCTGCTGCATTGATGGCAGTGGTGAGGCTGCTGCATTGATGTACAGGACTGATGAGGCTGCATTGATGGGCACTGACCCTTATTTTGCTTCAAAGTTCCTTATTTAAAATTTAAGTTTTTCTCCTGAAGCTTCCCTCTTAAAGTGGGAGTAAACCCGCTGACATTTTTTTTTTTTCAGACCTGCAAGGGAAAAGGCATAATGAGCTAGTATGCACCGCATACTAGCTCATTGTGAAATACTTACCTTAGACTGAGGCCCCGACATCTCACCTGATCCACGCCAAGGGAGCTGACATGTTCCCTCTGCGTGTCTTCCGGGTATCCCGGCTCCGGCGCTGTGAGTGGCATGCGCGCAGGAGATTTTTTTCCGGCAGGACCCGGCATCTGCCGGGCTTTCAGCGACTCATTGCGAGAGGAATATATCCTAAGCCATACAGGTTTAGGATATATTTTTTTTACCTACAGGTAAGCCTATAATAAAAATAAGCCTATAAATATTTTAAAAGTAAAAAAAAAACCCACTATACAACCGCTTTAAAATGATTGTGCATGTTATACGCCGATAAATATGGTACCCAGCAATATAAATAGCAATTTAACATGTCAATGATTGTTAAAATTTACTTTAATTGACATCAATGGAAGGCAATGCACATCCATTCTTCAAACATTTTTATGTATTTTCATGCATGTTTAGGCATGAGCCCCTTATAGTAAGCGTGCCTATGGAGACTGGAGTTCTGTGTGCTCAGGAGCATCCAATACTGAGTTGTGCAGCTTTCCTAAGGGCCCATTCGCACCAGCAGTACAAGCAAGTTATGCTCCCTATAACACGTCTCCTGTTATGTAGGGGCTATGCATTGTCGCAAGGCATTACATATTTTTTTTTTTAATATCACAAAAACCATTTGATTAATTTCTGTGCACTGCAACACATGGCGATGTGGTGTAATCTCAATTGCTATAGGAACCCAGCATGTATGCGACTACAGTGATAGTAACACAGGTTGTCAGTTTCTTTGTATAGAGGCTACAATGGTAGATTATTTTTTGTATTTTCTATTTTTTTGTACAGGTATTGAAGAGCTACAAAGAACTGCGGTACCAAAGATCTCTTTCATTAGAAGCCGCCCGACTTTCTGGTCGGAACACTCCCTTGCAGGGCATGTGAGTAGTTTTAATATACACTTGTTCTGTAGTTGTATTTTTGTATGCTTCTATGTATGCTCATATAATTCTGGTAGCTATATGCTGTATATGTAAATTAGATTAGAAAAAAAATGTGCTGTCTCCTTAAATATTACAAAATCAAACTGTGCAATGCGTGACCTAATAAAAATTGACATCTACAGCATGATTCACTTCTGTAAAAATATGCTACGAATATGAATCCTAGGAGCAAAAATCATAATTAATAAATCATCATAACAAGTAAAGTCCATAAAAAAAGGTGCTGGTGTGCTTTGCTGTAAATAATCAATTACAAAGGTGCTCCAAAAATGCCCGTGAGATAATGCAGCCTCTTACGGACCCAGATGATTTAAAATGATAGAGATCATAAGTGCCAGCGTTTATCCAGAGAGCCGACAAAGGCAGCAGAATGCTGTTCAAATTAATGGCACCTGTGGATGACCCGACGGCCCACTTTCCGGCTTCTATTAGGCCTCTTTCACACGAGATGGATTTGTGATGATCCGCCCCGTGGACATCCGCTTGCTCAGAGAGGATCACTCCGTCGATCCCCACTAAGCAGGATGACAGGTCTGTCTCTGCACACTGCGCAGAGATGGACTTGTCAGAGCACCGCTCTCCCCTATGGGAGATCGGATGATGGCGGACCGCAGAGTCTATCGTCACCCGATCCGATCCACAGACGGATGGAAAAGTAGCTTTTTCTTCCGCCGCACTTTTTTGGATTAGAGCGGGTCGGATGTCGGCAGACATGTCTCCGCTGACATCCGACGCTCCATAGACCTCTATGGAGCATCCGTTCAGGTCCTAAAAAACTGACAGGCGGACCTGAACGGATCGTTCATATGAAAGAGGCCTAAAGCCTCTATACACCTTCCAGATGAACTCCGACACTCATGATAATAAACATAAAGGGTATGCCAATAATCCACTCCCAGTGCTAACCAGGAAGAGAAAAAGTTCAACACGAAGAGCATTTTCTAAAAGATATATACAGATGAAGACAGCAGATATAGTTACGTAGTTAGTTAGGTTGAAAAAAGACACAAGTCCATCTAGTTGAACCAAAAAAAGAATACAATCCCATATACCTAATTCTATACCCACAGTTGATGCAGGGGAAGATGAAAAACTCCAGCAAAGCATGATCCAGTTTGCTATAGCAGGGGAGAAAATTCCTTCCTGATCCCCCGAGAGGAAATCCGATTTTCCCTGGATCAACTTTACCTATAAATGTCAGTACCCAGTTATATTATATACATTTAGGTAAGAATCCAGGCCTTTTTTAAAGCAATCTACTGAGCTAGCCAGAACCACCTCTAGAGGGAGTCTATTCCACATTTTCACAGCTCTTACTGTGAAGAAACCTTTCTGTATTTGGAGATGAAATCTCTCTTCTCCTCTAGATGTAGAGTGCCCCCTTGTCCTCTGTGATGACCTTAAAGTGAATAACTCAACACCAAGTTCACTATATGGACCCCTTATATATTTGTACATGTTGATAATATCCCCCCTTAATCTCCTCTTAAGAGTGAATACATTCAGTTCCTCTAATCTTTCCTCATAGTTGAGCTCCTCCATGCCTCTTATCAGTTTAGTTGCCCTTCTGTGCACTTTCTCCAGTTCACCGATATCCTTTTTGAGAACTGGTGCCCAAAACTGAACGGCATATTCCAGATGAGGTCTTACTAATGATTTGAACAGGGCAAAATGATATCTCTCTCTCTGGTGTCCATACCTCTCTTAATACAAGAAAGGACTTTTCTTGCTTTGGAAACCGCAGCTTGGCATTGCATGAAATTATGATCTACCAGAACCCCCAGATCCTTCACCACCACGGATTGCCCCAATTGTACTCCCCCTAGTATGTATGATGCATGTATATTATTAGCCCCCAAGTGCATAACTTTACATTTATCAACATTAAACCTCATTTGCCACATAGTCGCCCAATTAGACAATATACATGTAAAACTTATGTAGGCTGATTTGTTTCATCTCTGTGTATCATCTGAGGCTGTTCCCTTCACTGGGTATATGTGAGGGATTACATCCACATTCAGCTGGCCATACAGGGATTGAAATCTGGGCAGTTCAGCTGGGAACAGACGTATTTTGATCCATGTGTGGGCACTGTGGTGTACAGAAGTCGATCTACTGATAAACTTCTATACAGCCACTCGTTGGCTTTTTCCTGCTCAATCAGCGCCACAGGCTATGACTGCAGTGCTGATCAATGCATTCTGATGTCGGGAAGTCTCTTCATCAGAATATAAAGTTCAGCGTGGAGGATTCCTCCATCCACCTCAAATATGAGGAAATTGGGTCAGTATTTTCCCTCAATCTCCTGGCTGAAGGAAAAAAACTGACTAATGTGTTGGCTGTCTTTGTGTATAAATTTGTGTGTACTTATTTATGGAAGGGATAGATGAGTAAATGTACAGACAATCGTAGAAAATGCTATAAGAAAATGTTTCAAATATTAGATCTTGAATGAATACAACTTCTACCGGTAACACATACTAAATTGGTTGTAAACCTCTGACCTGAAATACGAACAAAGCATAGTGTGTACCTGTCTCAATATAGAACACTAAGGGGTTGATTTACTAAAACTGATGCACTCAGAATCTACAGCTGTGCATTGTAGCCAATCAGCATCTGACTTGAACTTGTTCAATTAAGCTTTGGCAATAAAACCTGGAAGCTGATTGGCTTCTTTGCAGAGTTGCTGAAGATTTTGCACTCTCCAGTTTTTTAATAAATAACCCCCTAAGTATCCGTTCAATTTGCTGCTTTGTTCCACTTCTATCTGCATGAATCACTTCTGACAGGTTTTCCTGACACCAAGTAAAAGGGTGCGGGAGCTCTAGCACACAGCCTGTGAATGACAGCCTCAGCTCTGTTCCTGTGTGCTGTGTGTAGGCGGGTGTGTCCCTCTAATCGGCTCCCAGAGCTCTCTTCACTGAGCTCTGCAGAGTGTAGCTTCAGCTCCCCGTCCCCTGCTATCTGGAAGCTCAGACAAGCTGTGCTGTAGAGAAGATAGGGTTGCAAATAAACAGGTACAACTTATGTAGAAGGTGTGTTTCATCTTTGTGTATCACTCAAGGCTAGTCACTTAACTGAGTACATGTAAGAGTTTAGAACCCAATTCATTTAAGCATGGTATATTTCTGCAAGTTACATAGTTACATAGTTAGTCAGGTTGAAAAAAGACACAAGTCCATCCAGTTCAACCTTAAAAACAAATAAATAAAATAAAAAATAATCGTACAATCCAGATACCCAATTTTATGCCCACAATTGATCCAGAGGAAGGCGAAAAACAGCAGGGGAAAAAAATTCCTTCCTGATCCCCCAATAGGCGATCGGATTTTCCTTGGATCAACTTTACCTATGTTAGTACCTAGTTATATTATGTACCATCAGGAAAGTATCCAAGCCTTTCTTAAAGCAGTCTACTGAACTGGCCAGAACCACCTCTGGCGGGAGTCTATTCCACATTTTCACAGCTCTAACTGTGAAGAAACCTTTCCGTACTTGAAGATGAAATCTCTTTTCCTCTAGACGTAAAGAGTGCCCCCGTGTCCTCTGGGTTGACCGTACAGAGAACAACTCAACACCAAGTTCACTATATGGACCCCTAATGTATTTGAACATGTTGATCATATCCCCCCTTAATCTCCTCTTCTCAAGAGTGAATACATTTAGTTCCTCTAATCTTTCCTCATAGCTGAGTTCCTCCGTGCCTCTTATCAGTTTGGTTGCCCTTCTCTGCACTTTCTCCAGTTCCCCGATATCCTTTTTGAGAACTGGTGCCCAAAACTGAACGGCATATTCCAGGTGAGGTCTTACTAATGATTTGAACAGGGGCAAAATTATATCTCTTTCTCTGGAGTCCATACCTCTCTTAATACAAGAAAGGACTTTGCTCGCTTTGCAAACAGCAGCTTGGCATTGCATGTTGTTATTGAGCTTATGGTCTACCAAAACCCCCAGATCCTTCTCCACTATGGATCCCCCCAGTTGTACTCCCCCTAGCATGTATGATGCATGCATATTCTTAGGCCCCAAGTGCATAACTTTACATTTATCAACATTAAACCTCATCTGCCACATAGTCGCCCAATTAGACAGTGTATTGAGGTCGGCTTGTAAATTGGAGACATCCTGTAAAGACGTTATTCCACTGCATATCTTAGTGTCATCTGCAAAGACAGAAATATTACTTTTGATCCCAGACCCAATATCATTTATAAAGATGTTAAAAAGTAAGGGTCTCAGCACTGAACCTTGGGGTACACCACTGATAACCTTAGACCATTCAGAGTAAGAATCATTAATCACTACTCTCTGAATTCTGTCTTCTAGCCAATTTTCTATCCATTTACAAACTGATATTTCCAAACCTGTAGACTTTACCTTACACATGAGCCGTGTGTGGGGAACTGTATCGAATGCTTTTGCAAAATCCAAGTATACCACGTCCACCGCCACCCCTCTGTCCAAGGTTTTACTTACCTCCTCATAAAAAGAAATCAGATTTGTCTGACAACTTCTGTCTTTCATGAATCCATGTTGTCTGTTGCTTAAAGTGTTTTTGTTCAGCAAGAACTCGTCGATGTGGTCTTTTATTAAACGCTCCAGTATCTTCCCAGCTATAGAAGTTAAGCTAACAGGTCTATAGTTACTTGGTAAAGACTTTGATCCCTTTTTAAATATAGGCACCACATTGGTCCTGCGCCAATCCAGTGGGACTATTCCCGTCATTAATGAGTCCCTAAAAATTAGATACTATGGCTCTGAAATTACAGAGCTCAATTCTTTTAGGATCCGTGGGTGGATGCCATCAGGGCCAGGTGCTTTATCCACCTTTATTCTGTCTAAGTATTTCTGGACCATATCACTTTTGAGCCATTGTGGATCATTTGGGGCTGTGTCACTACAACCCCCATTATGGACATGCGCTCCCCCATGCTCTTTTGTGTACACAGAGCTGAAGAAAGTGTTTAATAAATTAGCCTTCTCTTTGTCCCCAGTCACCAACTCTAGATTGTTTTGTAAAGGGCCTACATGCTCAGACTTGACCTTTTTACTATTAATATATTTGAAGAATTTTTTGGGGTTTGTCCTACTATCTTTTGCAATCTGTCGTTCGTTTTGAATTTTTGCATCCTTGATTTCCTTTTTACATATTCTGTTAATTTCTTTGTAACATTTAAATGACACTAGTGATCCTTCATTTTTATATTTTTTAAAAGCTCTTCTCTTACAGTTTATAGCTTTTTTAACTTTGGCTGTGAGCCACATAGGTTTTGTTTATAGCCTTTTAAACTTATTGCCCATGGGAATATACTTTGCAGTGAGGTCCCCAACAGTCTTTTTGAAGAATTCCCATTTCTGTTCTGTGCCCATTGAAGCGAATATTCTCTCCCAGTCTAAGTCCTGGAGAGCAGCCCTCATCCTTGGAAAATTAGCTCTCTTGAAGTTAAGTGTTTTTTTCTTACCCGTATGTAGTTATAATGTTATAATGTCTTGTGTGTTTTCTGAGTGTGCTGTGTTTATTTATTATTTTAGTTTTTTTTATAAAATGTCTTTTTATTCTAGAGAAAAGAAAATGATGCTAGATTTCCAGGAAGCGCCTTCGTCTCTAGAGAGTGTCTCAGACAGTGGAGGCACAGACATCCCTAATAATGAAAAGGTGTTGTTCATTTTATTCTAAATTAATATTGCATTTATCATGTCCTTATAAAAATGTGTGTGTGTGTGTGTGTGTGTGTGTGTATGTATATATGTATATGTGTGTGTGTGTGTGTTTATTAAAGTTGTAGCACAACAAGAAATGTATACAATTGGTATATAACGCAAGTTTAAAACAATTTTACAAATCCAAACTGATAAGGTGAATGCAAAGTAACAATTGGTTGGCATTTTGAAAAGGTAAATATAGGACGATCGCATACATGGACAGATTGGATCATTTGAATAAATAATAAATTTTTGGTATAAAGGCTATATAAAGGTATAAAGATATAAATGTATAAATGTAAGGCTTATTCTCCTATGGGAGTGATTGTCGTGCCACATAAGCCATGATTATCAAGATAATGAATCCAAATTGGTATAAGCTGGGCCTTAATTGGCTGCTGTATAGACACCTTTAATCCAAATGCTTCCTAAATATTTCTCATTTGTAAGCCATCTCCTTAAAGGGGAACTCTACTATTTGCCATGTCAAAAAAAACAAGTAGAGGGCAAAGGGCTGCAGTTCATCTCCTCCCTGAACTGACTTCCAATGCTTTGTTCTGCTCTCCTACAAAATGTGATCCGAGGGTTTTATTATGACTGGATGTAGTTTGTTTCCAGCTTTGCTCCCTGTTAGTCATCTGTTTCATTGACAGGGTGTATCTACAAGTTATTACCTTTTTATTACCATTGTACATGTTAAGACTTATAACCATTTGTTTGAACGTTCTGATATATGAAACATACACACAAACACACACTATATTACCAAAAGTATTGGGACGCCAGCCTTCAATATTGAGTTGGCCCACCCTTTACAGCTATAACCGCTTCAACTCTTCTGGGGAGGCTGTCCACAAGGTTTAGGAATGTGTCTATTGGAATGTTTGACCATTCTTCCAGAAGCGCATTTGTGAGATCGCGCACTGATGTTGGACGAGAAGGCCTGGCTTGCAGTCTCAGGTTTAATTCATCCCAACGGTGTTCTATATATATATATATATATATATATATATATATATATATATATATATATATATATATATATATATATATATATAATATATATATATATATTTATAAATTATTATTTTTTTTTTTTTTTTTCAAGCTGCCCCTCCTCCCCTTCCCCAAGCAGATTTTCCCTGGACATTTTTTTTTCTCATGTTTTGAATCCACAGACAAACGCCAATAGTTGCAATTGCTATTATAGGTATAGATGGATCCCAGTAGCCTAACTGAACCCCTGGTTTCTCATATATCTCGGGTACTTCAGTCTCCCTTTTTTATATCTCTTGACTCCATTGCTGTCTACTCCAAGCTCACCATAGACAGGTAGTTCAGCTAACAGATTCATCCATCTACACATGCAAGGTGGATGGGGAAAAAGTTTCCTGGGAAGAACTTATAATGGCCGTAGCAGGCGTGCAGACCCAATATCGCAAACACATCGCTCTCGCCAAAAGAATCTCTGTGTGATATAAGAAATTGTTGGCTGGTATATACCTAAAAACAAATGTATAATATATTTGTTTACCATTCCTTAGATGTGGCTGTATTTGATTTTTATTTTTACCTGGTGATCGTGCAAATAGCACATTTCCTGTTCCTTCTTGTCGATTTTTAAGGATAAATTCACCTTTGGAACATGTTACATGTTCCACTTGTATTTAGGGTGGAAGAGGTAACATGTTCCTCCCCCCTCCCTCTCGATTCCCCCTCCATGTGAAAGTTGGCAGATATCTTCTCCCTGCACCCACTGTCATAATTTATAAAAAGCGTGGGCATGTGGGGCTGCATTCACACAGCCACATAATTTATTCACAAAGTTCTGCAAAAGAATAAACTACAAGTACCCTAGGCCTTTGTAGCCGCCGTCTTGTACTTCCCAATGAGCTGTGAGGGCACTAATGAGCGCTTTCTTTACTTCATTGATCCTCCTGACATTCAGTAACTGTCTGCCTGTATCAGAGGTACGGGCAGAGAGTGTATAAAGAAGCTGCAGGATCCAGGCATTGCACCCACAATCTGCTGATCGAGGGCGCAATGCCTTATAAGCTGCAGAGGGGAAAAATAAATAAAAGCATGTTTTTCTATCTGCAAAATAATATGCATTTGTTATTCTTTTAAAAAGGTGAACTTTGACCTTTTATTTCTCCATTGTATTTTTATTTCCCATTACATGGGTGATTGATGGGAATTGTAAAATAAAAAGTAAGATAGTAATACAAAAACACAAGAATGGTAAGGACGTTTGTGCTTTCTTTTTAACTCGCAGGAAGTGACAAGGACACATCAAGATCAACAGGTATTTTTTGTATTTACTGAGTGTTCTTAGTCTAAAATAATGAAAACGAATGCATGCCCTGCATCTAAGGATGAGTAAACGGCAATATATTACATTTTTGTTTTTGTGTTTGGCTACGCTTTACAGTGATTGTAAACCCTCACAGATACCCATTGAGGTGACTGACCTCAGGAGATACACAGACATGAAACAAGTCTTCCTACCCAAGTTGCGCCTCTTTATCAGCAACCCTTTGTTCTTTACAGTCCTCCCCACACGTTTTACACAGCATTTCTGAGCTCTGGAAGGCGGGAGGTGGGGATCTGATGTCACACACTGAATAGCTGGGAGCTGAGTGTAATCTGAGACCTGAGTGGAGGGAATGCACACCCGCTACACAGTATGATAGTTAAACATGCACAGCTGGGGCTGTCAATCTCCTGCTGTGTGCTGGAGGGGAGACAGGGGCGTTTGCTGAGATTGCTTTGTGTCGGTGTAGTCCAGGGGTCTTCAAACTATGGCCCTTCAGTTGTTCAGGAACTACAATTGCCATCATGTCTAGTCATGTCTGTGAATTTCAGAGTTTTACAATGACTCGTGGGATATTTAGTTCCGCAACAGCTGGAGGGCCGTAGTTTGAGGATCCTTGGTGTAGACTGTCAGAAGTGACTGTTGCAGATAGCAGAAGAATTACAAAAATCAAACTGGGTGCTTTGGGATAGGGCAAGTACACACTATTGGAGGAAATGCTTTGTTCATTTCTCATTTCAGGGGTTTACAACCACTTTAACACTCTAACCTCTATCAAAAAGTGACATATCCGTTTTGGGTGGACTGACCCTTTAAAGCTAGCCTCACATTTCAGAGTATGCTTTTTTTTTCTCTTTTTTTTTTTTTTTTTTTATAAATTTTTTTAATTAATAACATTTTTTTTAAGAGATTCTGCGACTTCACAGAAGATTGGCTTCAAAGGAAAATCTACACAAAACATATTTTACAGTCACTGGTCATTAGAAGTATTTTTTTTTTGTGTCCTTGCTTTAATCAAGTGAAACGATATCTAACATTGTCTTTTATCCTGATTATAATAACACAAAGAAGGGAAGTTGGAAGCTGACGGGGAGCTCCAGTATTGAGTCATTCGCTCATTATCATTGCTCTTTGCTCTCCATGCAATGTCACTTGTAGAGTGAAATAAAAAGTGCAATGGTGAATTATTAATGATTTACGTCTAGGAGTTCTCTAAACAATTAATAAAGGAGATCTTAATGTCCAGTAGTGAATCGGTAGCAGTGTTAGGGAAGGGATGGGTAAGATCCAACAAAAGTGACATTATTCCCTTATGGATACATTACCTCTTCTATGCTTGGGAATGACAGCTGGGGAAATACTGCCAAGAAGTATCTTTGTGAGTCGGGAGGGAAATGGCGCTGTCAGTGCCGCGACACAACATCAAAGTTTCAGCAATGAAGCCACCAGGTGGTTGGCTCCATAAATGATTCATTTAAAAAAGCATACTATTTAAAGCTTCCTTTATAGACAAATGTGAATATTTTGCAAGTAAATAAATAAATTTATGGGAGTAAATCCTACTCGGTTAATAGTTAATGACATTAATTTAATCCACTCAGTAATCCCTACTGTTAAAGCTTTTCCTCATTTTCTGAATGACTGGTTAATGGGAGACTATGCGAGTGCAGGCCAAGTGTTCCCAGGTTCAGGGTAGGAGTTCTTGGGTTACACAGTACAGAATCGCATGACAAGCTGTTCTGTGAATAGCCTGCTACAGCTAGCTGCAGTTAATGAATAGAAATCCCAACTGTATATTACTAGTGAAGGTATTGTGATATTGCCACAGTTTTCGGTCAACAATTTTATTTTAAAGTGGTTGTAAACCCCAGTCATGAAAAATGAACAAAGCACCTCCCTCTAAAGTGTGTACTTGTCTCCATTATGAGCACTAAATGTCATTTCTGTCTGCTGCTTTGTTCCTCTAATATCAGCATGAATCACTTCTGGTACAATGTTTTTATTGAAATATGAAAAAGGGAAAACCAGGTGACAAATTCCCACGCAGGGGATATGAACATAAAACATAAAAGGTTCACATATAAGTACTGTATTTATTGGAGTATAACACGCACTTTTTTTCCCCTTAAAATCAGGGGAAAATGGCGGGTGCGTGTTATACGCAGATCCTCCTCCATTTTGGAGCCCCTGGGCAGCTTTCAGCCGCCTTCGGCCATTCTCGTCAGCTTTTGGCCGCCTTCGGCCCTTCTCAGTGTCTGACAACGGCCGAGAGCAGGCGAAAGCCAACGAGAACGGCCAAAGGCGGCCGAGATACACAGGACATCTCGGCGGTGCCATTTTAAAAAATAAAAGCTGCAAATAAAACTGACAAGGCTGCAATGATGGACAAGGCTGCATAACAAGACTGCAAATGACACTGACAAGGCTGCAGATGGACACTGATAAGCCTGCATTGATGGGGATTTAAATGTAAGTTTTTTTTTCCTTAAACTTCCCTCCTAAAAGTTTTTTTCCTTAAAATTCCCTCCTAAACTTGGGGTGCGTGTTATACGCCGGTACATAATAAGACATATATTACAAAGGTTTAGGCTATAGAATGACACGACCCAGCGGCTGGAGTCAGGGGCCAGTGCGTTATGCCCGAGTCATGAGACCCAGGGGCTAAGGCAGGCAAGGGGATGCGGCGTTCTCTGCACAACGGGAAAGAGAAAAGCAATGAAAAATAAACAAAAAATAAAGTTTTTTTAGAGCGGGGGCATGAATCACTTCTGACAAGTTTTCCTGACACCAAAAGGAAAAATGGTGATGGGGGAGGGACCTCCAGCTGATTGACAGCCTCAGCTCTGTTCTTGTTTGCTGTGTGAATGGGGGTGTGTCTCTGCCCTCCAATCAGTTGTCAGAGCTCTCCTCACAGAGATCTGCAGATTGTGACTTAAGCTCTCCTCTCACTTTTTTCTGAAAGCAGTGTATGAGTGTATGAATTCTCCACTTTGAATGGCTGTAGAGAACAGGGGGTTGCAGAAAAATAGATACAACTTATGTAGGAGGATTTGTTTTATCTCTGAGGCCAGTCACTTCACTTGGTATATGTGAGCGTTTACAACAGGAGTAGGGAACCTCGGCTCTCCAGTTTTGAAACTAGAAGTCTCATGAGACATTGCAAGACCCTAACAATCACAGGCATGACTCCTAGAGGCAGAGGCATGATGGGATTTGTAGTCGGTGAATTCATCCATTGTGTGGTTGGAGCAATCTGCTAAATGAAGGAAATCTATTGGTTTACAGGCAGCTTTAGCAATTTTGGGTGGATTACCCCATTAGCATCACCCTCTGTGCACTGCTGATATTGTGTTTTTGGGGGGAGGTTTTTGGAAACCACTCCCAGTAAACCACCTGAAGGCTCCAAATGTCTTCTTCTTCTATGTTTTTCTGGATTATACCATTCAGATGTCGTTTCATTGGTGATAATTTCCCTTTGAGCTGTGTATGAAGAGGGTAAACCTGCCAGTACAGAGAGACCAGTTTTCCAATCTGAATGGGTGTTTTACCAGTTGTGTTTTACCAGTTGATAGTTTTTCAGAAAGTCCCACATTTCCATTGGACAACACGCCTTTTTGGGTTGGGGGTTCAACAATTCTTTTCCATACGCTCAATTCACAGCGCTGTTATGATGAGTAGTGGGGTGCAGAAAAATGCAGCGTGTGTGCTTTTCTTATCAGCTCACTAGAATGCTAAAGATGATTTTGCTTGGTGTATTCATTTTAAAATGTTTGAGAATGTATTTTTTTTTTTTTTATGACAAACTTAATTTTTACCTGCTCTGTGCCATGGTATAGCACAGAGCTGCCCCGATCCTCCTCTTCTGGCATCCCCCGTGGTGCTCCTGGCTCCTCCCTGCTGATTTCTCACAGAGCAAGCAGATTGCTCATGGGGTCACTTGTGTGGGCTCGATCTCAAGCCACGCTGTGTGTGTTTTTGTAGACCCACACACAGCAGCTTGCTCTCTTCTCACAAGCATTGACTGCCCCCTTGTCCAGTGAGTGGGAAGAGAGCAGAGAGAGCTGCTACTCTCAGGCACAGTGCTGGATCAAGATCAGGCTCAGGTAAGTATTTAGGGGGCTGGGGGATCCTAATCACAGAAGTTTTTTTTTTACCTTGAAGGAGAGAATGCATTAAAGCTGAGTTAGAGGAAAAAATGTAACTCAGTTTTAAACCTTTTTTGGTATGTTTTCTTCTGGAACTTCTGCCCCATGTTGCAGCATCGAGGTATGTCACTTCCACATTTTTTTTTGTCCCCCCTCCCCCCCTGTTGCCTTCTGGGACCTTTGTGTGTCCCAGAAGACGTCGGGACCATTCAAAGTGCCATGCGACTTGATCATGCGCAGTAGCAAACAGGCTCTGAAGCAGCAAGGCTTCACTTCCTGTTTCCCTTAGTAAGGATGCCGTCGCCTACACCGGACCCTATGGACGGGTCAGCTTCGGGTGTCGACATCGCAGGCTCCCTGGACAGGTAAGTGTTCTTTATATTAAAAGTCAGCAGCTACAGTATTTGTAGCTGCTGACTTTAAAAAAAATTTCCCCCAGGCTGGAACTCCGCTTTTAAGGTAAAAACCCTTTTCATTTACAACCTCTTTAAAGTGTTACTAAACCCACAACAGTAAAATCGGTCTGTATATGCAGTAAAGCATGCTTGTTATACTCACTGTGGAACCTAAGGGGTTAATCTTCTGCTTTGTATAACAAGGTTGTTTGATCCTGTCTTCTCTGATCCTCCCCTTCTTCACAGGTCTGGATAAGACAGAGTCAGTGGAGTCAGGCTGCACATGCTCAGTTTGGTGTGTGTTGCTAGAACCTTTTTTTTTCTTTTTTTTTCTTGGGAGAGTGCATGTGATCAGCACATTGCCAATCAGCACTGTCCAGACAGAGGGTCAGGGGTCCTGCATCCTGATAGGGCAGTCAGAGCAGTATGAAAACTCCTCCTACAAGTTTTAACCAGTGCTGGTCACAGGACTGCTATATATTACTGATGAGAAAAGGTATTTAGCATTTTCTATTTACGAAAATGAATGCATTTCCATGTTCTGTGTACTGTGGGAGATATAGTGAATGCAGGTTCCTGGGTTTAGCAACACTTTAAATGACAGGGAATGATTAACCATCTGTGAATATTTGGTGACTGTAACATTTACTGGTTTATAAATATGCCTCTAAGCTTTGGTTTGGCTGAACCTTTAAATAACTCCTGACATTCCTCCCTGATATTTGTATTGTTGTAGACCGCTCAAGTAAAGCATTTCTTTTCTATAGGTTATACTATTTAGAAAACTTGTTAGTGATGATAACTTCCATTTAGGTTCTGTCTGAAGAGAGTAAACCTGCCAGTACAGAGACCAGTTCTCCAACTTGCACAGACGTTCTGCCTAATAAAGTGCCTGAGAACGACTCCTCACTGAAAGAGGAGCTGCAACCACAAGATGGACTCCGAGTCAAAGACCCAGGTATAAAAGGAACATGTTTTTGGAAAAGTCTTTTAAACATTTTAATTTTTTACATAAACTTTAAGTAGAACTATGGGCAAAACTTTTCATTTTTAGTTTAACAAGATTTGGGGATTTCTCTTCACTTCCTGTCCCATAGCCAAACAGGAAGTGAGAGGAAATCTCTGAACATTAAGGGAATTCCTCAGGGACTCCCAGAACTAGTGTCCCCATTGGAAGATTTTCCCTCCTTACTTTTCTGGGGACAACCCAAAATGAGTTTCTTCTTTCAATGATAATGGTAAACAGGACAAATAGAGAGATTGAATCTCCCTAACGGGGGCACAGACAGCAGTAAAAACAGACAAGCATTTATGTCCCTCTCTACTATATCCAAAGTTTAGAAAAGTCCTTACTAAATGGGCTGGATCCCAGATTTTCTGCTTTGCTACTCTTATGCAAGATATATTGTCAGCATTTATTTTTCTTCCCATTCAGAGACTTAACAGAAGAGTGTTTGTATAAAATATTGAGATTTCAGTGGCTAGAAGGGTAAACTTGAAGCCACAAAACATTTTTCCCCTAGGGAATTTAAGGCTGCTGAAAAATGACAGATCCAGAATACCTTGCTACACAGATGGGGCAAGCTTAAAGGGTAATTCCGCTGTCATGAGATAAAAAATTAGCAAATAAAAAATAATTAAAAATTAATATCGCCTATACAATTGCAACTTAAGTCATAATGTAATTGAATGCTATTAAAAATGACCTTTCCTTTTCAATCTGCAGCGCTTTCTGTAAAATGCAAGGTAATATGGCAACCGGGAGAAGATCTGTACACAGATGGTGTACAGAACACCCCCTAGATATGTCATTTCCCGCTTGTGTGCACTACGATACAAATCTGATTTTTGGCATCCTCTGCAACAAAAATTTAATTTTTGGTGAGATACCACCACCTCCACCTCCCACCTCTAGAGGGAGTCTATTCCACATTTTCACAGCTGTTACTGTGAAGAAACCTTTCCGTATTTGGAGATGAACTCTCTCTTCCTCCAGTCGTAAAGTGTGCCCCCTTGCCCTCTGTGATGACCTTAAAGTGAATAACTCAACACCAAGTTCACTATATGGACCACTTATGTATTTGTACATGGTGACCATATCACCTTTAATCTGTTCCTCTCAAGAGAGATTAAATTCAGTTCCAGATGAGGTTTTACTAATGATTTGTACAGGGGCAAAATGATATCTCTCTCTGGAATCTATACCTCTCTTAATACAAGAAAGGATTTTGGTTGCTTTGGAAACCGCAGCTTGGCATTGCATGGTATTATTTAGTTTATGATCTACCAAAACCCCCAGATCCTTCTCCACTATGGATACCCCAATTGTACCCCCCCCTATTATGTATGAGGCATGCATATTCTTAGCCCCCAAGTCCAGTACTGTACTGTACAGTGTAATTTTACATTAAGAATGGTTACATTGCAATAACCTTCTGATTTCAGTTGGATTTAACATCTTGATCTTTAAAAGGAACCTCTTGAAAAAATTATACTGTGCGACTCCTTTGTATCTTGTCAATGGGAGCTGTAATTCCATATCTCACTTCTAGTGCCACCTGCTGCTGGAATCTGGTATTGTGACATATCTACAAACTGAATATCATTGTTCAGTGATTTCAGTCCATTCAGCAGGCTGAAAACATTTTCCTAAAAATTAGCTTTAAGGAGTTTAGCAAAATCTGAAAGGTCTGAGATAAGAATGACACCTTTTAAAGGTCAGTCAGTATTGAAAATTAATCTTTGAGATGTATACAAGGAGCGCAGTTTATCTCTTAGCCCTTGTACACACGGTCAGACATTCCGACAACCAAATCCGCCGGATTTTGTCCGAAACTGTTGCATACACACAGTCGGACAAAGTTGTTGGAAAATCCGATCGTTCAGAACGTGGTGACGTTATTTCCTTACGACGGGACTACGTTCAGGCTAGTAGCCAATAGCTTTGGTGTAGGAATTTGATCTGAGCATGCATGGCACTTTGTCTACACATGATCGGACAAGGTCCGATCGGATCATGTTGTCGGAAAATTTTAAAGCCAAGCTGGAAAACTTGGTCCGTCAGATATTCCGACGGAAACAGTCCGATGGAGCCCACACACAGTCGGATTATCCGACAATGCGGCCCTATCGAAATGTCCGACCGTGTGTACAAGGGCTTATTCTTAATATTTCAGGTCTAGCTGTGATAGTACAGTCAAACGCAGTCCATGATCTTGGAACCCCTCCACCTCTCTGCTTTTAATGCAGCAAGAGAACGTCAAACCCATGGCAAAGCTTCTTACCTTGTCAAACTGTCAGCCGCTGTCCTCTCCCGTCTTTAGGTGGCTTTTGGTTATTGGTACTAATCAATAAAAAAAATTGATTTAGGCTAATCTATTTTCTATGTCTTTAATTATTTTTTTCCCCAACTTTTAATATTGCCCATTAATTGTGCTAGATTATGCTTTTTTCAGCCTTGGAAAGAAGTAGAGCTGGGAGATTTTCTCAGAAAATAAAATAAAATCTGCGATTTAAAAGAAAAAAAAAAAAAACTCGATTCACGATTTGAATCGAGTTTTTTTTTTTTTGATGGACACCGCGCCGGTCCTGAGGAGCTGCGGGCAGGAGTTTTTAGGCGAGCCGTGGCTTCAGCCTAGTCCTCCATAAAAACTCCTGCCCGCAGCATCTGGTGGAAAAAAAAAAATAAAAAAAAATTGATTTGCTGAAATTTTGAATCGATTTGACCTCTCAACTCGATTCAAGATCTAAATCGATTTTTTTTTTTTCCCCCCGGCGAGGCTGCTGCTTCGGCCTAGTCCGCAGCGTCCGGCCTCGCAGACTAGGCCGAAGCAGCGGCCTCGCCTAAAAACTCCTGCCCGCAGCACCTCAGGACCGGCGCGGTGTCAGCGCCGGTCCTGGTGGAAAAATTAAAAAAATAAATCTAAAAAAATCGATTTGTTGAAGTTTTGAATCGATTTTGACCTCTCAACTCGATTCAAGATCTAAATTGATTTTTTTTCCCCAGCCCTAGAAAGAAGTGTGGTTTATCATTAGTAATTTCTAATAATGACGAGTCAATTGTATATGTGTTTGATATTTGCAGAGACCCCTAAGCCTGAAATACTGTCGGTGATTGATGACATCATTAACTCCACCCCAGAACTGAAGCTGAATTCTGAACCATTAGAAGCGAGGTTAGGCCTTTTTCTAATGAAATAGCTTAATAAATATGTTGTTTTATAAGCAAAGAACAATGTGAAAAGTTCACATCAGAAATGACATTTCACTTGTTAGAACATAGTAAACTGTTATGGGATTTGGCTTTATGGGTCACTGCACAGTCCACACCATCTCTATTTTCCCCACGTTATTATTTTAGTTTTGCAATGTTTTATAGCTATCAGGATTTAAACCTCTATTAGAAAATATAGGAATAAATGGTGGCGCTACATGGTAAATATAAGATACACTAGTTAATTATAAATTAATCATGTGAATATATAATTTCACCCTGTGATAAGTGAAAACAATAATAATAAAATGAAAAAAAAAATCAAGTAGGCACACTTAAAAAAATTCAAATGCAATAAATGCACACGTGATTCCTCAACCCGATCCTTCGCTCTCCACTGCACTGTGTCTCGTCACATGTGCTAGATTGTCGTATAGCTACACCCCGACATGTTTCGTAACTGAGACTTAATCATGAGATTGTCCATTTTTTTCTGGATTTGTTTTATCAGAATGTCATTTTAAGTTCATTTCTAAATTCACTTTTGCCACATGGTGTTAATCACTTGTGCATTTATTGCATTTGAAGGTTTTTAAGTGTGCCTAATTAGATTTTTTTTTTCATTTTATTATTATTGTTTTCACTTGTCACAGGGTAAAATTATATATTCACATGATTTAGTTTATAATTAACTACTTTATATTATATTTACCACGTAGCGCCACCATTTATTCCTATATTTTCTAATAGGGGTTTAAATTCTGATTGCATTCATTAATATTTTTAAGTGACAGCTGTAGGATCTACCTTATCTATATCCAAAAGCGCAGTGGTGATTTCACAGGGATAGGCGGATTCACTTGTAAACCAACGGTTTGAATGTTTTATAGCTGATCAGATTCCACATTCAAATAATTTATCATTTGGTGTGAATATGCAAATCGGACACATTTTGTAATAACTGTTACAGTAAGCCTTCAGGCTAAAAATTGGAGGATTTTCTGTAACAGGAGGTGTAGTTTAGGAACAATAGCTAAGTTAATGGTTTTAGATTATAATGCTCTTGTATCTAAATCTGGTTGCAATGATTGGTTCCATTTTCTTGCCAACATTTTTCTAAAGGCTGCTGAAAAAAATAAAACACTTTTCTTATATTTCTGTTGCTAGCATAAACAGTTGTATAACTCCCACACATCAGTGAAGCTTATTTCCTCTGGATAGGCATATGGCAGAAAAGAAAATAACGTTATTGAATGAGGCGTATATACTTAATGTATTTGTGGCCCATGGAGTTCGCACCATAATCTACATGTTAATAAAGCATATTTGTACATTACGGCACACTTACCGCCCCATTACTGGAGAAGTGCCCAGTAATGGAATGTCTTCAGACTCCTTTGCTTCTTCATCGCTACTGCTGCCATCCTCCCCCGCTCATCTTCCAGAGTCTTTCTCATGCTTTTCTATCCAGGGTTGATGTAACCTGCGTGCAAGGTAGTTCTTTATTTATAGTGGTACCCACAAGAATAATTGTGTACTGTGATACACATATATACATGTAATATCCCGCCCCCTATTGTTTTTAGCTGGTTAATGGGCATAGAAGAGAAGGGAGGGAGTGGGCTGTCATTTACCACTGTATATACTCCTACATGTGGGACTCTATAGTCACATGGGCTGCTCAGATGTCATAGGGAGGAAATGCTCAGCATAGAAACTCACTGAGAACTGAGCATGTGCAGAGTTGTCACCACAGTTGCAAAATCCCTAGCTGCATTGAGGACATGAACAGAAGGGGGAGATAGAGAACAGCAGGATCAACCAGGTTTTTGCAGAAAACAAATCTTATAGTGACTGGGTGAGTATGAATGACACGTAATACACCATTTGATAGTTTTTATGATGTGGGTTTAGTGACACTTTAATGACATCTTAGTTTTACATAGATGGCGATGGCACACATCCAACTTTTCCTATCTCTTGGAAACATTTTCACTTGATTTCCCTGGACCATCTACTACAACCATTACCAAAGGCGATTTATTCCTCAACTTTTAATTTTAAATGCAACCCCATCCAGTGTTTTTTTTTTTTTTTTTTTTTAAGTATTATGATGGATTCAAACCTATACTAGGTTTGATTGGCTTCCCCCCCCCCCCCCCCCCACTTGGCCAAATGACCAAAATCCACACGGGTAAAAATGTTAGAAATCTCCCCAGTGGGGATGTAGACAACAATTTAAAAGCATGAGAAAGATTGTAATCTTTGCCATTCTTCTAAAAATATTGCCTATTTTATTGGTAAATCAGTTGGGGAGTTTCCTCTCTGTCCCTTTCAGGAGACTACTTGTCAAAGTGATGATGTCAGTAGTCACTTTGACAAGTAGTATTAGAGGCACAGGGACGTTGCCTGGAGAGCGATGAAGTAAGACGTGGGTGAAGGGAGCTACTCTTGCCGCTTATACTGCATAACATCCTGAGCAAATCTCCGGGCATATACAGACCTACAAAGCCTTCCCCCGAACACATGGAATGAGGGGAAACATGTCGCTGCCAAAAAAGGCTACAGATCCAGCGAATACACTGGCTAAATTCCGCTGCCAAGAAAAAAATAGCAGGCCAAAGATGGTGCCGACACATGTCCGGACGAGGAGCGCCATACAACAGACACAGATAAAGTGCTGGATGCCATAGCTACATTATAGGACACCCTCACTGCCAAAATTGATGAGGTAAAGATTGATATCCCCCTGCTTCCACAAAACTTATCCAAGCTGAAAGACAGGGTTACAGAGACTGAATCCCGGATTGGCATGGCGGAAGATATCATACACCCCCCTGCAGCATATGCAAAGACAAATCCACCAGCTCCACTCACATCAAGATGAAATGGAGAACAGATTACGCTGATGCAATCTTTGGTTCATAGGATTGCCTGAAAGATCAGAAGGTAAAGACCCGGCTGAGTACCTAGAGAACCTCCTCATAACAACTTATGACAGGGAGGCCTTTTCAGTTATGTTCATGGTGGAACGGGCTCACCGCATACTGCCAAAACCACCACCAGCAGGGGCACCCCCCGAACCTTTATAGCCAAGTTTTTGAACTTCAGAGACAAAATGAGACTGACAAGGTACATAGGTAATATCCCTGTAGGTAACAGTCATGTGGCAGTCTTCCCTGACTTTTTCTAATGAAGTGCAGAAAAGAAGATCCCAGTTCCAGGATGTTAAACGTTGCCTCCGTGTACTGCGCCTTAAATATGCCATGTTTTTTCCCGCAAGGCTCAGAGTGGAAGAAGGCGAGCGAGTACAGTTATCGATCTCAGTGAGTACGAATGTTGCATCCTCCCCGATACAATGCTCCGCCACAGCTCCCTCCCCTATGGCACAACTGCAAATATGACAGACATGGCTGTCCTCCTAAACTGACAGGCTGAGCATTATTCAGAAAAGCAGCCAAGAGGCCCATGGTAACTCTGGAGGAGCTGCAGAGATCCACAGCTCAGGTGGGAGAATCTGTCCACAGGACAACTATTAGTCGTGCACTCCACAAATCTGGCCTTTATGGAAGAGTGGAAAGAAGAAAGCCCTTGTTGAAAGAATGTCATAAGAAGTCCTGTTTGCAGTTTGTGAAAAAGCCATGTGGCGGGACACAGCAAACATGTGGAAGAAGGTCCCTGTTACATCTGCTGGATAGTTCTAGAACTTAGAGGCAGGAGGAGAAGAGATTAGACCTGCATATGGTTTGGAGCCTCCTCCAATCCCTGGGTAGGGACAGCCCAGAAGATGGGAAGTTAGGTCATAAATATTTTGGAGCCTGGCAGCAAGGGAGCAGATTTCAGGATCCTGTTGACTAGAAGGGACCCCTTTGATGGGGGGGGGGGGGGCTCTGCCCCTGGGCAGGACACAGAGCAGAAGAACCATAGAGAGAGAGGTCAGGAGCAGCAGCTGAAGACTCGCATTCCTTTTCCATGGCGGTGGCAGCTTCATGGTGTGAGGATGCTTTTCTTCAGCAGGGACAGGGAAGCTGGTCAGAGTTGATGGGAAGATGGATGGAGTCAAATACAGGGCAATCTTAGAAGAAAATCTGTTAGAGTCTGCAAGACTCGAGACTGGGGAGGAAATTCACCTTAAACGACCCTAAACATACAGCTAGAGCTACAATGGAATGGGTCAGATTAAAGCATATTCATGTGTTAGAATGACCCAGTCAAAGTCCAGACCTAAATCCACTTGAGAATCTGTGGCAAGACTGTTCAGACGTTCTCCATCCAATCTGACAGAACTTGAACTATTTTGCAAAGAAGAATGAGCAAAAATGTTGCTCTCTAGGTGTGCAAAGCTGGTAGAGACATCCCCAAAAAGACTTGCAGCTGTAATTGCAGCGAAAGGTGGTTCTACAAAGTATTGATTTAGGGGGGCTGAATACAAATGCACACCACACTTTTCACATATTTATCTGTAAAACATTTTGAAAAACGTTTATCATTTCCTTCCATTTTACAATTTATGTGCCACTTTGTGTTGATCTATCACATAAAATCCCAATAAAATACATTTACGTTTTTGTTGTAACATGACAAAATGTAGAAAACTTGAATACTTTTTCAAGGCATTGTAATACTGTCATATAATATTGTCCTTAGCAGTGTTTTTAAAAGTAGGTTGTGCTGTGGATCACTGGGCTTTCAATATTGAAGTCTCCAGATACTTATCTGTTATTAAGAGTACAGGGAGGTGGAAGCACTCGCAATTTCATATTCTCTTCTGCATAAGAGGCATTTCTGGAATGTTGCTGCTCCGGTTTTAGGACAGCAGCCAGAGGCTTTTTTGATGCTGCATAAAAAAATATCTTTAGAAATCCTGAGAAAATGTTTATTGTATTACTGCTCTAAAGTCGGTTTGTTGTCATTGTCTTAAATGTGTCCAGTTCTGATTGGTAGTAACTTCATAATTCCACAAAATGAGGAATTAACTTTTATATTGTTAAATGAACTTTCACAACTATAAATCTAATTGCCACGTTTTGATAAAAAAAAAAAAGGAAATCTAAGCATGTTGTGAATGACTGCAGACAAATATATAAAGTGCTTTAGGCCTCGTTTACTGGGTCGTACTTAAGCGTACACCAGTGCGAGGGTCGTGTTTGCCCGGACGAGATGCACAATTGTTACGTGGCTGCACAGGCGCAACTGCAGCTCCCAGCTGATATCCAAATGGGTGCGGGTTTATGTCCCCGAACACAGATTGTGTGATTTTGGGGGACGTGCACCCACACAGATGTCACATTGGGAGTAGCAACTGCCAATGGGTGCTCCTTGATGCATGTCACTCCATCCCACACAGGCAAGCACAGCCCTCACGTGGGTGTAGGATGATGTACACCGGTATGAATGTGACCTTACATGAACATTTTCATCCTTGGATTTTTATTTTGGTAGTGATACAACTTGGAATTAAAATGCAGCTAACGGGGACTTTTACAACTGGATTTGCAATAAATATATAATACTTATCCATCTGTCTGATCTTCCAGAGAGGCACATACTTCGCTAATGCGCTCAGCCACTAATCTGGAGGTCTCCTGAAACTTTTCTTGTATATTGCAATACTGTTTTTTAAGGTCAGCCAACTTGTTGGATCGGGTGTGTCAGTTGGAGTTCTGTCCTTTCAGACAATTTTATACTGGCACCATGGAAGCTTTCAGGGATGCCCTGTCCCCACTCTATCAGTGCGTAGGTGCAACCGGTACTGTGGTCTGTTGTCACTGTGACTACATGCCCCTTTTGGTCTGGGGACAAGACTTGGACCACCTCATTGACCTGTTTCTCTCCCCAGTCAATTCCTGGAAGTTTGATGGCCACGCTGTCTTCTGAGTGAGCCCCCACGTATAGCACTAACCCCCGAAGGAGCTGCTGGTTTTGATTGGGCCTGCACTCTACCTAGAAACCCCACTGACTTGACTCAATCCCCTTGGCACAGCTGTGGTGCAATGTAATACAGTACAATATACAACAATGCAAAGAACCTGTATTGTACCCTCAGGATCCACTGGCTCCACCTGGTGGGGAAAAACAATACGCCACACAACTGGATACTTAACCAGAAATATTGTTTACTGTAAAATATTTCAACAGGTGGTTACAGTAATTGTGCTGTCATCCCAACATAGGACGACAGCACAATGTATTTCAATATAACAGAATATAACAGTTGTATGCAAATATATTTATATGAATCTGGGAGCTCCCCCTGATTTAAAGGCTATACGTGAGGCTTCACTTAAAGTACTTCAATCTGGGGGATCTTCTTTTCTTCGCTAGCTCAAGTCACTCCTTTGTATTTGTAATCCAAAAGTTCATAGAGGATTAAGCTGAAATGCTCCTGGTGTAACTACAGTAACTTATCTACATACGCTGAGGCGTCAAAGTAAATGGGCCCCAAGCCTGTTCAGCGTCAGTGGCTCTGCTACACCTGAGGCCTGTATACGAGTCTAACTGCGTGTAAAGATTAACAAACGGTGGGCCGTAACCCGCTCACCAACTGGATCAGAGTTCCGTAATCTCACTTTGGTCCCTTGACTGTCGCTTGTCCTTCCGTCAACTGGGCCAGATGCTCTGTATCGCTCCGCCGAATCGATCAGGTTCTCTGATTCTTTGCTGAATGTCTTTGGACCTTCTCAATCCGGCTACCGTCTCTCAGGCTCCGTCAGGTCACCTCAGAAGAACAAACAGGCTGGCGTTCTGCGATGGCTGTCGGCCGCTGCCTCTCGGGACACCTCTCCACAGATCCGCACAGGCAGGTAACGTGGTCCCAAGAGACCTAAAATGGCCGCTGCTGTCCCTTATCTCCCCTATCCAGCATGCATTGCGGAAGAGAGTGTTCATGGGTAGGTCACGCACAGACTCCTAGGTAACGAGGTTAACCTTCAGAATCCAAACAAACAGTCCCTTCCTGTACAAGTCTTTAGGTTGTTCTGAGGTAAATAATAAACGGGTGCGTTACCCATATTTGGTTGCTAGATGGCTCTAGTGCAAAACCACATTAATGTCCATATACCTCACATTAAAGCATGCATAATCACATCAATAAACAAGGATGTCAGTGCTACATAAAAATATATATATAAAAATATTTTAATTGGGACACTTTTTTAAAAAAAAAATCTGATTTTATTTATAATATTGCAATATATATATAATAATATATAATAATTATAATATTGCATTGCAAGACAAATAAAAATCTTTCTTCATGGTAGAAATCACTAGTAAGATCTCATCTAGAATTTGCAGTTTTGGGCACCAGTTCTCAAAAGGATATAGGGGAACTGGAGAAAGGTGCAGAGAAGGGCAACCAAACCAATAAGAGGCCACTCTGCTATGAGGAAAGATTAGAGGAACTGAATTTTTTTCTCTTGAGAAGTGGAGATTAAGGGGAATATGATCACCATAATTGGTCCATATAGTGACCTTGGTGTTGAGTTATTCACTTTAAGGCCATTGCAGAGGACAAGTGGGCACTCTTCACGTCTAGATGAAAAAAGATTTAATCTCCAAATACAGAAAATTCCATAAGTGTCCGATTTCCAACACTGTGATATCTTCAACATCAAAATCTTGTTTCTTCACCTCTTGTGCCCAAAAGTGTGAATGTAAACTCACCAGAATAGTTTGGTGATTGCCCATCAGAGGTGAAGTGACCCAGTAGGAGACATATTAAAGGGTATCATCAGGATTTTATTAAAAATGTGGCATTAAAAATGGTAGGGATGCCGGAACCAGCGTGTAAGTGACGTGTGCTCCAAGCCTTGTTCCGGTTCGTAACCCAGAAATGACAAACCCAAGCTTCAATGTACGTTTCTCCAAAATGGCGTCTTTAGGAAGTAAGAACAATCATTTCTGGTTCAAATTTATCTCAAGGGAAAGGTCCTGATTGGCTGCCTACCACAACATAGTTACATAGTCAGTAAGGTTGAATAAAGACACCAGTCAATCCAGTTCAACCTGAGTGAGTGTCTACAATTGTCCCTATCCCTGTACATCACACACACATCAGTCCCTACCCTCAAGGAGCCCACAATCCAAGGTCCTCATCATATACTAAGGCCAATTTTGGACAGAAGCCAATTAACCTACCTGCATGTCTTTGGAGTGTGGAGGAAACCCACACAGGCACAGGGAGAACATGCAAACTCCAGGCAGTTAGTGTCATGGTTGGGATTTGAACCAGTGACCCTTTTTACTGCTAAGTGAGAGTGCTAACCACTACACCACTGTGCTGCCCATAAACATGACGGGCGACTAGATTGAATAAAAGTGTAAATCCCACTCGGGCTATACGCACATGTGGTTTACAAAGATCATAGGCATGCACACAGGGTGTGCCAGGTGTGCCTGTATGCACCCTAATTATAATGTGTGGTGCAGATTCCACCTTGTTTAGACCCCTGATATTTTACCAAAGCCTCTTAACGGGACTCCTATGGAAAAAATAAAAAATAAATCTACTGACATTGTCCACTGCCCTACTGACACCAATCACTGTTATACTGACACCGTGCACTCCTATGACAAAGATGCATCAATAATATGCAGGCTATTAGAAACTACAAAAAGGCTTGAGTACTATGTGCAAAAGCAATACATTATATAATCACAGACTTAGTAAAGAGCTAGACTGCCAGGAAGCTAAGACTTCTAGTGAATGATCTGTGGGCTCTACCAGATTGTGAGAATCTTCTGTCCTAAGGAATGATTTACCATCCTTTTTTATGGACACTTGCTTTGACAGCATGGCTGTTGAAGTCCAAGTCTTGAGAGACAGTGACATCTTTGAATCTGTGATTCCTAAAAGCTATGAAGCTATGAAGGCTTCATTTGCATGATGTATCATTGGACATGGAAGGCATACTTTACTTGGTGTGAGTCTCGGTGCTTCCACCCTAGGCGTTTTTCTGTGAGACGAAGCCTCTCCTTCTTGCAGCTAGGTCTGGACCAGTATTTCATTTTCCAGCATTATTAGGGCCAGGGTTCTGCCTATTCTGTCTTCTTTCAGAGACCACCAGTCTCTCAATCCATGGTTAAGACATTTGTACAAGGGTGTCCCATGTAGCTCCCCTTGTTCCTTCCCCGGTGACTCCGTAAGATCTAAAAGTGGTTCTCTGCACTTCAAAAACCATAGCTTGAACAGCTGCTTGCTGTGGGGGCACTCAGCAGGAGGGAGAGGCCAGGATCTGAGAAGAAGAGGATCGGGGCTGCTCTGTGTAAAACTACTGCACAGAGCAGGTAAGTTAATTATTTCTAAACGAAAAAAAAAAAAGAGGCTTTAGTATCAATAACTGAACAAGCTGAATATAGAAGCTAATTGGTTGCCATGCGCAACTGTTCCAGATTCTGTCTGCTCCAGTTTTGATAAATTTCCCCCCTATGTGTATTCATTTAGGCTTAGGACAATGTTTGCCATTGTTTAGGTGTATAGTGCTGCCACAGTGCACAGCTCTTTACAGGGAATATAAAAGCCATTTGCATTTGACTCCCCTTAAGAAGCTCATTGTAGTGTGTCCCTACTGCACATAAGCAAACCATCATTTTGGTTAAAACCAAAATCACTTTTCCTATGACTGTTGCTGATGCTTTTTTTTTTTTTACTAATTGTTACTAATCCCAGAACCTGCATTCACTGTATGGTTTCCAACAGTACACAGAAATTGGAAATGTAATAGCTTTAGTAAATATAAACTGCTAAATACCTTTTCTCATCAGCGGTATATAGAAGTCTTGTGACTTGTATCAGTGTCTACTTAAAGCTTGGAGGAGGAGTTTTTATTCTCCCCTGATCCCTTCTGGGCAGTGCTGATTGGCCCTGTACTGATCACATGCACTCTCCCAAGAAAAAAAAACACTCTAGCAACACACACCACACTGAGCATGTGCGGCCTGTCCCCTAATGCTCTGTTCTATTGAGAGATGGGTTGGAGTCAAAAGAGGAGGATCAGAGAAGACGGGATCACATAGCCTTCATACACAATACAGAGAATTAACATTAATTGCATTAATTTTTTATCACTGTATTTTACCAGAATATTTATAGATTGTTGGAGGAAACTGAAACACCCAGATAAAATACATGCAAGCATGTTAAAAAGCATACAAACGGAAAGCAAGTAGTTTGCATAGAGGCCAAAACCCAGAGTGGCAAGAAATGAAGTCTTTAGATACCATGCTGCCTAATAAAGAACAGAAGAGTGACATAAAGTACCCACTAATAGATTTTCTCAAATATGTATATAATGTATATCTGACACGTACCAAACCAATCTCTGTGCACACTTTGGCCTTTGCTATCGGCTTTTGCAGATTGACAAGATTTTCATTCTGTAACCCTCATATTTTTTCTGAATAAATATATGTACACTGTTATGCTTCTCATTTGTACCTGATAATTTAGTTCCCCAAGAGCACATTCAGAACCGGAGCCAGATCAGGAAGAGCTGGATCGTAACAATGACTCCCTTTATGCTGAGATGTTTGGAACAAGTCCAGAATGTATTACAGATGTAGATGAGGGTGCTGACTTGCAAGGTATTCATTCTTTAATTTGGAGTGTGTCTGTATGTATGTGTATGTGTATATAGATATATAATATTATATAGTGGTATGCCTTGAGCCTGCAAGCATTGCCTTTTTTAAACACATTTTTCACTTTACATATGAAGTTTTCAAGTTCCCTTGTGATATTCTTTAAGGTAGCTATTAATAAATAACCGTTCCTACTGGATTTGGGTTTACATTTCCCCTAGATTAGACCTTCCATTTGTTCATGTTTCTTAGTATAGTAGCTCTTCCCCACAACCCCGAGCAGTGGTTGTGGGGGTCTGTGGACGGGGTGTGGGCTTATCGGAATCTGAAAGCCCCCTTAAACAAGGGCCCCCAGATTCTGACTCCCCTCCCATCCACGTGAATAAGTATGGGGTAAATAGTACCACTACCCATTCACCAAAAAGTGTAAAATGTGAATGAAGACAGTACACAAGTTTTTGACCATTCCTTTAAAAAAAGAAAGAAAAAAGTCCCCCACGTAGATCCAGCTCAACCCAGCATGTCTGGTCTGTGATGTCACAAGGGGCGGGATCATCGGATGACTCCACCCCTTAGCTATTTAAAGCGAAGTTCCACCCAAAAGTGTAACTTCCGCTTATTCGATTTCCCCCCCCCCCCCTTCAGTGCCACATTTGGGGGTGGGGGCGTATACCTGTTTTTTTACAAGGTACCCTGTCCCCACTTCTGGGAGAGTGGGCCACGGCGAATTACGCCAGCAGCTCGGTCCCCCCTCCTTCCCCTTCTGCCGGGCCAGTGAGAGAGTGCTTTGTAGTGCAGTAGGGACTGGCTGTGAAAGCCAAAAGGCTACACTGCCAGGTTCCATTACTTCCAATGGCGGCAGCAGCACCTGACTGGCCAATGGAAACATCAGCTGCTGTGGCGAAATCGCTAGACTCCAGGACAAGTGTCCTAATGATAAATGTCAGCAGCTACAGTATGTGTAGCTGCTGACTTTTTTCATATTTAAAGGGGCGTGTGGAACTCCACTTTAAGACATGTCAGATGGCAGAGCAGGCAGATGCGTTTGAGGCCTAGGGTTTTTTCGTCTTTTTTTTTGGGTGCGGCGGTGGTCGTGATTGATGATGAATGTACTTCGGGGGACATTTTTTAAAAATTTTATCTTAATAAAGGATTTGTCAAAAACATGTGTACGGTCTTCACAATTAAATTTTTTTTGGTGTAATGTGCCCTATACTCATTCACATGAGGAAGGGGGACCGGGATCTGGGTGGCTTCCACATTCTGATAAGTACCCTGCCCGCAGACCAGCACAACCACCGCCCAGGGTTGTGGGGAAGATGCCCTTGTTTCCCCCCACAAGCACCCCCCCATGCTGAGGGTATAGTTCAGGAGGGGGGAGGACGCTCCTTAGTCCCCGTCCCATCCTAGTCTCCCGGGCTGCATGCTCAGATAAGGGTCTGGTATGGATCCTTGGGGGGGGGGACCCCATGCCGTTTTTATTTTCCATTTTGGCATAGGGCTCCCCTTAAAATCCACACCAAATTCAAAGGGCCTGGTATGGACTGGGGGAGGACCCCTCACAGTTTTTTTTTTTTTTTTTTTTTTTTAACTGTGATGCTATTCTAAAAAAGCAATGCTAAAAATACAAAGAAAATTTAGAAATTACGAAAACAAATTGGTCCATTGACACAATATTGGACAATTCAGTTTCGGAATTTCGGGATTCATTTTGTATCTTGCGCATTCCTTTTGTATATTCAAAAATTTGAATAACTGGTTGTTAAGGAGCGGACGGGGGCTGCCGTCCTTAACAACCATGACTTATCTGCTGTCAGCAGGATTCCTCGTAAACAAAACAAATACTGGATTCATTTTTTTTTTTTTTTTTTTTTAAACAACGCCCACCTCTGCCACTCTTGAACCATACAAGGCCACATACCAGGGGGGTGCTTTGGGTCATGCTTTTGATGGAGACAAGCCCCTTTCCCACAATCCTGGGCAGAGGGAGTCTACGGGCAAGGGGCTTATCTGGAATCTGGATGTCTTTAGTTAAGTAATAGGACATTCCCCTGTAAAGATACATGATAACTAAGCTGAAAATAAGGCGAGGAGTACGCAACATACTCTACATCAGCCAAATATGCCAGGGAGACTGCTGGAAAGGTGTCTGTGAAGCGTATGTGTGTACATAAATAATGCATATACATGAATACATCACTAAAGAAAACCTATCATGAGAGAAATACAGGCGCTGCCATTCCTGGCCTCTCCTGAAAATGCTAGTATCTTGGCTATCGTGCTGACCTTTTCACTTCAGCATTTTTACTGCCTGACTAAGAACCAGTATGCAGGTAGGGAGATCTGACTTCTCTCCAATTTTCTTTGATCTGCATAATTGGTCTGAATCTGTGACTTAGACATATTAAGGAGAATTTATCAAAACTGGAACAACCAGAATCCTGAGCAGATGGGCATGGCAACTAACCGGCTTCTGTCTTTCATTTTTCAAAGCCTAGCTGAACAAGCTAAAGATAGAAGCTGATTGGTTGCCAGGCACAGCTGCTCCAGATTTTGTCTGCTTCAGTTTTGATAAACTCCCTACAAAACCAGGCCGGTAGCTTTTTCAGCTGTTGTATAGAGATGCAACATGTAAAAATAACAGAACATAAAAAATGAAGCAGTAAATGTCTTCTGGCACTAAAAACTGAAACGCAATAGAACGTGGAGAAAGCAAACACTACTGCTGCGAAGTATAGACAGTAAATTAGAATTCATTCTGGAGGGATGCCTGGTGCTACAAACAAAAGCTGCCTGTACATCCCCACCGCTGCATAATCTCTTCAAGACATTTAAAGACTGCCAGAAAAAGAAAAATGTGTTTCCAAAGTGAGTCGTAGCACAGGGTGAAAATGTTGGTATTTTTGTTTTTATCTTACGGTATATATCTATATTTTATATTAGTCCATACATTGTGCACCAATGGGTTGAACAAAATAAAATTCCTCCGTTACTCTATCCACTTATTCAATGTGGATAGGCGAATCGCTCTCACTGTGGCATTGTATTCTGACAGTGGGAAGACTACCCCTATAGCTGATGGCACTGATCACTCGGGAAAAACTCAACAGGCTGTTTGTACACAAGTCAATCGATAGATCGACTTGTGTGCAACCAGCCTGCCCATACATGGATAATTCAACCAGTGCCTGCTGAACCAGCCGAATTTCAATCCATTTATGGCTTAAATGAGAGAAATCCTAGATGTGTATGGCTAACTTAAGGCAGCAATGGGGCCCTAGGCAATGCAACAGTTTTGGCTCCCCTACCCCTTTGATTGATGTTAATAAGATTTTGCAATAAACACAGAAGCTGTTGCATTGTCTGGACTGCCTTGACACCTCTTCTCCTCCACCCTATCAGATTTCAAATGCCTACAAGTACATCCCCCCTAAGGAAGTGACAGGCAGTTATACAGCTTTTACCAATTGTACTACCCTCCTGGTTATTGATCACCCCCCTGAACATCCATTGAGCCTTAGACTCCTAGTTTGCCTTGTGGGTGATCTAGCTATGTCACTATGCCACAGGTCCAGATGGATAGGAACAAAGTTTTCTTGATGAATGTTCATTTTTTCTTATATATTTTTAGCTTCTATGGGTGTATATGATAATTAATTGGTAACAATACATCAGGTTGAAGTTGGCAATTGCAGTTAGAGATGCAGTTTATTTATTTTTCTGGTAAAGGTTTAATTGTGAACACTCATATGCATCAATTTGTGATTGTTCTGAAGTGATACCATCACCCTACTTCTCTACCTCGGTAAATCGGAGAACAAATTATATTAGTTGAAAAAAAAAAATACAAGGCTTTCTCTGAATGGCATCAGTGCCGAGCAGACAACCCCTTGTGGTTACTATGCAGAAGTGCAGGTGCGTCCCACACTGGACCTAGAAGCCTGCTGCTATCATTGTAATAGCAATGACTACTACGGTGCTTTGCAGGTTCCATAGGGGTCAGATATGGACATTGGTCCAATCTGGATTTATGTAACTATGCTATAAAAAGAACTTGCCAACTTGCCTAAATTTCAGCTTTAGTAATGCAACTAACAGTTACATTAAAGAGCAAACCCGTTCTTTGTCCATTTACCTAATCCATACATACAGGGTTTGTGCTATTGTTGCTGAACTACATTCATAAAGCTTTTTTGTTCATACTCATAAGATTACAATTCTGTTAATTATAGAGACTTTAGTAATAGTAATTCAGTGGTGTATATGGGAAGAAATGTTTGTTTTTGTCAAAATATACTATCCTTTTGTTCCAGGAGTTGGAAATCATGTAGATGCTCTTATGGTGGAGAATGCACAGCTCAGAGATGCACAGTAAGATTTGCTGTTATGTTATCTTTTTGACTTGAAATTAATTAGTCTCAGAAGAAGGGATATGTTAATTATTGTGACCATTACATATATTGAAATATTTTGAACATACATTTACATAAAACAGTAAGTGCTGTTTTATATTGCATAACTTGGCGTTTGCGTACATTAGAAGGCTGCATAGTGTCTGTTTCTATAAGGCCTCCTTCACATAGGTGTATCTTCGCATACATCCATGCGAAGGGCTGTCTTCACCCGCACTGGATCTACGGGCGTTCTTTGCATCCTTTTATAGGCAGCCACTGGTGTGTTCAGGGATATACACCTACACCTGCATGGCTGTCAAATTAGGAGCAGCAGTTGTGTCTGTGCAACTGCTGCATCTCAATTATTATTCTTATTATTATTATACAGGTTTTATATAGTGCCAACAGTTTGCGCAGCACTTTACAACATGAGGGCAGACATTACAGTTACATTACAATTTGGTACAAGAGGAATCAGAGTGCTCTGCTCGTTAGAGCTTACAATCTAAAAAGGAAGGGTCAATTGATACAAAAGTAATAGCTGTGGGGGGATGAGCTGATGGAGGAAGTAAAAAGGTGTTAGTTAGAAGCAGGATCTGGTTCTTTGAAGAGAAGGGTTTTCAGGGATCGCCTAAAGATGGGTAGATTAGGGGACAGTCGGACAGATTGGAGTAGGGAGTTCCAAAGGATGGGAGAAGCTCTGGAGAAATCTTGGAGGCGAGCATGGGAGGAGGTGACAAGGGAGCTAGAGAGCAGGAGGTCTTGGGATGACTAAAGAGAGCGGCTTGGTTGGTATTTTGGGACTAGGTTAGTGATGTAGCTGGGGGCAGAGTTATGGATGGCTTTGTAGATTATTGTTAGTACTTTGAATTTTATTTGTTGGGTGAGTGGAAGCCAGTGCAGGGATTGGCAGAGAGGGGTGGAGGACACTGAATGGCTTTCATTATTTACTGAAGGGGGGATAGTCTATGTAAAGGGAATCCAATGAGGAGGGAGTTGCAGTAATTGAGGCGAGAGATGACCAGGGAGTGAATTAGAAGCTTGGTGGTGTCATTAGTTAAAAAGGGGCGTATTCTGGAAATGTTGCAGAGGCTATGGCGGCATGATTTGGACAAGGCTTGTATGTGGGCCTGAAAGGACAGATCGGAGTCTAAGATTACCCCTAGCACCCTGGCATGTGGGGACGGACTGATAAATGTGCCATTGATCTTGACAGAGAAGTCAGACGAAGGGGCACGTGGGGGAGGAAATGTTAAGAGCTTGGTTTTAGATAGATTCCGTTTGAGGAAGTGGTATGACATCCAGGCTGATATGTCTGTTAGTAGATCAGGTGAGGAGATTGATGGGGTGAGCTGAGGGGCAGAGAGACAGATTTGGATGTCATCAGCATATAAATGGTAGTGAAAGCCATGGGAGGCTATCAGCTGACCCAGGGAGGATATAAATGGGACTACCTGTATGCAGGTACCTGGAACACTTCTGTGTGGGTGAAGAAGACCCCTCACAAGGATACAGGGCCTTAAAATGAACAAGCAAAGGAGATATGATTTTGTTGCCTGGGTTTTGACCTTTGAAGCAAAATGCTTATAATACATAGCTGAATGAGGGCTTGGTTTAGAGTTATTTTATTTTTGTTCAGAGGGTATATATACTTTATAGTGCATAGTCTGGACACCGGATTACTTTGTAGATGGTGGAGGGGTTCAGCTGTTCTCTTTTTCAGTAATATTTGTAGATTAGAGCTCCACAGATCTCCGTGATCCCTGGTCACTTAAAAAGACATTGAAGTCTATTAGCAGAGGATGTTTATTTCATTAATGCTGCAGCTTTATAAGGTTTTTTTTTTTTTTTTTTTTTTGTAATGCAAGAAGAAAACTGTATGCTTGCAGTACCGGACAGCTGCACAAAATGCCTGTGTTCATTCACACCTTCCACTCCATAATTTGGCCTCTGAGATGAAGGCTATATATGGGGCTGGGCAATAATCACAGAAGACGCTCGTTCTCTGAAAACCCTCATTAACCTATGAGGGCTGTTGAATATGCGAACAGACAATCTGACTACCCTCTAATACTCAGGTTGATGGGACTGGGAGCAGAACTAAAAACTGGAGCATTCTGAAGGCACAAAGGAGGGTGGATTAGAAAACTTCTACTGATAAAGTACTCCTTATATATATGTGTTTTTTTTTTTATGTACAGGAGTGAAGTTGATATGGCTAGGAAGAGCTTGATTGCGAGAGTTGAGGAGCTGACAGCAGAGAGAGAGACTCTTAGACGTGAGGCCGAGAATACAGCCCAAAATCAATCCCGCTGTGAGTTCAGGCTGAGAGAGACAGAGCAGGAGCTGCACATGTGAGTATAAAACGCTGCAAATACTGTATATTGTACCTGGCAAGAGGCTGAAAGTCAATCTGGGACAACATAGTAACCACTCTCAGATCAGACCTGTCAAGCTCCGGTACTGGGTTCTTCTGGTCAAATCTGATTCTCTTTGGGTTCCACTCAAGAGTCCTTTCTTATGCTGGGGGTGTTATCAGATATTACCTGTGCTCTCATGGTAACTTAATGGAGTAAATCAGAATGTGTACACTTTTTTTTACATAGGTAGCCTTACAATATCAGATGTCTGTCATGTGGAGGCCTCACTCTTCCTGTTTCTACACCATGTTGCTTCAGTAGTTAAAGTGGTTGTAAACCCTTACAAACCACTTTGACCTACAGGTAAGCCTAGATTAAGGCTTACCTGAAGGTCCAAGAAATATCTCCTAAACCGTGTAGGTTTAGGAGATATTTGCCAAAAGACAGGCACACTGAGAGCGCCGCTGTTAACGGCGATATGCCGCGAGTGGCGGCTCCCATGCGCATGCGCGGGAGTGACGTCATCACGGCTCCGTCGAATAACAGCGCCGGAGCAGCGAGACCCACCAAGAAGATGGAGGCTCCGTACACAAGGGGACATCGGTGACTTCACTGGCTCCTGTGTCAGGTAAGTGACACATAATGGACTACTATGCAATGCATAGTAGTCCATTATACTTTACCTTTGCAGGGAATCAAAGAGGAAGTAAACCCATCGGTTTACTTCCTCTTTAAGTTGGTCATACAAATTAACTTTTGTATGAATAATCGTACAAACATTAGTATGCAAATTCTCAGTACATTTGTTTACTTGATTAATGTAGTTTCTGAAGTAATTAACCACTTGCAGACCGGACCATTTTGCTGGTCAAAGACCAGACCACTTTTTGCGAATCGGCACTGCGTCGCTTTAACTGACAATTGCGCGGTTGTGCGACGTGGCTCCCAAACAAAATTGACGTCCTTTTTTTCCCACAAATAGAGCTTTCTTTTGGTGGTATTTGACCTCTGCGGTTTTTATTTTTTGCACTATAAACAAAAATAGACCGACAATTTTGAAAAAAACTCATAATTTTTTACTTTTTATTATAATAAATATCCCCCAAAAATATATATAAAAAACATTTTTTTCCCTCAGTTTAGGCCGATACGTATTCTTCTACATATTTTTGGTAAAAAAAATCTCAATAAGCCTTTATTGATTGGTTTGCGCAAAAGTTATAGCGTTTACAAAATAGGGATAGTTTTATAGAATTTTTATTAATAATTTTTTATTATTTTTTTTTTTACTAGTAATGGCAGCGATCAGCGATTTTTATTGTGACTGCGACATTGTGGGGGACCCATCGGACACTTTTGACACATTTTTGGGACCATTGTCATTTATACAGTAATCACTGCTATAGAAATGCAGTGATTCCTGTGTAAATGACACTGGCAGTGAAAGGGTTAACCAGTGGGTGGCAGTGTAGGGGTTAAGTGTTCCTAGGGGTGTGTTACTAACTGTGGGGGGGTTGGGCTTTCATTTAGTGAACACTGATCTCTGCTCCAATCACATGGAGCAGAGATCAGCGTCACTAGTTGCTAGGCAGAATGGAGAAATGTTGTTTACACAGCATTTCCTCCATTCGGCCGCTCCGTGAGACGATCGCGGGGATGCCTGCGGCGAACGAGTCCGCGGGTCCCGCGACCGGACTCACGGGGGTCCCGACCAGCGCGGGAGCACGCCGCCGGCGGCGCGCTCCCGATGGCAGGGCGGCATTGAATATTGGACGTACCTGTACGCCAATATGCCTGCCCGTGCCATTCTGTCGACGTACATCGTCGTGCGCTGGTCGGGAAGTGGTTAAAATTTTAGTTTGCTTTAACATTCAGTTTTGTAATGAATGGACTTTCCCAAGTGAAAACCACATTAAAAAAATGTGTTCGTTCGAGAAAATGTTTGTATCCTGCTCCTTTAAAATTTTTGCATCACTGCAGTCGAAAACTGACTTGACCCAACTAAAAATTCAAAAATAGAATGAACGTTCTCAAAGGGAAAAATTTCAAGCAAAATTCTACTAGAGTGTGGCCAGCTTTAGGAGTCACCGATCTGTCCGTAGATGAGAAGTTCAGAGCTTTCACTGAGTTTCATGATCTGGATAATTTTCTGGGCCATTTGCTTGGGGAAATGTTTGAAGCTGACATTTTTAGAAGCACTTTATCAATCTAAGCCCTAATATTTAAAAATGTATATCTTGCTTTGATGAAGGCTTCTTAGCCAAAACACGTCAGCATAGCCTGTACCCATGTAACCAAATAAAGGACTTTTATTCAAGAGCATTTGAGTCGCCAGCCCTTTTCTGATTCAATTAAGAATATATATCTGTTTTGGTTTATTTTCTGTTAATATTTCACATTGTATTTTAATATTGTAGCACTAACCCCCGAAGGAGCTGCTGGTTTAATTTGGGCTTACCGTTACCCTCTTGTTTGCCTCTCCGTCTAGGGATTCCTGTGGTAGATGGCCCAAAGGAATGTGGAAACTGACACTGAATCTTCTTTTGGGTTATTTATTTGAAACAGAAACAGAGTCTTTCAATAAAGGGTAGAGGGTTAGGAGTGAGTTCAGGTACTTTGGACTTCAAAAATAATTTAAGTCCTTATAGAAAATCCAGAGAATAGCAACCGTTTCACAGCTGGATCTCACAACCCCCGGATAGACCTCCTCTCACTAGGACTAGCAGCCGGTAGGGTGCTTGGCAAAGTCTCTGCCACAGACTTGTGATGTACACTTGAGCGTTACTGAGGGACGTAGACAAATTTTAAGAGCTATCATGCAGTACCAGGTTCTCTCAGCCGATCCGGCGGTACAGTATGAGTGTTGATCCAGGTTGCGTCCTTCAACTGAACCTCCAGGCTCTTTCAGAGAAGCCAGCCTTGCACACGGCCTTCTCCTGAAGAGTCCTCCCCTGGGGTTTTCCAGTTGCTGGGCCTCTCCCTTCAGATGAAACTACACTAGACCACCTTTGGATCAATAGGCCCCGAAATCCATTCAGGCCCTGTCCCTGCAGTTGTGTTGCCTCGAGCCAGCCAGCCCCGAGACTCGGAATGCATGGTTCCACACCCTCAGGCCAGGAGGGCCATGGGGCTGGGTTTAGGAGGACCCCCATAACCAAACGGATAATCTCCGTAACCCCGAAGCACGTGGCGTCGGTACCTTTAAATACCACCCCCCAGAATGCACAGCAGGAGAACACTCCTACTGGGCTGGCTCTGAGGGAATCAGTGGCATTCAATACACCCAGCAAGACTGCGTTTCTACCCTTGCCGGCAGCGACAGTGACACCTGCGGTCAAGTAGAACCCAGCTGGACTGGTACTGAAACCAGATAGGAGCTTTTTGTCAGAAATTCTGATCGTGTGTAGGCTCCATCGGACATATTCCATTGGACCATTTCCATCGGAATTTCGGATACACAAAATTTTGAGATCTGGATCTCAAATTTTCCGACAACAAATCCGTTGTCGGAAATTTCGATCGTGTGTACACAATTCCGAAGCACAAAGTTCTAAGAATGCTCGGAATCAAGCAGAAGAGCCGCACTGGCTATTGAACTTTTCTCGGCTTGTTATACGTCACCGCGTTCTTGATGTTTGGAATTTCCGACAACATTGTGTGACCGTGTGTATTCAAGACAAGTTTGAGCCAAAACCCATCAGAAAAAATCCCATGGATTTTGTTGTCGGAATGTCTGATCTTGTGTACGTGGGATTAGAGCGTCTTTACAGCTCCTCTCCACTAGTTCTGGGTTTTTTTTTTTGTGTTTTTTTTTTTTTTTTTACAGCTAGAAAACGCTCCAGCCAAAAGCTGCTGAAAACAGCCTCCGTGTGCATGGACACATAGGATAACATGCTGGGGAGTTTGACTACAGAAAAAAACATCTGAAGCCAAAAACGGCAGCTGTAAAAACATCCATTGTGCATGAGGGTATAATGGTTGTCAAAGGGGCCTTAGCTGAGATCTGGTTCATGGTTTTTTTTTTTTTTTTTAAACTTAATTCATATGAAGTGATTTCTTATGTTTCAGGACTCGAATGGAACTGGATGAAGCAAGAAAGCTGTGCAGGGAAGATGCGGAGGTAAGTGCGTGTGTGTATATGCATATATATGCTTGTCACAGAAATGGCTAAAATGAGTGTATTTGGAATTATTAGACCCACTGCTGTGTATACGTTCTCTGACCAATATTTGTAATTCTTGTTTGCAATGTATGCATTCCACACACCTCTGTCATACTATATAATCCCTGTTTTAGTCTTGAAACTTCCTATATCACATGTCTGTGCTTTGGGCTGTAAATCAGCAATATCATGAAAGGATGCTTGTTCATTTAGCAGGCAGTTGACCTAGAAAACTAAATGCCGAAATAAGAACTGACACTTTGAACGTTTTCTAAGAATACCGAAAAGGCAAAATGATAACAAAGCATTCAGTGTGCACAAAAGCAGTTTAAAATAATAGGTTCATGTTTGCAGGTGATTCCTTGCCTTTCCATGTCCAACCTGTATGGGAACGAGCTGTGCATTCATTAGGAGTCAGTAGTCTACTGTGTGAGAAAGATGAAAGGAGGAGGGGGAATCAAATTCCAAGATGGCGACTGCCTACTACAATCCCGACTGACACAGACTCCCATCTCTCACCTTCATCCTGCTGTATGCTGACCGCAAAAAATTAAGATTTGGAAAGGGGCCTGGAGCTAGCAGTTTGCAGCCACTTCCCTAACCCTTTACCACCCAAAAATGTTTACATATACAGTATCTCACCATTATTTTCCAGCACTGTCTTAACCCTCTTAGGCATGGAGTTCACCAGAGCTTCACAGGTTGCCATTGGAATCTTCTTCCACTCCTCCATGATGACATCACGGAGCTGGTGGATATTAGAGACCTTGCGCTCTTCCACCTTCCATTTGAGGATGCCCCACAGATGTTTAATAGGGTTTAGGTCTGGAGACATGCTTGGCCAGTCCATCAACTTTACCCTCAACTTCTTTAGCAAGGCTGTGGTTGTCTTGGAGGGGTGTTTGGGGTCGTTATCATGTTGGAATACTGCCCTGTGGCCCAGTCTCTGAAGGGAGGGGATCATGCTCTGCTTCAGTATGTCACAGTACATTAGGGTTCCCTCTATAAACTGTAGTTCCCCAGTGCTGGCAGCACTCATGCAGCCCCAGACCATGACACTCCTACCACCATGCTTGTAGACAAGACACACTTGTCTCTGTACTCCTCACTTGGTTGTCACCACACATGCTTGAGACCATTTGAACCAAATAAGTTTATCTTGGTCTCATCAGACCACAGGACATGGTTCCAGTATTCCATGTTCTTAGGCTGCTTGTCTTCAGCAAACTGTTTGCGGGCTTTCTTGTGCATCATTTTTAGAAGAGGCTTTCTTCTGGGATCACAGCCATGCAGACCAATTTAATGCAGTGTGCGGCGTATGGTTTGAGCACTGACAGGCTGACCCCCCCCCCCCCCCCATCTCTTCAATCTCTGCAGCAATGCTGGCAGCACTCATACGTCTACTTCCCAAAGACAATCTCTGGATATGATACTGAGCACGTACACTCACCTTATTCGGTCGGCCATGGAGAGGCCTGTTCTGAGTGGAACCTGTCTTGTTATGCTGCGTACATACGATGCGTACACACCGGACAATTCGACCGTGTGTGGGCTCCGGCGGACTTTTTCTTCCCAAAAGTCAAAGGCGGACTTTGAAAGAAGTCTTGACTCAAAATTGTCCGGCGGACAATCCGCTCATCTGTGTGCTAGTCCACTGGACTTTTCAAATGAACGGACTTGCCCACACATGGAGTAAAGCCTGTTCATTTTGATCGTGACTCCAGGTAGACGGGACTAGTGAAGGAAGTCAATGTCGCCACCTCCATCGGCGAGATTGACACCTTGCTAGCCCCGTCGCCTAGTATGGATTTTAAGGGGAACCCCTACGCCGAAAAAACAGCGCAGGGGTCCCCCCAAAGTCCATACCAGACCCTTATCCGAGCACGCAGCCTGGCCGGTCAGGAAAGGGGGTGGGGACGAGCGAGCGCCCCCTCCCCTCAACCGCGACAGGCCACGTGCCCTCAACAAGGGGGGGGTGCTTTGATGAGGACAAGTGCCTCTTCCCGACAACCCTGGCCGTTGGTTGTCAGGGTCTGCAGGTGGGGGCTTATCAAAATCCGGGAGCCCACTTTAATAAGGGGGCCCCCAGATCCCAGCCCCCACCCCATGTGAATGAGTATGGGGTACATCGTACCCTACCTATTCACCTGAGGGAAAAAGTGTCAATAAAAAAAACACAACACAGGTTTTTAAAGTAGTTTATTAGACAGCTCTGAAGGCCTTCTTCCGACTTCGGGGGTCTTCTCGCCAGGCTCCTCCGCTATCTTCTGCTCTTTTACTAGCGGAGGAGCCCGGCTTTCTCCTTCGTCGTCGCCGTCCGGGGGTCTTCTCCCCACTTCGGGGTTCTTCTTCCGACTTCTCCCGCTCTTCGGTTTTTCTGCCGGGCTCCTCTGCTATCTTCTTCCAGCTCTTTTACTAGCATTGGCCCGGTCTTCTCGTTCGCAGAAGACTGGGCCAACGCTAGTAAAAGAGCTGGAAGAAGATAGCTGAGGAGCCCGGCAGAAAAACCGAAGAGCGGGAGAAGTCGGAAGAAGACCCCCGAGGTCAGAAGAAGACCCCCGGACGGTGGCAACGAAGGAGAAAGCTGGGCTCCTCCGCTAGTAAAAGAGCAGAAAATAGCGGAGGAGCCCGGCGAGAAGACCCCCGGAGCTGTCTAATGAACAACTTTAAAAACCTGTGTTGTGTTTTTTTGACACTTTTTTTCCTCAGGTGAATGGGTAGGGGTATGATGTACCCCATATTCATTCACATATGATGGGGGGCCGGGATCTGGTGGCCCCCTTATTAAAGGGGGCTCCCGGATTCCAATAAGCCCCCCACCCACAGACCCTAACAACTAACGGCCAGGGTTGTCGGGAAGAGGCCCTTGTCCTCCTCAACATGGGGACAAGGTGCTTTGGGGTGGGGGGGCCGCAGACCCCCCCTTCCCCAAAGCACCCACCCCCATGTTGAGGGCATGCGGCCTGGTGCGGTTCAGGAGGGAGAGCTCTCTCATCCCCACCCCCTTTCTGTTCCAGCCGGGCTGCATGCTCTGATAAGGGTCTGGTATGGACTTTGGGGGGACCCCCACACAGTTTTTTCGGTGTAGGGGTTCCCCTTAAAATCCATACTAGGCGACAGGGCTAGCAAGGTGTCAATCTCGTCAATGGAGGCAGCGACATTGACTTCCTTCGGTAGTCCCATTTACCTGGAGTCACGTTCAAAATGAACGGACTTTACTCCGTGTGTGGGCAAGTCCGTTCATTTGAAAAGTCTGGCGGACCTCTGCCAAAAGTCCGGCGGGTTGTTCACCGGAAATGTCCAGTCGTGTGTAGGCAAGTCTGCTCGTTCGGAAAGTCCGGCGGACCTCCGTGGCAAAGTCCGGCGGATTGTCCACTGGCAAAGTCCGGTCGTGTGTGGGCAAGTCTGCTCATTCGGAAAGTCCGGCGGACCTCCGGGGCAAAGTCCGGCGGATAGTCCGCCGGATAGTCTGATCATGTGTATGCAGCATTAAACCTCTGTATGGTCTTGGCCAGCATGCTGCAGCTCAGTTTCTTGGCAATCTTCTTAAAGCCTAGGCCATCTTTATGTAGAGCAACAATTCTTTTTTTCCGATCCTCAGATAGTTCTTTGCCATGAGGTGCCATGTTGAACTTCCAGTGACCAGTATGAGAGAGTGAGAGCGATAACACCAAATTTAACACACCTGCTCCCCATTCACACCTGAGACCTTGTAACACTAACGTGTCACACAACACCGGGGAGGGAAAATGGCTAATTGGGCCCAATTTGGACATTTTCACTTAGGGGTGTACTCACCTTTGCTGCCAGCGGTTTAGACATTAATGGCTGTGTGTTGAGTTATTTTGAGGGGACAGCAAATTTAGAATGTTGTACAAGCTGTACACTCATTACTTTACATTGTAGCAAAGTGTAATTTCTTCAGTGTTGGCACATGAAAAGATATAATAAAATATTTACAAAAATGTGAGGGGTGTACTCACTTTTGTGAGATACTGTATTTATAGTATCCTCAGAATGCCATGCAGAGGGGGTCTGGACATATAAGCTCAACTGCTTAGGCTACATAGAGTGATAGTACAACGCAGTGACAATTCCCTTGGGCTTGGTCCTGTGCTAACACAGACCCTCAGCAGCTTATCTGCACCAGTCTACGTTGTAGGATCTACCTTTCTTTCTTGTCAATCGCGAGACACCGCTAGTTTCAAACCTTTGGGATAATGCTACTACTTAAAGGAAGATTGAAAAAAAGCAAAAATTGTGGACCAGACCAGCATATACCCCCTTCCTACCACCAGCATACCTCCTTTGCTATAATGAGCGTCTTTTGATTTAAGACCTAACATACTTTTTCGAGCAACTTTTTCCTCTTCAATCAAGATTTATCTCTATGTAACTTTAAGAGGTTTGTTTGAGTTCTCGCAGCTCCCCAGCACAGTTGTCCTTAATTTTGACTATTGATCTTACTGTGACCGTACCTTGCTAGACACCGCAGGTGACTTTGGGTCACAGGGTGCCACTTGATAACTTTCAAGACTGGTTTTGGCTAAGTTAACTTTGTAGTGTTTTCCAGGTACAGGGCATTGCTTTATTCTTAAGTCTGTGTCTTAAAACTCCCTTCTGTGTGTGGCTCCACCCTCCTTTTTATTAGCTTGACTGGCTTTTTTCAATTCCCCCTTTTCCCGATAGTTTGGGTTAACCCTGTGAGTGCTGAGATAATTCCACTGGGTGAAGTGTTGCACATACTCACTACGCTGCCTTATTTATGCTAGACAGTGGCAAAGAAGCGTGTGTCCATTGCTGTTTTGCTATAAGAGCTACCTGGAACTTTGTTAGATGATCTGTTCTTATTGTCCTCCTGCAATGACTCTTTGTCAAAGCCACTTAATCCTGGTCCAGTGCATTGTCTGCCAGCTGCCCAGGTTCCAGGAATTCAAGGCTTAGCTTCCTACCTTGGGGGCTGTCCAATGCTTACCGGACTTGCTGCAACATGTCTGATTCTTTACAAAAAGAGGACAGTCTGGCTACACCGGATGCATCGGATGCACGTAGCATACAGGCTGTTGTCCATTTAGTATTGTTGGTATTCTGAGTCCTCTCTGTCTCCATTGGGTGTTGGTGGGCTTGCCCCCTCTCAGAAGTGGGTTTTTACTGCAGTCATGCATTCCTTTATGTCGCAAATTGCCCAGCTAATCTCTGGCCTTGGCCAAACCAGCTTCAAATGGGTAACAGCGGACTCTGTGACTTAGCCTATGGCCTTAGCTGCTTCCAAACCTTTGGCTGTGCAACTCTGCCTGAATTGCTTAAGTCATTAACTGATGAGATTTGCACTTGAAAGAGTCCACGTTTTCTACTTTTACTCCAAAATTGAAAGAGCTTTTTTGGCCCTTATTGGTGCATTGTGACACACCCTAAAATTGGAAGACAAACCTGTCACTTTCACCAGTGCTGTCTCTAGCATTGGGTCCTACATGGCCTCTTAGGGCACCAAAACGTTCTTTTTACACAGTTGTTGTTTTTTATTTTTATTTTTTATTTTTTGTATGAAGATTGAAAGCACTTGGGTTTGGGTTTTTTCGTGTCCCAAACACTTGTTGGCTCTCTATCCTTTTTTATGAGGGTTTTGTCACTAAATGGTCCAATCCAATTGTAATTGTTTGGTAAAATGAAGCCTCTAAATACCTTTTTGTCATGTATATTCAGGCTGGTCACTTAACTCCTGGCTGCTCTCCTACTCCGATCCCCGGGCTACAGCAGGAGGGGCCAAGATCTCCCTCTGACATCAGCCTGGAGGTCCTGTGACCGCCTTACTGGCTGCTCAGCCCCTCCCGCTGTAGCCCTGGATCGGAATAGGAGGGAGTCACGTTACCGGCCTGAAAATACATTACAAAAATGTATTTACAGGCTTTGTTTTTAACAAACAATTACACAGTGCAGGATGGTAGCTTAAAAGAGAAGGGCTGGCAGAGAATTTTTTTTAAAGTTTAGATTTTTACTAACAGCAGCGAGGTGGGGGGGGGGGCGGAGACAGAGACACAGACTCCTGAACTGATAGGCAGGGAGGGGAGGGGAGGGGGAGAGGACGAGGGACAGCAGAGGTGAGCTGCGGATGATGGATGCAAGTAAACTGACCACGGTGTCAGGGCTCAGCAGCCATGATGAACCTTTGTCAGTTTACAAGGGGTGCTGAACCAGGCAGGATCAGACAGTTTTTTTACAGATTCCAGAGGTACAGGTTAGACAGCACAAGCACTTTTCTGTTTAACCTGCTATACAAGGACTTGTTCTCCTTTTTTAGGGTTACAACCACTTTAAGCATTATGTAACCTGTGCTGATGTTGACCTGCAGATCATTGATTGCATTGACTAGTTGTCTTTAAAATTTTAGCTATGATGGTTTGCAGGAAGCTTCCTGCTTACTGTCTCTCATAGGTATACTGTCTGTGAACTTTCAGAGGGCTCTGTGGCTCTATGGATGAGATGCTGGACTGTAAGCAAAGCATTTTACCCCACGTGACCTTTGAGGGACAGCCTCTTTGGGTTAACATTGGATGCTTTCATTATGAAAGAAATGAGGTGAAAAGTACCCACTTTCTCCAGCAGAAAAAGCAGAGGGATTTAGCTAACTGTCAAGTGTTTTTCAAACTTGTTGTCAGGTCATGCCCTGTGGATTTTGTTTGACAATGCCATGGCAATCAATTATAAGAACGAAACAAGTAGTTTTGTTGCAGCAAAGAAGATAGATTGAATTCTGTCCAGCCACAGAAACATGTTTTAGCTATGTCAGAGTTGACATGCCCAGTGTGGACAATTGGAGCGCAGATTTTCTAAGCTGGCTGTTGACCTCTTGATTCAACAACAATTTAGATAAGCTTGTATCCAGGTCCAGGGACCTGCTGACAAAAGCAATGTATGCACACCGGCTTCCTGGAATCTGTACACCCTGATCTGCACGTTTCGTCACCAGAAGCCTCTTTCTTGACTTAACACAGGATTGATATGGAGGTGGAAATGCTAAGGCATCTTGCAGATGCACCATGGCCTCTGCCAGAGCACCTGGATCTTGTGTCCCAAGGACAGATTTACTACCCTGCTGGCCATAACAGTATGGCTGTTGTAGCTCAAGTTATAAGGAATAGGGGCATCTCTGAAAGTGCTTAAAGCTAAGAAATCCACTTCCCACAAGGTTTATCATCAAATGTGGTAGGTGTACTTTGCTTGTTGTGAGTCCAGGGGCTTTCACCCAAGGAGTTTTCTCTGTGAGGCCGCGTACACACGGGCGGATTGTCTGTCCAACTTAGTCCGCTGAACCGTGTTTCAGCGGACAATCCGCTCGTGTGTGGGCTTCAGCTGACTTTTTCAGCGGACTGTCTGACGAACAAAGTCTTACGGAATTTCCGTAATTTTGTCCGTTCAAACTTGGTTTCAGCGGACAGTCCGCTCGTGTGTAGGCAAGTTGGACGGACTAAGTATGGCGCATGCTCAGAAAGGATTTACATGGCCGAAGGTTGCATTGCAGTGTATAGGACGTCGTTTTTCTAGTCCCGTCGTAGGTGCTGTACACGTCATCACGCACGCTTTCAGCGGACTGTCTGCTCATCGTGTGTGGTCAAGTCCGTTCATTCAAATTTTGAACGGATTGTCTGTCGGATTGTCTGACGAACTTAGTTGGGCAGACAATCCGCCCGTGTGTACGCGGCCTGAGTCTTTCATTATTGCAGTTGTGTCTGGACCACAGTTTGACCCTTAGTACTATCAAGGGCCAGATCTGTGTTCTTGCCATTCTTTTAAAAAGACCTTTGGCTTCCTGATCATGACCTTTGTGCAAGGGGGATCCAATGGGTTTCCCTCTGGCCAAATCCTCTCTGCTTCTGAGGCATTTGAATTTGGCTCTTTTGGTTCTGCAGAAGCCCCCATTTAAATCGATCAGACACATTCTCTTCTCTGATTCACAAGGTAGTTTTCTTTGTAGCTATCACCTCAGCTAAATGAGTATCTGAAGTGGCAGCTTTATATGGCTTTTTGGCTTCAGGCCACAGGTTTGTATGGCTGCCCATTCCCTCAATGGGGGTGAAAGGGAAAAAAAAAGATTTTTGTACTTGCCCTACAATCCTTTTCTTGGAATCCATTGAGGAACAGGTTTGTTTTCTTTAGTTTTTCATAAATGATTTGTGCATCTGACTGTCTCTGCTGGCAGGTCTTCAGATGTTTAGATGCTTGTATAATTACTGAGCAACAATGTAGCATCATATTTAGAACTTTGCTCTACTAATAATTCTTGTACAGGACCTCATCAAAAAGGGGACTACTAATTTATGTCACCAAAACAATTTCCTAGGTTGATATTCCAGCAGCTCAAAGAAAGAGATTCACCAGAGCAGAAATGGCACGCGTGCTGATGGAGAGGAACCAGTACAAAGAGAAGCTGATGGAACTGCAAGAGGCAGTACGCAGGACAGAAATGCTCAGGTAATGACTTTTCTATGGCTGAGGATTGAGTGGTACTACATTATTCAGAGATTTATTAATGTAATTAAATTCAGTACATGTGCTTATGTGTGTAGGAATAAAAATGTTACTGTTAGGTTTCATGTTTTTAAATGCGTCGAAAATATTGCTCATCTATGAAATAATAATAATAAAAAAACTCTACTATGCATTATATGTAATTGCTAAAATTTAAATGCCTGAACTGAAACAGCCTACCTGCTCAGGGCTTTAGCTGTTCATCCGGACATTGTTGTAGAGCACCAATCCACTCACTGCTTTTTATTTGGTGATCCCATTGCAGTATAGGTCTTCCTCTTGGATGTCTTTCTCCCAGCTGAGTTACAAGAAATGTTTTGATAGTATAATTTCATCCACTTGAGGGACATGATCTGTCCATGTAAGTTTACTTTGGTATATGGTTGTACAATATAGATGTCAAACAATCAATTTTAAAATTGGTTCTGCATGGACATCTTTTTCTTTCAAATGTTATGACATACATTTTTGGATTTAGCAACTTTAAAGTACCAAAGCTTAGATTTCATTGTGTTTTGAAAGTACCCAGGTTTAAGCGCTGTACCCCTGGTGGCAATCTATACAGAGAAAAGCACTTGATTTCTTTTGTTTAGATAAAAATTTGTATTTAATAATTTCTTTGAGAACAATTGATACTTTTTGGAACAATAGAACTCAAGAACTTGAAGCTTCCATCCTTTGAAAATGGCGTATTTATCAAAGGGAAAGTATATGTGGCAAACTAAGGACCCCTTTCTGCTGTACCTTGTTTTGGTTAGTCACTAATCGTTTTAATCTGGCAGAATTCCAAAAACAAAAGAAAGCATTGTTTAGATTAAACATAATGAAGAACTTCATTAGCAACAAAATCCAGTAGCTTCACCTTTTTATACACTATCTGGTCCGGATGCTGAGTTTTAACTTCTCTAAAGGGCAAGACGTAAAGTGATAGTAAAGTTTTTTTGTTTTGTTTTTAATAACAAACATGTTATACTTACCTGCTCTGTGCAATAGGTTTGCACAGAGTAGCCCTGAATCAACTCTTCTAGGGGGCCCCTGCCAATGCTCTCCACTCCTCCTTCCTTCTGCGTGCCCACTATAACAAACCACTTGCTAGAGGGGTGCCTGTGCAGTCTAGACCCAGAGCCAGGCTGTGCCTATTGACGCACACAGCTTGGCTTGACGCTGCCTCTGTGCCCTACTCACAGGATTTGAGTGAAAGCAGCAGGTGCCAATGGCTCTCGCTGCTGTCTCCATGACCAGTGAGTATAGCAAGCAGCGCCGCTGCACCGGGGCACAGCGAAATGTATCTTTCTATTGTTCATTTACTTGTGATAATGTGAAGATATCAAACCTTACTACTAATATTGCAAAAAAAAAAAAATGTAAACCATTGTTTAGCCACAAAATATAGAAATTGTGCTGTTTTTTCAGTATGGCGTTTCTTTCTTTAGTAAGCTTACTGAGCAGTATTTGTATTTCATTTTATTTCAGGGCCTCCAAGGAAGTTCAGGCTGTACAGATGAAAAAATCCTCTTTCTGGAAAGTGTATGTGTTAAATGTTTATAGTAATTTATTAATTTATTATTTAAAACGCATAATGAAACACATTTTAAGGACGATTTTTATTTAGACAGGGAAATAAAGAAAACTATTATACAAATTTAAAAAAATGCTGGTATAAACACCTGAATTTGTCATTGTCCTTTTGCTGCTATTCTTTGACCAGCAGCAAAGAATAAGAGCCCTTTCACACGGGTGCCTTCCGTTCCCATCAGCAGGGGATCTGTGAGCTGATCTCCTGATTGGAGCAGAGCGGGGCAGATGACAGGTCCATGTCCTCTCAGTTAATGCAGAGCGAATGCGGACAGATCCCGCTCTGCTCTATGGGTAGCCAGGAGTAAAGTCACTGCCTCTGATCTGATCCACTCAAATGGAAGAGAACGCAGTCCTCCCCCTTTTTTTTTGTGTGGACTGTATCAGACTTGCAGGTTGGTGGGTGTAAATAAACGCAACTTTGTTTACACCTGGCAGTCCATGGGAATGCATGGACCTTCCAATCAGGTCTGCTTGAAAAACTGACAGGCGGACCTGATTGGATTGCCTGTGTGAAAGGGCAAAGTAGGCACTTTAGGGCCCATTCAAACCAGATGCAATGTGATGAATTTTTGACTGCACTCCAACTGCATAGACATTCCAAAATCCAGGTTATCCTATGGGCATAGTTCACACTATTGCACTACATGCAGTTTAAAAAAAGTACTGCAAGCTGCATTTTTCTGTACTGCAAATGCACTGACATACGCATAGATGAATAAAAAATCCAGTGTACATAAAAGCCAAAATAAGTAAGTAGACAGAAGTGACCTCAAAGGGCTTATGAAAAATGCTGTGAAAATACGTGTAAAAAAATGCACCACAAATACATGCAAATGTACATGCAAAAATGTGCAGTAAAACCACAGATTCTGGTGTGAATGGGTCCTCAGCCAATCCATGCACTCAGCCCCTAATCTACATTCAGGATGCCAGACGCATTCCAATTGGATTTTTCTCTTTTTTTGAAGCACATGATTAGAGCCTGAGGCTCTAATTGGCTTCAAAAAAGGGTTGACTCGGGGTGCAGAGCCCTGAGCCCACCCAGTTGTGTGACATTAGTGAATTAATAGTCACTAATATCTTCCTGCTTCTCCTTCTAATCAATCTGGCCAGGGAGTCTGAGGACTCCCAGCCAATCAGGTCCCGTTCGGCCGGGAGGAGAAGCTCTTCCCTTGGCAAGCTGCAACAGGTGAAGGGGAGGAGGGGCAGCTTCCAGGAGCCCTACTCCGGATCCAGCACCATCTCCTAAGGCTAGTGCTAGTAACAGGGCCAGGGGCAGCTTCCTGCGCCTCTCCCATGGGGGGGGTGGTATTTGTGCGAGTGAGGGGGGTAGGTTTGCTTGCTGCCCCCCAAAATATTGAGCACCAGACGCAACTGGCCCTCAAAGTCAGTGAATCAGGGTGTATTTCATTACACAGAGCTGCCAGCCTAATACAGGGAACTTTCATTTAGCATGTAATGTAATATAGAAACCGATGGTCTGCAGCTTGAAAAGGAAGCAAAGGGTAATTTTATTCCCCTTACCCCTTTCAAAAACAACCTGTCAATGGCCACTTCCATATTTCTTACCTGACGGGTTACTTTTTAGATAGCTATCTTTTATATACTGTCATTTTCAGAAGTGTGCAACCCCTCTCAATAATATTTGTTTTTTTACTTTATTTCTTTTTACTCATAGATTTGACAAATTATTTAGCTCGTCCAGCAGTCCACCAGAAAAAGCAGAAATGCCACCACCAACTCCACCCACCTCTCTGCACAGAGCGCGCTCTACATCCGCTGTTTACTCCATGGGTCAGATAAGCAGCGCTGCACGGAACCAGTCTGTCAGTTTTCGCGCACACAGCCCCTCACATACAAAGTGGGTACCTTGTTGTCTTTCAGTATTATTCTGTGTGCCAGTTGTAAATATGAATTGTATTAAAGTAAACATAAAAAAAATTTTTCTCTATCTCTATCTGAAATAGAATTTTCTTTTGTAGGTTCAGTGGGGGTATGGTATGACTGCATGCCATCTATCCTTTTATAGTCCTGTGTCACCTGCCCTCTACTGGCAGCTCAAATGAAAAACCAAGCACATTCTGTCATTGGCATACTTGTGTTCATAAAGGGCATCTCACTAAGAATAGATTGGTAGAGTTAAGTGAGATGATTGCTTGGTGTAAATGAGACTCCACTCAATATCCCTGTCAAAGCATGAGAATTCAATGGTAAATCCCCCACACCTGGATATTCATAGTGGAACTGAGAAGTGTTTAATGTGAAACAGTAAAGAAGACCTGTCATGCCATCATTTTTCAAAATAACACGTTCAAAGTCTAGGCATCTTGTGATACCTTTTAAAGTAACTTTGTTAATCCATACTATTTTCTGTGTGCTCAGGTAGCTTGTTAATCCTGGGCACAATATTTTCAGAGGCCCCAACTCAGAGCATTGCTCCAACTATGTCATCAATAGTTCGCAGCAAAAGCCTCAGTGGGCCTATAGGTACTCTAATGTCACGTACACACGACCGGACTTTTTGACAGCAAAGGTCTGACAGAACAAGTCTGTTGGACAATTCGATCTCGTGTGGGCTCCATTGGACCTTTGCTTGGCAAAAATCCAGCAGACTTTAGAAATAGACCATGTTTTCAATTTTTCCACCGGAACTCCGCCGGACCGAGAAATCCGTTCGTGTATATGCTAGTCCGACAGACAAAAAAAACGACGCTAGCGCAGCTATTGGCTACTGGCTATGATCTTCCTTATTCTAGTCCGGTCGTACGTCATCACGTTTGAATCCGTCAGACTTTGGTGTGATTGTGTGTGGCCAAGTCCGTTCATTCATAAAGTCTGTCGGAACTCTGCCGAAAGTCAGTTGGAAAGACCGTCGGACCTAGTCCCTCAAAAAGTCCGGTCGTGTGTACGCGACATAACACTGTTAAATCCTATAGGAGTGGGGCCCAGGTTTGAGCAGAAGGATTAAGGGTCACAAAAAACTATTTAGGAATAAAAAAGTATCCCAAAAGGAGCCGCTACTTTTGGGGAACCAGATTCAATCATAACTCAGTGCTATAAAGATCATACTTGCCACACTGCATTCATGTCAAGCTTGCAGAGTGAAAATACCTTCATGGTGTTATTGGCTCATATATATGTTTGAAGCTGATGGCTCTAGACTACAAATTTATTTTTTTGCTCTCATTAGTGATGATGATGCTGTACCATTGAGAAGCAAGAAACATGAACATTACCGCCAGATTCGCTCACACATCTGGAAGGAGTTTGGGAGAGCGCAAATTCACGGCTGGAGTCTTCCTCCAGCTATAGCAAACAAGGTCCGTAGACTCTACATTGAATGTTTTTAGAGTACTGCTAGATGCCTAAGCAGACAATATCACTTTATTTGTATTTGAGACAAAATATAGCAATCTGTTTACTGTGATGTTTTTATTAACCTTACATTAGATTCTCATTGCTCATCTTTCTGAACATCTGCTGTAGTTTAACCTTCCTTAAAGTGGTTGTAAACCTCTGACATGAAATATAAAGAAAGCATATCCCTCTATAGTGTGTCTCAATCCAGAGCACTAAGTGTAATTTCTGACTGCTACTTCACTTCTCTGCTGCATTAGTCACTTCTGACAAGTTTTCCGGACACCAAGAGAACAAAGATGACAGGTGAGGGAGCTCCAGATGATTGATAGCCTCAGCTCTCTTCCTGTGTTCTGTGTGAAGAGGGGTGTGTCCCTTCCCTCCAATCAGTGGCGTCACTGGGGTTATTGTCACCCGGTGCGGTAGAACATGGTGTCACCCCCCCCCCCGGCACTAAGTACTGAGCAGGCTATTGTTTTGTGTTTTCCCCCCTTAACCTACCACAATGGATGGAGCAGGGATGGGATTGGGGGGATGGATGGAGTCGGATTGGGATCAGGGTGGTGAATAGAGTCAGAATGGTATTGGGGGAATGGATAGAGCCGGAATGGCATTGGGGGTATAAATGGAGCCGGAATGGGATTGGGGGAATAAATGGAGCCGGAATGGGATTGGGGGGGGATGGATGGAGCCAGGATAGGATCAGGGGATAGATAGAGCCGGGGTGGGATCAGGGGAATGGATGGAGCCGAAATGGGATTGGGTTGGTAGATGGAGTTGGGATGGTATTGGGCTGATGGATGGAGCCGGGATGGGATTGCGGGGAATGGAAGGAGCTGGGATGGGATTGGGGGGGATGGATGAAGCCATGATGGGATCAGGGGATGGATGAAGCCAGGTGGGATCAGGAGATGGATGGAGCTGGAATGGGATTGGGGTGGTAGATGGATTTGGGATGGGATTGGGGGGATAGATGGAGCCAGGATGGGATTGGGGTGGTGAACGGACCTGGGGTGGGATCGGGGGGTGAATGGAGCTAGGATGGGATCAGGGGATGGATAGAGCCGGGATTGGATCAGGGGAATGGATGGAACTGGGATGGTATTGGGATGGTGGATGGGATTGGGGGTATGGATGGAGCTGGAATGGGATCTTTGATTTGAGGGGATTGGGGGTTAGAGGATATGTGCTAGAGGGTGCTTTGGGAGGGGAGAGGAATTGTGCTGGGGGTGTCAAACTTCAAATCTACCCCCCTCCTTCTAGCACAAGTCCTCTCTAACCCAAAACAAAACACCCTTCTACCACATATCCTCTAGCCCTCATCCCCCTCCCTAAAATTTACTCCTGGCAGCATAATTGTTACTTACCCAGTCCCAGGCCCCCCAACCCCCTCCCCCAAATCACAATGTCCAACTCCCACAAGACTCCTGTTATTACAGACCTCAACCCCTCAAGCAGATGCTTTAGCGCGCTGTCCTTCTTCCACCTCGGCCCTTCCTCCCGGTCTGTATACTTGTTATGTCAGAGCCAATGAGGAGGCGGCTCAAGTCCGGTGTGCAGTGACTGCAGACGGCAGGGAGAGGAATGCGATTGTGGCGTGTGTGGGACTGTGGCGATCAGACCTCGGGCACCCTGCCTGTCTGTCTCTGCTCTCGGTCGAGAGCAATGCTGGAGGCAATTTCTAGCGCACACTAATTTTGATAAATGTTAATGTGGAATGTATGTTCTTTTGTTAAACACATTAACCCCCCTGACGGTATTCACGAGTCTGGCTCTGGGTGGAATTTTTATGCCAAAAGCGGTAACCCCGAGCCAGACTCGGGACCGCATCGCTGGATCCAGGAGGACGCTTACTTACCTTCTCCCTTGGATCCAGTGATGTCCCCGTGCTGTACGAGCGGCTCGTCCTCTGCTCGATGTATCACATCGCCGATCTCCGTTCCCTGCGAGCGTTGCGACGCACGGGGACGGAGATCGGCACCAAATTCAAAAAGTGAAACACACAGTATACATACAGTATAATGTAATCTTACAGATTACATTGCTGTATGTAATAATTTCACGTACCCTTTGTCCCTAGTGGTCTGCCCAGTGTCCTGCATGCAGTTTTATATTATAAAAACTGTTCTTTATGCCTGGAAACTGGAGATTGTCCATAGCAACCAAAACTGTCCCTTTACATCAAAAATGATTTTAGACCAGCTAGAAAACAGCGATAATAAATTTGAATCACTTGCAAAATTGAGCGATAGCGATTTGTGGGGCGATCCGTCATCAAATACTGAAAAGTAATGACAGTGACCATTCTGCAACTGAGCAAATTTCAGTGTTTTTGATTTGATTACATTATTGAATAATTTTTATTATTGTTATATTATTATTTGGTATAATTATTTATAGTTATTTGTTATATTATAATTTATGATTTAATTTTTCAAACTTTCATACCCGGGATGTCTGCTAGACTCTGGTTTGGACAGATTTAAGTGAGTTATTCCTAAGAATTACAGGACTACAATATAAAACACCAAATTTTCATGCAAAATAATTGTACCGCTTTTAGCACCTAAAATCCGAAATAATCGTACCGCCAGGGAGGTTAACTGTTTATGAGTAAAGTTCCGCTTTAAGGCCGCCGCCACTTGGCAAACAGTCCTTTTCAGGACATCCTTGCTCACTTGTATTCAAAAAAAGTTCTCTTTTGATACAACATAGGTTACCCCCACAGGGGTGTTCAGTATTACTCTTCTAATGCTACAAAACAATTGATAATACTTCACTTAACTGTTCTTAGGCTTGGGACCTCTGTCTGCTTCCCCACAGACTTCACAAGTTCTGCGTACAGACATGCACACCTCTGGCTGCTTGCTTGCAACCTAACAGACTCTTGGGGAGGGAGGAACCCTAAACTTTAGTTGGCATTCAGGACATAAGGGCTGTGCACAGCTGCATAATCAGAGCGTGCTGGTCACCACCAAAACCATGGATCCAGGGTTGGAAGCTTCAACCCACCCAATACTCGACTTACCTGGCTTTACTTAACCTGGTTTGAAATGAGCATCCTGGAGCCTGTCAACCTACATGAGCGAGAACCCTAGGTGATACCAAATCCTCTTTACGCCTGCAAAACTACACACCAACTTCTCTTTTACCTTATGACATGGTGCATCCCTGTCACATACCCCCCCCCCTGCAGCATGTACCTCTTGTCCACAAGCTGTTCAGCAGCCCCCTGATCTGGAACAGCAGAAATAGTCTCTGTCCCATGGTTACACACAGAGCTCTTTTTCCATTAGTGATAATAGACTTTTGCCACCAAATATCCCAATCTGTTTTTTCTTTCTCGTACATTACGGGACACGGAGGCTCAGTAATTACCGATGGGTTATATAGGGTATCACTAGGTGATTGGACACTGGCACACCCTAGACAGGAAGTTCAACCCCCTATATAGTTCCTCCCCTTAATGGAAGTACCTCAGTCTTTTCGCCAGTGTCTTAGGTGTTGGTCACGAGTAAAGATGTGCTGTGCTGTGCTGAGCTCCGCTGGAATATCCTCAGTGGGGCAAGCCATGCAACCGGATCCATTCAAGGTGTCTTTTTCAGGCCGAATTGGAGGGTACCCAGGCCACGTATCCGAAGAAACAAGGTTTTACCTGTAACACATCTCTTTTTAGAGAGCTGGACCCCGGGATCCAGTATTTGGGTTTTTTCAGCCATATTCCTGGCGGAGTGCTTTACAGCAGGGGTCATCAACCCCCGGTCCCCGGCCCACTACCGGGCCGTGGCCCTTCTGCAGGTGGGCCGCGGGTGCGGGCGGCCGCAAAACACATGCTGGGCTACGGGTATGAAAGCGGTGGAAGGAAGAAGCGAGCGGGCGGGCAAGCAGAGATGATATCTCTCTCCGCCCCCTCTGCATCACCTGTCTTCCGCCCTCAAAGCCAGTCTGTGTCAGAGGTGCAGCAGGGAGCAGAGAGATGACATCATCTCATACTGCCTGCCCCGCATCGCTGCTCTCCCCCGGCTCCTCGTGTGTGAAAACTTATGCTGATTCCTTGTTCAGCAGCGCAGATTGCCTGCCCCCCAGACAGCTTATAAGGGGTGGCAGAAGGGTGGAGCCAGAGACTGAGAGCCGAAGGAGTCCCAGACCCTCCCTCTGCCAGATGAGACCAGCTGCAGCATGAGGAGAGAGACACCCTGCAACATCCAGAGGGGCGATCCCACAGAGATGTGACATCATCAATGACAGGTGAGCTGTGTGTGGGAGTACAGGTGAGGTATGCTGGGACCTGTAGTTCACCCCCTCAGCTGTCTGCCTGACCTACCACAAGGGGCGCTCCACTCACTCTGCATCTGGTGACAGGCAATGTGGCAGGTGGCAATCCACATCTTGTGGCAGGCAGTGTGGCAAGTGACATTCCGCTTCTAGTGACAGGCAGCGTGGCAAGTGACTATGCACATCTAGTAGCAGGCGACAGTAGTAAGTGACACACTCAGGGCTCCCACTGATTCTACAGTATGGCGAGTTGAACTATTTCATTTATTACTGCAATGTAATAATAGAAATAATACGGTTCAATCACCCTGACACCATATCAAGCATGGTGCCGCCCCCACCCCCACCCCCCCCCCCCCCCCCGCCCCTGGGCCTTAGCACAATTTTCATCCACACAGCCGGTCCCCGGTGCCAAAAAGGTTGGGGACCGCTGCTTTACAGGCCCAGAATTGGGGATCCCCCTATTCAAGTGGTGCCCCAGTCTCCAAAAGGTTTTTCTCTAAACGGAGCCCACCATGAGAGGTGAAGAGTGGGTCTGTTACACAGAACCCTGGAGCTGGAAAAGGTAAGGGAGACTCCTCAAGAATTTTTCTAATTCTAGTAGGTTTCTCCTTTTTTAGGTTAATGTATGCTGTGCCTAAAGTCGCCACCGGGGGCTGTCAAGGGCACATACCTTTCATGCCTGATCTGTTTGTCTCAGTGTCCACGCTGTATGTTCCAGCCATGCTCCAGGTAGGATGTGGGTATGGGGGGTTCTTTCCTTCAGGGATTCTCCCCCCATGGCTTAAGGGGCCAGGGTGAGCCTTAGCAGGGAGCGGTAGTATACCGCACTGTCCGTCGCTGCCATTACGGCAGCTTCACATCCACCAGCCCTTCTCTCTCCTCTGCCTCAGCCTCCCCTCCATGCTTTTTCAGAGATCAGAGCCTCGAAAATGCTTGTTTTTGAAAAAAGCGACGGGGGGGGGGGGGAGAAGGGGTGGTCGAAGGAGGGGCGGATCGTTAATGCGACGGCAGCATGGGTAGACACTCACATCGCTGGCTACACAAGCTATAAGGTTTTTAAGGTGCACACAGCTTATGGAGGGACACAGAGCAGAGGGGTGCATGTGAGTGTGGAACACGGGCATTCCCAGGCAGCATTTACTTAAGCACCAGACTGAGTCTTGGTAGCAGCGGCAGTTGCTGAACTACATTGCTCAGCAGTCAGTGTATTTTTGTGGTACCTCTACCTTTGTTGCTTGGCCCTATGGGCAGAAGAGGTACAAATACCCCAAGAAATAGGGGCTCAAAGGGATCCCTCTCAGCCTCTGAGGACCCCCCCCGCAACACTTTCACCCCCATGAAGGAACAGGGGAAGCTGGCCAGGGTGAGCCATTGGGGTCAGGGGCTGCAACTGCTTCTGGCACCTTTAGCCCATGTATACATTACGCATGAGGTTTTTTCCTCAACCATAAATGGATTAGAGGAAAGATTATAGGCCTTAATCACATCTTTACTCAGTGAAAGAAAACGCACTAGGTCCCCCACTGCCACCCAGGACCCTCAAACAGAGGAACTCTGGGGAAAAAGGAGAGGAATCCCCCCTCAGTAGACTGGAGTGAGACTGATGATTCCTCTTCTGAGGAATCAAGTGGAGAAGGGCCCTCTTCAGCTTCTCAGGCTGAGAAGGTGTTGGTCCAAATTCTTGCTGGATTGGTCCGCTCCACAGTTAAGTTGCCCGTATCAGAGTCGGTTAAAGAACTCTCCTCTTGTTTGGGTTCACTGAAGCCTCCTCAAACTGCACATGCCTTTCCTGTTCATAGTTTACTGTAAAAGCTTATTTATTCTGAGTGGGATCACCCAGATAAACTTTTTTCCCGCTTAAAAAGTTTTCAACACTTTATCCTATGGAGGAAAAATGTACTAAGATGTGGGGTATACCGGCGATTGACGCCGCCATATCCTCCATAAATAAAAGTCTGACTCGTCCTGTTGACAACCCTCAGATACTTAGGGATCCAACTAATAAAAAAATTGGAATTCCTGTTAAAAAAAACATTTTCTCCTTGGCAGGCTTCTCAACCTGCAGTGGCAGCAATTGGAGTTTGTCAATACTTGAGAGACCATGTTAAACAGGTGCTCAAAGTTTTACCTGAACAGCAAGCCGGGGGGTTGGCCAACCTACCAGCAGATTTGTGTTTTGCTGTTGACGCAATCAGAGATTCTATCCTCCAGACCTCTCGCCTTACGCTTGGGTTGGTACATATGTGTAGAATCTTATGGTTGAAAAAAATTGGTCAGCGAATCACCATGTAAGAAGCTCCTAGCTGGGTTTCCCTTTTGTGGTGCAAGACTATTCGGGGAGGATTTGGACAATTATATCCAAAGGATCTCTAGTGGGAAAAGCACCCTTTTGCCAGTTAAGAAAAGGAGTAAGCATCCCTTCTTTAAACAGGCTCTTTCTCCAGTGACAGGGGCATCAGCCTCCAGGCAGTCACGATGGCCTTCTCCGTCCGGCTCAAAAGTTAAATCAGTCAACACCAGGGACAAAAGAAGTCCTGGGGGAGGAAGTCTACAAGACAAAACGCTAAAGCCTCCTTATGAAGGGGTGCCCCCCGCTCGCTCGAGTGGGGGGGAAGACTACTAAAGTTCTCAAGGGTCTGGCAGGAGGATTTTCAGGACAGATGTGTGGTCTCCACAATAATTCTAGGTTACAAACTAGAGTTCAAAGAATTCCCCTCCCCTCTTCTTGTTTTCTCAGATAAAATGTCCCCAATGACCCTGAGAAAAAGAAGTCTCTCTCTAGCATTGGAGCGACTTTTGTTGCAAAAAGTTATCATGGTAGTTCCCACGCAAGAGCAGGGATTGGGGTTTTATTCAAACCTTTTCACTGTACCAAAGCCAAATGGAGATGTCAGACCCATTCTATATCTCAAAGATCTAAACTGATTCCTAAAATTACGGCCCTTTTGCATGGATTCAATCTGATCGATAGTCTCCATCCTACAAGGAGGAGAACTTCTGGCATGTACCTATTTTCCCTGCGCATCAAAAGTATCAGGATCAAGCAGGAAAAGAAGTCGGTGCTTCTGGTGGCCCCAGTGTGGCCCAGAAGAGCTTGGTATGCAGAAATAGTGAAGATGACGGTAGGGTCCCCTTGGACCCTACTGTCACGTCCAGACTTGCTATCCCAGGGATCAGTGTTCCATCCTGGCGTACAAACGCTAAATTTAACGGTTTGGCTATTGAAACCCACGCTATAGAGTGTCGTGGGCTTTCAGGCCCTGTGGTTTCTACCTTGATTAATGCAAGGAAGCCAGCTTCCAGAATGATTTAAGTCTCCTGGTGTGAATCCAGGGGTTGGCATCCCAGAAAGTATGTCATAAGCAGAATTCTTGACTTTCTGCAAATGGGGTTAGACATGAAGCTGGCCTTGAGTACCATCAAGGGCCAGGTCTCGGCCTTATCAGTTCTGTTTCAACATCCACTTGCTTCACATTCTTTGGTACAAAGCTTTATACAGTGGGTAATGCGCCTTAATCCTCCGGTTAGGGTGCCTCTAAACCCCTGGGACTTGAATTTAGTGCTGTCAGCTTTACAGAAGCAGCCTTTTGAAACAATACATCAATTTCCCTTAGTTCTGTTGACAAGGAAATGCATTTTTCTGGCCATTTCTTCTGCCAGAAGAGTATCAGAATTAGTGGCCCTTTCTTGTAAAGAGCCATATCTAATAATGCACAAGGAGAGAGTGGTGTTACGCCCTCATCCTAGCTTTCTACCGAAGGTGGTTTCAGGTTTCCATCTAAACCAAGATCTTGTTCTGCCTTCCTTTTTTTCAGATCCCTGTTCTACGGAAGTAAGGTCACTACATTCTTTGGATGTAGTGAGAGCAGTCAAAGCCTACCTGGAAGTGACTGCTCAGGTTTGCAAAATGGATGTTTTGTTTGTATTGCCAGAAGGTCCTAATAGAGTACAGGCAGGGTTGAAATCTACCATTGATAAATGGATTCGACAAGTAATTGTTCAAGCTCATGGTTTGAAGCAGAAAGTTCCGCCTTTTTCAGATCAAGGGGCACTCCACTAGGGCTATTAGTGCTTCGTGGGCAGTGCATCACCAGGCCCCCGTGGCTCAATTCTGCAAGGCCGCAACCTGGTTGTCAGTCCATACATTTACCAAATGTTATCAGGTGGGTGTGGGAAGGCATGAGGATATCGCCTTTGGGTGTAGTGTGCTGCAGGCAGAGATATAAGGTCCTCAGGTCTGATTACACTCTACTTTGTGTGGTTCCCCTCCCCTCCTCTCAGATAGCATTGCTCTGGGAAATCCCATCAGGGATTACTGAGACTTTGTCCCGTGATGTACGAGAAAGAGAAAATAGGACTTTCTAACGGCTTACCTGTCAAATCCTTTTCTTTTGAGGTACATCACAGGACAAAGAGGTCCCTCCCCTCTTCTAATACACTTATATTGCTTTGCTACAAAACTGAAATACTCCCAGTAAGGGGAGGGGTTATATAGGGGGTTGAACTTCCTGTCTAGGGTGTGCCAGTGTCCAATCACCTAGGGATCCCTATATAACCCATCAGTAATTACTTAGACTCTGTGTCCTGTGATGAAGCTGTTATAAAAAATTCGTAAAACTTGGTACTTTGTGGTACTGACTCATCCATCCAAGTAGACACAGAGTTATCTGATAGCTGCGTGTCCAACATGTTACTAATTTCTCTCATTACATCATTAGCCATATGAGGCTGCATTATCATATTTTTTACATAATGAGCCTGTGGCTCTGTATTTTACTCTGCTTCTCCTTGAATGCTGTAAAATAGCTAAATATGCTTCATTTGGCCTCTTGGCTTACTCTAGCATTGCCTCTGCTATGGCTCTTTCTGTTTCCCCAAAAACCTCACAAGCATTATGCACACCACTGGTTTCCCTCTTGCAGCTTTATGGACTCCTGGGTGGAGTCCTGAATGCTAGTCAGAACCCGTAGAGACTCTGCACAGCAACAGCAGTTGGTGGTCACTATCAAAATGTGGACCCATGGTTTGAGGTTTCATTCCACCCAATATTCTGCAACCCTTCCTAGCTTCAGGACCCTGACAAGGCTTTGACAACTGCCAAGCCGGTTTCCTTTGCTCAAAGCAAACACCCATAGGCAAGAACCTGCAAAGTTACATGCTGATTGCCATTGTACCTCTTGACGTGATATAGCTCTGTCACAAAATAAATATATAATCAACAATATAATGACCTGTTCTGTTTTCTAATTAATGATTGATGGTGTATGGGTATGTTACTTTGACCAGAATTCTTTCTCCTGAAGCGCCGCAATCTGCTTCCTAATAGCAGATCAGAAGAAACTTCAAAGAATAAGTATGAAATCAAAAGGGTGTCTCTTCACACCTTTCTGTGAATCAGACTGTCAATTTCTTTTCTCTGTTCTTGTTTTAGTAACATAAGAAGTCTACTGATCATTAGCAGTTCATCTTCATTTAATAACTTGACTTTGATCAATGCAGCGGTGAGATTTGTATGTCTCATTTCAGGTTCTGTATTATATCATAGCAAGCAAATTGACTCAAACCCTTTTGAGAAAGTTCAACTAAAATGTCCTCTGATTGCCAGCCATGTGTTTGGGTATCAGTGCACGCTATCAGTGTCAATTATAGTAATAACCACAACTGCTTTAATATAATGCACAGAGGGGAAAAGCTATCATGGTGAATCTTCAAAATGTCAGACAGACGAGGCCTTTGTCAGATGATGCTACCTTGGTAGAAAATGTGTTAGGGTGAACTAGGGATATACCGAAGTACAGAATGATCTATGACTGGGCTGCGCGGTCACTTGCACTCATATCCTGTGATTTAGCTTGTCTTTGTGCTAAGTTAACATGCATGACTATGCAGTTATCTCAGAGGAAGATTGTTCTTTTTATTAATATTTGAAGAAATCTGTATTACCAACAGAGTGGATCTTTAAAATTTAGGTCATTGTGTAAAGCTTGCGGTATTCTTCCAAGCTGTTTTTACATAATACTGCAGAGAACATTCTGGATAAGGAGAGTTCAGTCATTTAAAAGGTGCTATGCTCCTATAAATGTGTCAGAAATGTCTGTCTGTGTGAGACGTATACAATATCCACCCCGAAGGAGCGGCTTGGTGAATTTGGCTTCTCTGATCTCCGCCTTAAGAATGACCTGAGCACCTCTGGCACACCTGGTAAAATACATTTACTGAAAACACATTTAAGGACACAAGTGGAAATTACTGTTATCCTGGCTATGGGTTATCGCTAAAAACGGGCATGCACCGGGCAATGATGAATATATTATCACGGTTTAAAACGTGGAACCTTACAGCACTGTTAAAACTTGCTGCAGAGAATCAATACAATAGAAACGACAACCTTCAATATTTAGCAACTGTAAGTATAGAAAAGGCAGTAATCTATATGCCCATAACACAGGTGCTGAGAGGGAGGAAAGAAGGTTTGTCAACTTTGCAGCTCCTTCTGGGCCCCTGAACACCATTGAGTGATAAACAAATGAGTTAAACAGGGGCAGTAAACACAGTTCCGTGGTGTTACAGGTCCTGGGGTGAAGAGTACTAGTGTCTTCTGCTAGCAAACGGTGGGGCCCTTGTTTTAAGAGTAGGGTTAAACAAGCTCGCTTGAAGCCGTAATCATCTAGAATGTTCTGTTGGGTAGAGATTTATAAGGATAAACTGCTAAAGATGGCAGCTCCAAATAAGCACCCCTGACACTAGAAAGGGAAATTGGTATCTGCATGCCATGTCAGTACTGTTTTAGAAGGATGTTGGGTTTGCACCCGCTTACCAACCCTCAGTGCGATGACACAGTGGTAATCCCAGATGCTGGCTTAGGCTCCTGTCGCTCCTAGCGAAGTAGTAAGGCACAGGATCCCCTCCTTACGTCCAATCAAGCTGACTGGTGGCGAAACTGACATGAATAACGGACAGCGGCTGACCTGGACAGATATTGCAGTCCCTGAAGCGGTATGGGTTGTCTCTGTTGGGCTGGGTGGCATTGGGTCGCCCTGAGGAGCTGACCAATATAAAGCATACAAAAGTCACAAGAGTTAACCAAGCAACCCAGTGCTAGTAGACCACCCAAACCATAGGCTTCCCCAGCAAAGATTGTTTATTTCTAGTGTCTGCCGAGGTCTGAAAAAAGTCAGCAGAATGGGGTTACGAAGTTCTGATGTCTTTGGATACAGTTACTCTGAGATCACATTGTATTGTGCTGATAAATATGCACGTGTATGTTTGGAAAAATGTCCTGCAGTTGTATTAAGAAGTAACATCCTATGGAATTTATCTGAACAGTGATGGTAATGTACTATAGCATTTCAGGCCTATATAATAATCATTGTCAGGTGTGTTAAATGTACCTCTGTTTTTTTTCCATGGCCCCTTTCCCTATGTAGATCATAGACTAGTATGCCTGCACCTGCATTCTATTGGCTTCAGACAGCAGACAACCAGTGTGACATCAAATTTATTTTGCCACAGTGCAGCAGGTAAAAACTACAATGAAGTTAAAAGAGACGTGTTGGATTTAAACAAAATAAACATTCATACTTACCTATGTATATGCAGCATTGGTCTTATCCTACATCTGAGCCAATGATTATGGATCACCATCTCTCTGCTCTGCCCCGCCAGTGCTCACTGGAGCGCTGGGCTGTGCAGGGGAGGGAGTTGCTTGCTTAAGCTCTCAATGCCATGCGCTGAGTCAGCTGCCAGTCAGGAATCTGAGCAGACCAGACATTGTCTTGATCCCTGCAGACCCGGGGCCAGTTCTGTGACATCAGCCGACATCAGGCTTTAGCCATTGTCAGCTGAATCTGGGCCACTGGAGTGCAGAACTAAGTGTACTCCTGTGACCCACAGGAGCAGTATAGCCAAAATACACTGATCAGCCATAACATTATGACCACTGACAGGTAAAGGCAATATCTCGTTACAATGGCATCTGAAAATTGGTGGGCTATATTAGGCAGCAAGTGAACATGTTGATGTGGTGAAAGCAGAAAAAAACAGGCACCGCAGTTTCTTGTGTATGGGGCTATGCAGCCCATGGTGACCCATGTCCACAGCCAAAAGCTTCTACAGTGGTCACATGAATATCAGAACTGGACTACGGAGGAATGGAAGAAGGTGGCCTGGTCTGACGAATCACATTTTCTTTTACATCATGTGGATGGCTGGGTGTATGTGTGTCACTTACCCGGGGAAGAGATGGCACCAGGAAGTGGTATAAGAAGTCAAGTAGGCAGAGGCAGTGTGATGCTTTGAGCAATGTTTTGCTGGTAAACCTTGGGTCCTGCCATTTATGTGAATATTACTTTGGTGTCCATGCCTCAATGGGTCAGGGCTGTTTTAGCAAAAGGGGGCCATACTCAATATTAGGTGGGTGGTCATAATGTTCTGGCTGATCGGTGTAACTTTGGCCATAGTTCTCCTTTAAAGTAGGCAAAACTATTATTTTATTTTGAATAGCGCAAGAAGGGGTTATAACCTCTGTCAGATATTTTTTTGCCATCTGTGTCCCATTGCAGAGATTTCCCTTCACCTCCTGCCCATAGCTGAACAGGAAGTGAGAGGAAATCCCTGCAAATTAAGGAAATTCTTTGGGGACCCCCAGGTCACCAGAACTAGTGTCCCCATTAGAAGATTAGGATTTACTTTTACTTTCAAAGATAATGGTACAGGACAAATAGAGAGGGTGAATCTCCCTTACGTGGGCACAGATAGGCAATACAAACTGACAGGTGTTTTAATCCCTCTCCACTTTATCCAAAAAAAATAAAGTTTTGCCTTTAGTTCTTTTATGCTGGTCCATTTTGTTGACCGCTTTGGAATTTAATCACAGCAGTCTGCACACAGTTTTATTTCTTTCCTCTTTGTGACCTGCCAAACGAAGAAAGCTGCTGTGGAAGTTCATCTCGATTCAATTGATTTCCGTGCCAATGTAAACCTTCTAACTGTTCACATAAAGATGGGAAAAATTGAAGCCGTGGGTGGCTGAAAGCTGCTGGGAATCCCCAAAAATGCCAAGTGTATGTTCAGAATAACAGTTAAAGTTTCTAGAGAGACATCATTTCAACAACTTTCAATCTACTTTTGGTCAAAGAAGCAGTCTACAGAATCGTGGAACTATACCACCAGCAGTTTTATGTTATTTCATATAAGGAATGCTGTGCTATGTGTCAATTTATTTAATACTTCAGTAACTAGTCTTGATGTCCATTCTTTCACTGCTTCACTGTGTTTAACTTTCTGTAACATTTTATTATTATTTTTTTTTCTCAATTTTTCAGGGGGATCCGCAAGCAAATAACGAGATCAAAGATGTTCCAGTGTTAGTACAACTGAGACTTTTGGATCAAAAGGACCCAAGCACAAAAGTAAGATGCTTCTAAAGAAATATAGGTCTGTTGAATGGAAGTCGCAAGGCTGTGCAAGCCTGGAACCAAGGTTACAGCAGACCTATTGTTGAGGGGAAGGGGAATTTAAAGGTTCATTTTAACCCAAGACCAGAAGCACAAGGGAGCCAGAGGTTGCCCAGCATTAGGTATTACTGCATAATAAGTAGTAATGGAGAACTGACCCAGTGTGCCTTTCGGGTGGAAAAAAGGTTTGTTAGAGGGTCTGATTATTTGTTTCTGAATTATTAAAGAGGCAGTAAACCCTGATGGATTTACTTCCTCTTTGTTTCCCTGCAAAGGTAAAGCATAATGGGCTACTATGCATCGCATAGTAGCCCATTATGTGTCACTTACCTGACACAGGAGCCAGAGATGTCACCACTGTCACCTCTTCCACAGAGCATCCATCTTCTTTCTGGGTATCGTGGCTCCGGCGGTGTGAGTGGCTGGAGCCCCGATGACGTCACTCCCACGTATGCGCACAGGAGCCGCCACTAACGGCATATCGCCATTAACAGAGCCATGCTCAGTACGCCTGTGCACCGCTGTCTACGATGCATGCGCCGTAGACAGCAGTGCCTGTCTTTTTGCAAATATCTCCTAAACTGTGTAGGTTTAGGAGATATTTCTTGGACCTACAGATAAGTCTCAATCTAGGTTTAACTGTAGGTCAAAGTGGTCTGTAAGGGTTTACAACCACTTTAAAGTGACACTAAAGGTAATTTTTTTTTTTAACAATAGCAAAGATGTCATACTTACCTCCACTTTGCAGACTCTGCCCCGCCCCCCGGCGCCTGCATCATTGGATCTGATTGACAGCAGCGAACCCAATGGCTGCGCTGCTATCAATCTAACCAATCAACAGCCAAGAACCCCCTAGCAGAAAGAAGGCGCGTCCCCCTTGGGACAAGTTTAGAGGATTCAAGTAAGTAAAACGAGGGGGCTGGGGGGCCGGTCACTGACAGGTGTTTTTTCACATTTACCTTTACGACCCCTTTAAATTCATCAATCTATGGTCAAATAAAGCTGACCTTTTAGCAAGATGTTAACCCACAGTTGTTTTATTATACACATTGTGTTATATCATTTAAAATGTTATGAACTTCTCTAAACCGTACCCTTTTCTGTAATAATGCTTCCAGTTTACATCAGTGGTCACCAGGTCCCTCTCAGTTAGGACACCAATGCCAGGAAGCCAAGCTCTCAATCTATAGCTGAAGTCATTCTCACAACATCCCTGCATTGGCAGAGACCTTTAACTTGTGTCATGTGACTGGGTGCCAGATAAATGCAGGAGAGCTTTTGGTCTGTTTTAATAAAGTTCAAAGTGATTCTAAAGGTTTTTTTTTTTTTTATTGATTTATTTGATTAATAGCAAGCATGTTATACTTACCAGCTCTGTGCAGTGGTTTTGCACAGAGCAGCCCTGATCCTCTCCTCCTCAGGTCCCCCGCCATTTGCTGTGGGGGCTCTGGTGCATACTTGCTTCTGAACCCCGCTCTATGCATCCATAAGACACACAGAGCTGTGGCTCACCCCCTCTCTCTTCCTTAATTGGCTCACTGGATGTGATTGACAGCAGTGGGAGCCAATGGCTCCTGTTGCTGTGTCTCATCCAATGAGGAAAGAGAAACCCGGGGCAACCAAGGCCCCTGTGCACATTACTGGATTGAGAAGGGGCTTAGTTGAGTAAGGGAGGGGCTATGGGAAGGGCAGCACACAGAAGGTTTTTTTATCTTCATGCAAAGAATGCATGAAGGTAAAAAAAACCTTCAGCCTTTAGAAACAATTTACTAAAGGCAAAATGTTTTGTTTTAATTTTGGATAGAGTGAATAGGGATTAGAACATCTGTCAGGTTTTTATTGTGCCCCCATTATGAAGATTCACTCCTTTTGGAATGTTTAGACTCCGTTCACACATGCAATTTCAGATGCGGCTTGAGTCGCACAGAATCTTATGACAATAGAAATCCCATTGTTTTCAATTGTGTGATTTTGGGAAAAGGTTCCTGTGCTACTTTGGTGTGATTCCAGCATGATTTTGGCCCCATAGAATATCCAAACCACATCCAAGTTGCACTACATAATCACTGTGAAAGTCGGATCAAAATCTTGGCCTTACTGTTATCATCGAAAATGGAAGTGAAATAAAATCCCAAATTTTGGCTTGTTCCCAGACAGTAATAGAGAGGAGATCTTCCAATGGACAGACTAGTTCTGGTGACATCCAGGGATTTCCTCTAACTTACTGTTGGTTGTGGGACAGGAAATGAAGGAAAATCTCATTTGGACATGTATGGTAAAATAAACCCCACAAGGGTTATAACCCTTCCTTAACCTATCCAAAATGAATAAAAAAAGGTTGCCTATAGTTCTACTTTAATTAATGAAAATACTTTTTGGTAAAGGTATTGTAAGTTCCATTAGAGATGTGTCAAAAAAACGCCCCTGGCAGCAGCTTTTAAACATTCTTCTGCCTCTAGAAGCAAATAGTTTTATCCTATGTGTCCATGCACACTGTTTCAGTTTAGAAGCGTTTTTGAAGCTACAGCATTTAGGAGCAGAATAAGAAAACTTTTTTTTTTTTCTGCATTTTTGGGAGCAATTTGCCAGCAGAAAAAACGAACCGCTAAACAGCTGCTTAGAGCCAGTTTCCATTTTTTTGTTTTAAACTTCTAAGCTGGTGGCCGCTGGCAAGCCAGCCTCCATGTCCTTAACAACAGATGACTCACCACTGACAGCGGAGTGTGTACAAAAGAATTGTGGGCAATAACTTAAGAAAAAGAACATAGGCGCCCCCCCTTACGGATTTTAAGGGGAACCCCACACCAATTTTTTTTTTAAAACGGCGTGGGATCCCTCTCCCCAAATCCATACTAGACCCTTAAATCCATTAGGTCTAGTATGGATTTCGAGGGGTCCCCATACCAAAAAAAAAAAAAATTGCATCGGAGTCTCCCTAAAATCCATACCAGACCCTCATCCTAGGGAGAGACGAGTGAGTCCAGAGCATTTGTATAGCACTGATTAATGTAATAATGCCACTGGTCCCCAAAAAGTGTAGTTTGAGGTCAGATTTGTCTGCCGCAATGTCGCAGTCCCGCAAAAACAATAAAAATAAAAGTCCCTAAATCTATCCCATAGTTTGTAGACACAATAACTTTTGCACAAATCAATCAATATACACTTATTGCGATTTTATTTTATTTTTTTATTTTTTTACCAAAAATATGTAGAAGAACATTATGTCCCCTAAAGTAAATCCCATGTCAATCATGAAGAACACTGTGTCGCGACGCTGACTACCACCGTCTGACAGCTCTGTTTCCTCCTGCTGCTAAATAAACTAAGGGGTGTGAGTCACCCTGTGATGGGAGCCAGCATCTGGGGGCAGAGGTTTTTTTTTTTGTTAATAAAAGGAATTGAAGTACATATTCAGGGGGAGGGTGGGATCTGGGGGTCCCTTTGTTAAAGGGGTCTTCAAGATTACGATAACCTCCCAGCCCACAGACCCCTACAACCACTGCCCAAGCTTGTGGGGAAGAGGCCCTTCTGGGACAAGGTGCTTTGTTGGAATGCGGGGTTCCCCTCACTATCCATACTAGACCTAAGGGTCTAGTATGGATATGCTAAGGCTATGTTCAGTTTGAAGTTGCCATGAGCACCGAATCAATCGAGTTCATGGAGAAAGGAGGGGATGCTAATGTGTGGTTGTGTCACATAGATCTCGTGTTGATCTCAAATGTCTGAGCGTTCGCCATAACTTTCACTGAGTGGTTGGAGTAAAGGGACATCATTTTCACTAAGAGTCTGGGTCCTAGTCTGATCTGCTGTAGTGATAATCTAAGAAATGGCCAGCTGACCCTGTTAAATGCCTTCTCCACGTCGCATGCTAACAACAGTCTGGGATATGTTTACGTTGAGTGTAGGTGATCAGATGAAGGGTCTTTGTGGTGTTGGCAGAAGATAGGCATGGTGCATGGAGAGATAGGATGCGTCTCCTCTGAGCTCCCCCTCCGGCCACAACAACTTATAACAATAACTTTTACCCAGCATTTTTCCGTTGTCTTTTTTTTTTTTTTTCTTCAGCTCCTAGTGTGCATTCAGCCTAAGGCTGCATTATATCAAAGACACTTTTCGCTGCTGGTAACCAGATATGCAACAGTCTGGTAAAAATAGCCTTGGCCTTTGGACCCACAGGGAAACTGGCTGAAAGGAAACCAGGACTTCCTTTATTTTGTGTGAAGTGTTTCTAAAGTTTCTGCTTCTTCTTTGAAGAATGAATAGATAAAAATTCCTTTTAATGCATGGAAAATTGTTTATATCAGAGCAAATGTACTGTAACATTTAAATATATTTTTTTACTTTTATTACAGCTCTGGTGTGCCACAGGAGCGCCTGCAATCAACCCAGCAAACAAAGAAAACAAAGATGTAATGGTTTGTTATCAATAGAAATCGGTGTGAATTGTATTTTTACAGTGAACATGCTGCTTAAAGCATATTTAAAGTGTAATATATTGTAGGTAGGGATGCATCGAAATTTCAGCCGCCAAAACATAATGGCCGAAAATTGCCTTATCGGCAATTTGCCGAAAGAGAATTGTTGCCAATAATGGTGCCGAAAATGGGGCTCCTGTTACCGCCCAGTACAGGGGTGTCGTTCTGGAGCGCCCCCGTCCAGTCTCTCTCTCTCTCTCTCTCTCTCCCTCTCCCTCTCCCTCTCTCCCTCTCCCTCTCCTTTACCATGTCTGCAGTCTCTGATCATCTCCTGTACCACGTCTGCAGTCTCTGATCATCTCCTGTACCACGTCTGCAGTCTCTGACCATCTCCTGTACCACGTCTGCAGTCTCTGACCATCTCCTGTACCACGTCTGCAGTCTCTGATCATCTCCTGTACCACGTCTGCAGTCTCTGATCATCTCCTGTACCACGTCTGCAGTCTCTGATCATCTCCTGTACCACGTCTGCAGTCTCTGATCATCTCCTGTACCACGTCTGCAGTCTCTGATCATCTCCTGTACCACGTCTGCAGTCTCTGATCATCTCCTGTACCACGTCTGCAGTCTCTGATCATCTCCTGTACCATGTCTGCAGTCTCTGATCATCTCCTGTACCATGTCTGCAGTCTCTGACCATCTCCTGTATCATATCTGCTAGAGGTGCACTGCATGGAAATTTTGCTGATACTATTAGCAATGTGTTATATAAAAAAATACATTTTTATATAAAAAATATGTTTTAAAAACGGTTATTTTCAGTTTAGTGTATTTTTAATTTTGGGTATCAGTTTCGGTACCAAAAAACCCATTCAGTGCACCTCTAAATTGTAGCTTATCAGTTCTCCTATGTTGTGGCTACATTAGTTTTCTTTCTTTAACTCTAATTTTTGTTATTCTCTTTTGCAGGCTACACACTCCAGCTTAGTGTGGATATGCTCAGGTACACATTCTGTCAGTGAAGTCATGGTGATCGATGCCAACTCCTCGAACCATGTCATGGATCAGTTTGTGATTCCCAATACCCATGTCCTTTGTGTAACCAGTGTGCCAGGTATTTAGGATTATAATTTTTTTATGCAAACTAACTAGAATTTTTCATCTCCTTTCCACTTAAAATGTTACTAAACATATTTTTTTTTAATTAAAATAAAAAAACATCTTATACTCACCTGCTCAGGCCCCGATCCTCCTCTTCTTGGGTCCCCTGCTGGCTATTTTGGCTCCTCCTCTTCATGTGTCCCCATAGAAAGCCATTTGCTATGGGGGGGGGGGGGGGGGGCACTGTCTCTGCTTGCTCCCGAACTGTGTATCTATAGAGCTGTACTCCATAGACCCCTATTGCGGGGCTCAGCCCTGATACACACACTTCCCTCTCGCTGCATTTGATTGATAGCAGCAGGAGCCATAGGTTTCTGCCAAAATCCCTGTGTAAAGAGTGAGAGAGGGGAGAAGAGATGTAGCCATGCACAGCACTGGATCTCTTCTGTTCTCTCTTCTCCTTCACACAGGGAAGAGGGAGAACAGAGAAATATAAAAAGTTTTTACCTTATGCAATGCCGATGATCTGCTCCAGCTGTGATTGGACGATGTCTGCCGGGACCCACAATTGTTCCTGACGGGCAGAACGGTGGTCTACCTATGTAAACAAAGCAGAGCACCATTCTGTGACAAAGGAAGACCGAGATCCTGTGTTTTGCGAATCGCAAAAAATGGTTTGGTCATTAAAGGGGATAAACCTTTCAGAGCTGAAGTGGTTAATGCTGAACTCTGGACATACAAACTTTCATTTAAATATACAGTATTCCTGAAGAGCCACAGAGTGTATAAATTCACTTTTCATGCACCAAGCGCATTTGCAAACCTAGATTACAATATAAAAGTAGCAGTGGCTTTAGTGTATATAGTCTGCACAGAGCGAAATCTCTGTTCAGGGATCCTGCACTATCCTCACCCAAGCCTATTCTTCACTGGGCTTCAGGTCCCTAGCGCCGGCATTTTAACTAAGGGAAACCAGCATTGAAGCCTTGCCGCTCCCGCTCGGAACGCCGTGGCAATCTGGCAAAAGTGGGAGTGGGTACCTGTCACACCCCCCTAGCCCCCCCCCCCGAAAAAATTGCCAAATCCTCATGAGGAAGGGGGAGGAGGCAAACGGGCAGAATTTCTCCTTTTCTCCTTTTTGATGAGGTTCTGCTTTGAACTACAAGTCACACTACGTATGCCCATTTTAATATTGACAATGTTATACTGTATGCAGCAGTTGTTTTTCATAAAAATTTTTGTTGTATAATTATTTTCTGGAAGCATTTAGGATCATGTGGTTAGGTGTTTTTTCACATAGTTACATATGCTAGTTACACATGTAGTAACACTGGGGTTGTGGTAACAATACTTTTTTGAAACTAACTTTTTTGTGTAATATAGAGCAGTGCTACACTAGCTTGTTATTTTGTTTATGCTACATGTGGGAACACATTGACAGTGTTAGAAGTTAGCCCATTTAGTTATATTTATTCGGGTAGGTGGCAGAGCAGGAGTACCTTTAAATAGAACTGTTTTCCTATCCGTACGTAAATGGTTGCTGCACTAGAAAATTGAAATAAAGAATAAAAAAAAAAATGCAAAATAGAAATATATTGTGTAACACATGATTAAACCCTTCCCATCTGGCCTGTTTTAAAACGGTGACTGGGCGGAAGCCCTATTATATGACATTATATGAATGAAAAAAACGGAGCCATGTATGCCCAGCTTTAGGCTTAATAATGATTTTTTTTTTTGTTAAGATTCGGTGCATATACTTGCTGTATAGGTGACTGTGACCCACTTTTTCACTTTCTGCGCAGCCTATAGGTTAGAAAGTTTAAAAGAGACGGAAGCATGTGAAGAGGAGGGTCAGGACCGTGTCAAAGGTGCCACCATCTGGTTAGGGACACAAGAAGGGAGGTAAGCTACTTCTGATACAAAAGCTGATGTGAGTTTATCAAAATTAATTTACACCTATTTTGTCTAACAATGCTACTGACAAAGGTATGTGTCTTAGATCAAACAATAGGAGGCTCAATTTGTTTCTATATAATGCCAGATTCTATACCTGATGCGCTCTCTGTACAGCAACCACTCTGACAGCCAATTACGATGGTCACATGATCATAAACCCCACCCGGCATCTGAAACTCCTTAAGGAGGGATTCCACCTGCAAAAAAAATATTGAAAGCCAGCAGCTATAAATACTACAGCTGCTGACTTTTAATAAATAGACACTCACCTGTCCCAGGGTCCAGCGATGTCGGCAGCCAAGACCGATCGATCGCTCGGGTCTCGGCTGCTGCCGCCGCTATTCTAGGTGAGGGAATCAGGAAGTGAAGCTTTGCGGCTTCACTTCCCGGTTCCCTACTGCACATGCGCGAGTCGCGCAGCGCACTAGGAGTGGTCCGCGCTGTCTCTGGGACCCGTGTGTGTCCCAGCAGACTCCCGTGGGAGTCTACGCCCGGAAGTGGGTGCAAATACCTGTCTTAGACAGGTATCTGCACCCCCCTGAAAGGTGCCAAATGTGACACCGGAGGGGGGGAGGGTTCCGATGAGCGAAAGTTCCACTTTAGGGTGGAACTCCGCTTTAAATTGCCTGGAGGCGCATAGGTGTGAACAACTTTACTGCTGAGGGGGGAGGAAGCAAAAAGAATGACTGTGCCGAGGAAGTTCAAATTAGGGAGAGTAAAGATTAAAGCAAGGAGACGTGCAGGACAAACTCTACTGCCAGGGAGACACAAAAGACTTGAAGTAGAACTATATGCAAAACTTTTTTTCATTTTGGATAGAGGGAGGGAGGGAGGATTATAACTCCTGTCAGATTTTTTTTTCTCCATATGTGTCCCATTGGGAAGATTTCCCTTCCTGTCCCATAGCCAAACAGGAAGTGAGAGGAAATCCCTGCTATTCGCCCCTTTATTGGCAGTGACAGCTTTGTCATCCTGAGAACTGTCATCTACTGTACCCTTCCTCTCTAGCTGAGTCAAGATATAAAACTAAGGCTGGAAATACACACATCTTAATTGCAGAAAGTGAAATATAGTTTTTATGCTTTGAGTTTTTTCAATAAGGAAGTGACTGCTCTGGGCTTCAACAAAACGGCGGCCTCCAGCAAGAAGAAATCGGTACAATGTTGGAGGCAATTTACAGCACACACTCATTTTGATAGCATAATTAATAATGTGGAATGCATGTTCTTTTGGTAAAGAACAATAATTGTTATCAAACTAATATGGGTAAAGTTGCACTTAAAATGCTGCCCAAGTTTTCACCATTAACAGTTTCTATATTAATTAAGCTGACCTACAATGTAATGATATTTCTCTTAATATATATATATATAAATTTAATTTGTGTTTTATTTGTTTTTGCCTGAAAGTTCATCATGACATTTTTTAATAAAGTATTTTTGATGGTGGTGACGATGATGATTTGAAATGGTATGTGTGCAATTTAATGTTCCTGTTTTTTGTTTCTTCTAACCGTAACCTGTTGTATTTCATTTACTTTTAGTTTATTTATTCATTCTTCTGTATCTAATTGGAGGACCTGCCTACAAAAAGTTCAACTTAAAGATGCCATACACAGTATTGTGTAAGTTCTAATTCACCATGATATCAGTCCTAATCCAAGTCCCCCTGTCAGAATACAAAGGCAGGGGAGATCACCACACTAACATCACAACATCATAACAACATTCACAACGTTTTGAGAATGACACAAATATTAATTTTCACAAAGTCTGTATTCATGATGGCAATTTGCATATACTCCAGAATGTTATGAAGAGTGATCAGATTAATTTAAATTAATAGCAAAGTCCCTCTTTTCCCTGAAAATGAACTTAATCCCATAAACATTTCCACTGCATTTGTGAAGAAAGCTTCAGGCCGCGTACACACGGGCGGACTGTTCGCTCAACTTTGTCCGCTGAACAGTGTTTCAGCGGACAGTCCGCCCGTGTGTGGGGCTTCAGCGGACAGTTTCAGCGGACAGTTTGACGGACAAAGTCTTTCGGAAATTCCGAAAAACTGTCCGCTGAAACTTTGTTTGAGCGAACAGTCCGCCCGTGTGTAGGCCACTTTCGAAATGAGCAAACTGTTCCCGCTCGGAGGAAAGTCTGCTCATTACGAGCGCGTCTCCAGGTAGGCGGGGCCCGCGACGGAGACGTCGCGGGCTCCGCCGCCTGGAATGGACTTAAAGGGGAACCCCAACGCCAAAAAAAATCGGCGTGGGGGTCCCCCCAAAGTCCACAACAGACCCTTGTCCGAGCACGCTACCCGGCCGGCCAGGAAAGGGGGGCGAGCGAGCGCGCCCCCCCCTCCCGAGCCGTACCAGGCCGCGCGCCCTCAACATGGGGGGTGCCTTGGGGAAGGGGGGGCCGCGCGGCCCCCCCACCCCAAAGCACCTTGTCCCCATGTTGATGAGGACAAGGGCCTCTTCCCGACAACCCTGGCCGTTGGTTGTCGGGGTCTGCGGGCGGGGGGCTTATCGGAATCCGGGAGCCCCCTTTAATAAGGGGGCCCCCGGATACCGGCCCCCCACCCTATGTGAATGAGTATGGGGTACAATGTACCCCTACCCATTCACCTGTAAAATAAAAGTACCCAAAAAAAAACACAACACACGAGAAAAAATATTTTATTGCACAGCTCCGGGGGTCTTCCGTCTTCGGGGGTCTTCTCGCCGGACTCCTCCGCTATCTTCGTGTAGCTCTTTTGCTAGCGGAGGAGTCCGGCTTTCTTCCTCCCCGCCGCCGGCCTCTTCTCCCGACTTCGGGGGTCTTGTCCCCCTCTTCGGTTCTTCTGCCGGGCCACCGCGCCTTCTTGTAGCTCTTTTGCAGGCGGTGGCCCGGTCTTCTGTCGCCGCTGTCGCCGTCCCCGCCTTCCGTTCTTCTTCTTCTTCTTCTTCTTGTTCTTCTTGTTCTTCTCCAGGAGATGTTGACACGTCGCTCTCTCCGGCCGGAATGCCAGAGCCGCGCTGAGCGGTCACTTATATAGTGACAATGGGGCGGTGTCACATGGTATATGTCACATGGGTTGGTCTCATGGGTTGATGTCACATGGGGACTATGACATCGTAAGGGGGCGGGGTCACCATGTGACCAACCCATGTGACATATACCATGTGACACCGCCCCATTGTCACTATATAAGTGGCAGCGCAGGGCGGCTCTGGCATTCCGGCCGGAGAGAGCGTCGTGTCAACATCTCCTGGAGAAGAACAAGAAGAAGAACGGAAGGCGACGGCGACAGCGGCGACAGAAGACCGGGCCACCGCCTGCAAAAGAGCTACAAGAAGGCGCGGTGGCCCGGCAGAAGAACCGAAGAGGGGGACAAGACCCCCGAAGTCGGGAGAAGAGGCCGGCGGCGGGGAGGAAGAAAGCCGGACTCCTCCGCTAGCAAAAGAGCTACACGAAGATAGCGGAGGAGTCCGGCGAGAAGACCCCGGAAGACCCCCGGAGCTGTGCAATAAAATATTTTTTCTCGTGTGTTGTGTTTTTTTTTGGGTACTTTTATTTTACAGGTGAATGGGTAGGGGTACATTGTACCCCATACTCATTCACATAGGGTGGGGGGCCGGTATCCGGGGGCCCCCTTATTAAAGGGGGCTCCCGGATTCCGATAAGCCCCCCGCCCGCAGACCCCGACAACCAACGGCCAGGGTTGTCGGGAAGAGGCCCTTGTCCTCATCAACATGGGGACAAGGTGCTTTGGGGTGGGGGGGCCGCGCGGCCCCCCCTTCCCCAAGGCACCCCCCATGTTGAGGGCACGCGGCCTGGTACGGCTCAGGAGGGGGGGGGCGCGCTCGCTCGCCCCCCTTTCCTGGCCGGCCGGGTAGCGTGCTCGGACAAGGGTCTGTTGTGGACTTTGGGGGAACCCCCACGCCGATTTTTTTCGGCGTTGGGCGTCCCTTTAAGTCCATTCCAGGCCGCGGTGCCCGCGACGTCTCCTTCGCGTGCCCCGCCTACCTGTACACGCGCTTGAAATGGGCGGACTTGCCTCCGCCTTACGTGGGCGAGTCCGTTCATTTCAAAAGTTGAGCGAACTGTTTGGCAAACAGTTCGCTGAAACAGTCCGCTCAAAAAGTGCCGTGTGTGGGCAAGTCCGCTCATGCAAATTTTGAGCGGACTGTTGCGGCAACTGTTTGACGAACAAAGTTTCAGCGAACAGTCCGCCCGTGTGTACGCGGCCTCAGGGCACCCAAGAAAGTCCAGCAAGTGCCAGGACTGTCTCCTACAATTGAATCAGCTGTGGGATCGGGGCACTGCCAGTGCAGAGCTTGCCCAGGAATGGCACCAGTCAGGTGTGGTACATCTGCACGCACAGTGAGGTGAAGACTTTGGGAGGATGGCCTGGTGTCAAGAAGGGCAACAAAGAAGCCACCTGTCTCCAGGACAAACATCAGGGACAGACTGATATTCTGCAAAAGGTACAGGAATTGGACTGCTGAGGACTGGAGTAAAGTCATTTTCTCTAAATCCTCTGATTGTTTGGGGAATCCAGAAAAAATCTTGTCCGGTGAAGAAAAGGTGAACGCTACCTTCAGTCCTGTGTAATTCCAACAGTAAAGCATCCTTAGACCATTCATGTGTGGGGCTGTTTCTCAGCCAAGGGAGCGGCCTCACTCACAATTTTGCCTAAGAACACAGCCATGAATAAAGAATGTTACAAAAACATCCTCTGATATCAACTTCTCCTAACCATCCAAGAACAGTTTAGTAATTAATGCTTTTTTCAGCATGATGGAGCACCAAAAGTGATAAAGTGGCTTGGGGAACAAAACAACATTTTGGGTCCATGGCCAGGAAACTCCCCAGACCTCAATCCCATCGAGAACTTGTGGTCAGTCCTCAAGAGGCCAGTGAATAGAAAAAAAAAAAACCCACAAATTCTGACAAACTCCAAGCATTGATTATGCAAGAATGGGCTTTCATCAGTCAGGATTTGGCCAGGAAGGTCTTGAAGAAGAAGGGTCAACACTGCAAATATTGACTCTTTGCATAAATAAATAAATTGCATGTAATTGTCAGAAACAACTTTTAACACTTATTAAATGTGTGTAATTATACTTCAGTATACCATAGTAACATCTGACAAAAAGATCTAAAAAAAATTGAAGCAACAGACTTTGTGAAAATGAATATTTGTGTCATTCTCAAAACCAGAAGCAAGTGTAATTTCTTCACATAAAAAGATATAATTAAATATTTACAAAAATGTGAGGAGTGTACTCACTTTTGTGACATACTGTATCAACTGACATGTCTGTTGGTGCTGGTAGATTAATCAATAACTATTATACAGTGCACTAAACTTCTGATTACTCTTTCAAGCCACTAACTAATTGTCTTTTGTCTACATGACAGACATACGGGTGATCGTGTAGTGGCAACATTGGGTGATGGCACACTTGCAATATTTAATAGAAATGCAGGTAAGTTCTAGAGTGTGAATGACCTTTTAGTTATTTCCTTTAATATTCTAGGTGTAGAGTTTTATCTTTACAGTCCGAGGAAGCTACAAAAAACACATGCAATAATACAATGGTCTTGCGTATAAAAGAGTCTAAGGAAAGCACCCTCCCTTTTATATTTCTAGCACAGCAAGGGGCAGGGAAAGGCAGACTGAGTCAGGTTGCCTTGGGTGTTAAGAATGCTCTTTCCCTCATATGGCATTATGTGACAAGCAGAAAAGAAAAAGGTAATAACAGGCTTTGTCTGCAAGAATTTACGGTATAAAGACAATTATAAATCTAAAATCTATTTGGCAATGATTCAATCTATGAGTGCGGTCTGGTCATCCGGCAACCTGGCAACAGTTTAGTATTTCTCAGATGATAACCGAACACCCAGACTACAACCATATACACACAAAAAACTGAACAAAAAAATTCACAACCTTGTGCAACCAAACCTATTACAAACGACTTGGGACTTGATCTTGCTTTTCCGATTAACCCGCCATAAAAGATCACCATAAAGGAATTGAGGGAGGAAATAGGGAGGCAAGTGCCTATTTTGTACAGAGAATCAGACCTATACATATATACCTTAAGAGCCGGTTCACACAGGGGCGACTTGTCAGGCGACTTAGCCATCTGACAAGTTGTGTCCCATTCTGTACTATGGAACCGCTCTAATAGGAGCGACTCAAGTCGCTCCGACTTAGAAAAAAGTTCCTGTACTACTTTTGGGGCGACTTCAGGTGACTTGCATTGACTTCTATACAAAAGTCATTTTGCAAGCCACCGCTGAAGTCATGTGCAGGTCGCCTGAGGCATTTTGTGCTCCAAGTCGTGCAGCCTCTGTGTGAACCAACTCTAAAGTGTCAGTAAACTCAGTGCCACTTGTTTCTATCTATCATACAGAAATCATTAACTGTAACCATCAGTCTATAATTCACATTGCAATATTATGTCCAAATACCTTATTTCCATTGCCTTATACCACAGTTATATGACATTTTGATATTTGCTCCTTACTGCAGTGTGAGATGAATGGGTGGAGCAAGCATGAAGCCCCTTACATAGTTTGCAGATGTCACTGCAGGAAGTCTACTTTGTGTAATTCGAATTTAAAAGTAAATGGAAAAATAAACCATGTCAAGTTACTTCATCAGTTAACTACATTTTATATTCCTGTGTAGCCACTGCCGCTCTACAGTGGTCGATCTGTTGATCGACTTATGCTGAACAGACCTGTTGGAAAAATGCCACTCTATCAGTGGTCCCAGCCAATGGTTGCAGTGATGATCTGTGTTTTCTGAAAAGGTTGAAGTCCCTGTGCTGTCAGAATACAGTAATGCAGGGGGGGAAGATTCCCCCACCCACCTTGATTGTGTGAATGGGGGAGTCGGTCCAGTTTTTTCCATTTAGCCCGCTGGCTTAATGAAAAAAAATTGAGCCATGTATATCCAGCTTTAGAGCGAAGCTCCCTGGAAGAGCTGCTGCCAATCAACTTCCCGGGAGCCACCCCACAAGCCTCTGCATAGTGTGTCATATAAGGGGGCAGGGGAGGAAACTCTGCCAGTCATCCCTGCTAGAGCCTCCCCTCCATCTGACACTGATTGTCAGGTGGGGCAGAGAGGGTGGAGCTTCAGACAACCCGCTGAAGCCGCCCTGCAAGTCAGTGAAATGAGCCATGTGGAATGGCTTCCAGAGCATAAAGGAGGAAGTGAACTGCTTCCTTACAAGGGTCTGCCAGAGCATGTGCACTGAGTGTGGCAATGGAGGGTGCAGAAGATTGAATCAGTATAGGGAAGTCAAATGTAACAGCAGAATCAACCAGATATTTATTAAAATTTCAAACGTGAATGATGCAAAGGTTCTGAAGCCAGGGAGAGACCATACTTTAAAGCAGAGTTCCACCCACATTTTGAACGCCTCGTAATGTGGGCACTACTGTGGCATATAATTTTTTTTCTTTTTTTTTTTGTTTTATTATTTACTTTAGTAATTCTTTATTATATTCTTACTTCCTCTTTTAGGGCCGCGCATGTCATTTCCGACTTTTGCAATGTCTCCTGGGAGATGCGTGTCATCAATCCCAGGAGATAACTGGCATTGGCGAGCCGTAGCGTTGCGTTACTTTGAAACTGGAACAGGCCCAGATAATCTTCCTGTGCTTCGCAGTGTGTATACTGTGCACGCGCGAGAGATCTGGAGGTGCATGCTGGGTAACCAGTGGCACCATATCCCAGAAAAGACTCATAGTGGGCTTTACATGCCCACATTGAAGATGGAAGCGTTCTGCAGAGCTGAAAACAAACGTGATTAATTTACAGAATACGGGAATTGAGCAGCAAATTTATATATCACACGCCAAGTGTAGCAGAATGGATTGCCTATAAAAATAAAATAAAAAATCTGGGTGGAATTCTGTTTTAATATTTAATAACACAAAAACAATGTGGGTTTAATGACACTTTAAATTTAGCAGAGGTTATTATTGACTCTTTCAAGCAGTAATAAGTAATGCATTTCATCAGCTAGGATCTGGGATTTGGACAATCCAAAAGTTGTAGACTTGGGTAGACCTCAGCAGTCCATTCGTTGTTCTGTGTCTGTACGAGGAGAGGTGTGGTGCGGCTACAGGAATCGGATATATGTTGTGGATCCACGCACTGCCAAAGTGAAGGTAATTTATTTATTTTTCTCATGCATTAGTACAGTTAATGCTTTTAAAGGTGAAATAAAACATACAATATCTCACAAAAGTGAGTACACCCCTCACATTTGTGTAAATATTTTATTATATCTTTTGATGTGACAACACTGAAGAAATTGCACTTCACTACAATGTAAAGTAGTGAGTATACAGCTTGTAAACCGCTCGCAACAAAAGTGGGTACTAAGTTAAAATGTCCCAATTGGGCCCAAAGTGTCAATATTTTGTGTGGCCACCATTATTTTCAAGCACTTCCTTAACCTTCTTGGGCATGGAGTTCACCAGAGCTTCACAGGTTTCCACTGGAGTCCTCTTCTACTCCTCCATGATGACATCACGGAGCTGGTGGATGTTAGAGACCTGGTGCTCCTCAACCTTCCATTTGAGGATGCCCCACAGAGGCTCAATAGGGTTTAGGTCTGGAGACATGCTTGGCCAGTCCATCACCTTTACCCTCAGCTTATTTAGCAAGGCAGTGGTCGGCTTGGAGGTTTGTTTGGGGTCGTTATCACGTTGGAATACTGCCCTGCGGCCCAGTTTCCAAAGGGAGGGGATCATACTCTGCTTCAGTATGTCACAGTACATGTTGGCATTCATGGTTCCCTCAATGAACTGTAGATTCCCAGTGCCGGCTGCACTCATGCAGCCCCAGACCATGACACTCCCACAACCATGCTTGACTGTAAGCAAGACACACTTGTCTTTGTGCTCCTCACCTGGTTGCCGCCAAACACGCTTGACACCATCTGTACCAAATAAGTTTATCAGACCACAGGACCTGGTTCCAGTAATCCATGTCCTTAGTCAGCTTGTCTTCAGCAAACTGTTTGCAGGCTTTCTTGTGCATTATCTTTAGGAAAGGCTTCCTTCTGGGATGACAGCCATGCAGACCTATTTGATGCAGCATGCAGTATATGGTCTGAGAACTGACAAGCTGACCCCCCCACCCCTTCAACCTCTGCAGCAATGCTGGCAGCACTCATATGTCTATTTCCCAAAGACAACCTCTGGATATGATTCTGAGCACGTGCACTCAACTTCTTTGGTCTCCCATGGCGAGGCCTGTTTTGAGTGGAACCTGTTCTGATAAACCGTTGTATGGTCTTGGCCACCGTGCTGCAGCTCAGTTTCAGGGTCTTGGCAATCTTCTTATAACCTAGGCCATCTTTATGTAGAGCAACAATTCTTTTTTTTCAGACCCTCAGAGAGTTGTTTGCCATGAGGTGCCATGTTGAATTTCCAGTGACCAGTATGAGAGAGTGAGAGCGATAATACCCAACTTCTAGAAAAAAACAACAGCTAGTGTTGAAAGTGATGGACTTTTTAGGCATAAATATAGATAAAAAAGAATAATTTTAGACAAGTTTTATTTCTAAAAACAAACAGGTGCTCAGTGCCTCAGAGCATAATAGTTACACTGTCTAGTATAATATAAATGCATCACATTTTACATATATTCCCATATACATACAACATGGGGACATTGAGAAAAGGAACCATCAATACAGAAAATACAATTTATAAAGACAGCGTATCATGGATGACTCAGCTCAAGGATGACCCCCCCCCCCTTTCCCTCTATTTTTCCCCCTCCTATTATCCCTTCCCCCCCCCCCCCTTTTTTTTTTTTTTTCTTAACCTGGGAGCAAGTTTTCATGTTTTTTGTTGTTATATAATTGTTTGAAGTATAATTGTTTTTCCTATGTGGTTTTTACAACAAATTATTTTAATGTTTGTTTATTTTTAGAAAAAATTTATAAGCTCCTGATGAAACGTTGTAGAGAACGCGTAACATGTAGAGCATCCATGAGCCGAGTCATCCATGATACACTGTCTGTATAAATTGCATTTTCTGTATTGATGGTTCCTTTTCTCAATGTCCCCATGTTGTATGTATATGGGAATATATGTAAAATGTGATGCATTTATATTATACTAGACCGTGTAACTATTATGCTCTGAGGCACTGAACACCTGTTTTTTTTTTTTTTTTTTTTTTTTAAATAAAACTTGTCTAAAATTATTATTTTTTATCTATATTTATGCCTAAAAAGTCCATCACTTTCAACACTAGCTGTTGTTTTTTTTTTCTAGTAAATCTAAATATCGGGACGTGGCATGCGTATTATGCAATGTATCCCCAGGACCACCCTGTGGTAGATACACATCAAATCTAAACACCTGAGACCTTGTAACACTAATGAGTCACATGACCCGGGGAGGGAAAATAGCTAATTGTGCCCAATTTGGACATTTTCACTTAGGGGTGTACTCACTTTTGTCGCCAGCGGTTTAGAGATTAATGGCTGTGTGTTGAGTTATTTTGAGGGGACAGCAAATGTACACTGTTATACAAGCTGTACACTCACTACTTTACATTATAGCAAAGTGTCATTTCTTCAGTGTTGTCACATGAAAAGATATAATAAAATATTTCCAAAAATGTGAGGGGTGTACTCACTTTTGTGAGATACTGTATATAATTGTCTATAAATACAGCATTTTCATTGTGCTTGTTTTCTTTTAGCAATGGTTTGAAGCAACTCCTCGCCCTGAAAGCCAAGTTCGGCATATTGCAGCTGCAGGGGATGGTGTGTGGGTGTCTGTGCGGCTGGATTCTATTTTGCGTCTGTTTCATGCCCAGACAGGACAACCTTTACAGGAGCTGGAACTGGAGCCATTTCTACAAAGAATGCTGGGTGAGGGCATGCTTATACACAATATTCATATTTGTAGTCGGCAAGGAAGTCTGTGCTACCTTGATATCACTGAGCTCTGACAGTACTTATCTTGACAGTTAGTTGTAACCCACTTATTTATGGTGAATACACTTTGAAAGGATATGAAAACATTAAAGAATGATGCAGCAACTTTGTAAGCATCAGCCTTTGCTTAGTGAGCCTAAACATGCCTTCTGCATGAGCTGTGCAGTGTTCAAATCGGTCAAAAAAGGGTTAAACTGTGAGCTTAAAGTGGTATGAAGGGTTTGTTTAAAAAAAATACTTACCTGCTCTGTGCAGTGGTTTTGCATAGAACAGCCCAAGTCTTCTTTTTGGGTCCCCCGCCGGTGCTCCTGGCTCCTCCCCCTTGACCAGTGCCCCCAATAGCAAGCCACTTGCTATAGGGGCACTGGTGCGTGCCCGCTCCTGAGACCTGCTTTATACGTCCATAAGTCACATAGAGCCAGGGCTCGGCCCCGCCCCCGATAAGTACTCATTGGCCCACTTGCTGTGATTGACAGGGAATCCTGGGACAACTTATGCTCTCGTGCATATGGCAAGATCGAGAGGGGGCTCAGGTGAGTATTAGAGGGGGAGCGGCACACAGAAGGTTTTTTACCTTCATGTATAAAATGCAAGAAGGTAAAAAAAAACTTCAGCCTTTACAACCACTTTAATTTTGCGTAGAAAATACTGCAATAATGGACAATTTGTAAGACATAAATTGTGCTCATTTAGAAATAAAACCTTTAAAGAATTGAGAAAAATATATATTTTTAGACTGTAAATGATGTTACAAGAATATTTGATGTTAATGAAAACACTGCTTGTATTGTGCTTCAATACATTTACCCTATAATGGTTGAAAATATCCAACCCCAAAACAATCTTTCTATTTGCAAAGTGGAATAATCTCTTTACTGCATCAAAAGAGTGGAAAAGATACATTTCGCAGTGCAGACCTCCTAGCGGGGCTCTGCACGTGGGCTGTGTGAACATGCCGGAGCTCACCCCTACAATACAGTATGGCAACTTCACATGCAAAAAGGTTACTGAGCTCTGGGGAGGCCCCAGACGTGGATGCATAGTAAGAACATGTTGGCTTTGAAGTCAGAGTTCTGGTGCCCCTTCCACAATACTCAGTGAAATGACTGCCTTTCTGACTAATAAGTGATTAGTGCAAGGACACAAAGGCACAACCATGATTTTGTAACCTAAATTAGCTATCTGTATATTTCTTGTGCACCAATCATGGGCTTTATGGTGCAATACAGAAGATGAAACAAAGGTATGGCGGTGCCTTGAGGTTGCTTTTAATCAAATAATACAGTCTGACCTTTCCCAAGAAAACATGGTAATACATGAATCCACAGTAAATGGCAACTTCTGTTCTGTGATAACAGAAATATTGCCCAGTCCAATCCAGCCAAAAGCATAATAACTTTTTTTTTGCCTTGGCAATACACAGAAAGATCATTTGCATTTTTTTATTTTTATATATAACCACTGGTTATCCTGGCAAAAAGGAACATATTTATAAAGCAGTGAATGTTACTTTCACCAAACGTTCATTGTTTGTGAATCAATCACTGTTAAATTAAAACACATGCACATGGAAGATTTTTCTACTTTTATGTTTGCTCAATGTGAGAGTCTTTGCTTTATAAATATGCCCCATTATGTCAGGTTTAGGTAAAAGGCAAATCTCTCTTTGGAGTGGACAAACCCACTCCCACTCCCAAACCCACTGTGTATGGCCAACCCAAGTAGGGAAAGTTATATGCTTTTCAGCTGGAATGGACTGGGCAATATTCCTGTTATCACAGAACACAAGAGTTGTACTTTCTAAAGGTAATTTTATTACCATCTCTGTGAGGGGCACTTAGGAGTGCTCCTAATCTCAGCTTGTTACCTGTATGAAAGACACCTGTTCACAGAAGCAGTCAATCAGATTACAATTTCTCCACCATGGCCAAGGCCAAAGAGCTGTCCAAGGATGTCAGGGACAACATTGTAGCCCTACACAAGGCTGGAATGGGCTACAAGACCATCGCCAAGCAGCTTGGTGAGATGGTGACAATGGTAGGATTATTCACAAATGGAAGTAACATAAAATAACTGTCAATCTCCCTCAGTCTGGGGCTCCATGCAAGATCTCACCTCATGGAGTTTCAATGATCATGAGCACGGTGAAGAATCAGCCCAGAACTACACGGGAGAATTTTGTCAATGATTTCAAAGCAGCTGGGCCCATAGTCACCAACAAAATAATTGGTAACACACTACACCATGAAGGACTGAAATTCTACAGCACCCGCAAGGTCCACCTGCTCAAGAAAGCACATGTACAGGCCCATCTGAACTTTGTTAATGAACATCAGTATAATTCAGAGGAGAACTGGATGAAAGTGTTATGGTCAGATGAGTCGATAATCAAGCTCTTTGGCATCAACTCGCCCTGTTTGGAGGAGGAGGAATGCCTATGACCCCAAGAACACCATTCCCAACATCAAACATGGAGGTAGAAACATTTATGCTTTGGGGGTATATTTCTGCTAAGGGACAGGACAACTTGAACCACATCAAAGGGACGATGAATGGGGCCCTGTACCATTAAATCTTGGGTGAGAACCTCTGTCCCTCAGCCAGGGCATTGAAAATGGGTCGTGGATGGGAATGCCAGCATGACAATGACCTACAACACACGGCCAAGGCAACAAAGGAGTGGCTCAAGAAGAAGCACATGAAGGTTCTGGAGTGGCCTAGCCAGTCTCCAGACCTTAATCCCTTAGAATCCCTTAGAAAATGTGTGAAGGGAGCTGAAGTAACTGCACAAGCTGCAGTAAGGTTTTACCTCCACTCTCTGCAGCCTCCTGACACTGACGTGTAAATAGCATTGTGCTCTTAATCGCAGTTGGCATATTCTTCTGCGGTGATTATTCACGTAGAAGCCGATCTGCGGTGCCAAGTATTGGATGTCTGCCTGCCCCTGCTAATCGTCGGTAAAACACACAGAACAGATCGAGTTACCAAACGTCAGCCTTGAAACCTTAATGACTTAGAGGAGTGGGACAAAATCCCTCCCAAAATGTGTGCAAACCTGGTGGCCAACTACAAGAAACATCTGACCTCTGATTGCCAACAAAGTTTTTGCCAACAAGTACTGTCATGTTTTGCGAAGGAGTCAAATACTTATTTCACTCATTGACCACTTTGCGCCCGCGCTATAGCCAAAAGACGGCTACAGTGCGGACGCTAACTGCCGGGTGGACATCCCTGGACGTCGTCCTGTTTACTTCCCCTCTGCGCGCCGCCGTGGGTGTGCATCAGGGAAGTTCTGTGTTAGCCATGTCCTTGGACACAGCCAATTACAGATCGTGCTAAATGGCCAATCACAGTGGCCATTTAGCACTCGATCTGCGTGTTTAATGAGAGGTGATCTCAAATGTAAACATATGAGATCATCTCTCATTGCCGGCTCTCCCTCCTCACACAGAGACAGCGTGTGAGGAGGGAGAGCTTCTGTGCTGCAGCTGCAGCGTCCGTGAAAAGAGTGAAACACACACACCCACACACACACACCCACCCATCTGTCACCTGTGCCATCTGTCCCCAGTGCCACCTATCAGTGCCACGTGTCCCCAGTGCCACCTGTCAGTGTCATGTGTCCCCAGTGCCACGTATCAGTGTCATCTGTCATCATTGTCAGGTGTCATTAGTGCCATCTGTCATCAGTGTCACGTGCCATCAGTGCCACGTATTAGTGCCATCTGTCACCAGTGTCACATGCCATCAGTGCCATCTACCGTCAGTGTCACGTGTCATTGTCCTGGTGCTCCAGGGCCTTCAAAAGTGTAATAGGTAGTCAACAAGTTAGATGAGTAATTTATGCTCCTAAAACACGTGATGGTGCTCCTTGCATGTTGGGCCTCTCTAAGTGGTCAGGCTGTGAAAAAGTCCCACACATCTGATATCGTAATACTCAGAAGGAGTAGCAGAATGTATTTTAGGACATTATTTGTGTTATACACATTTCATATGAGAGTAATAACCTATTACAATGACAATTTTGTAGGGAAAAAAAATCAAAAAAATCTTCATTTTGCAAAGAATTGTGGGAAAAAATTACAACACCAAAAAGCTCACCTTGCCTCTTACTAAATACCTTGGAATGTCTTTCCAAAGGAGGGTCATTTGGGGGGTATTTGTACTTCCCTGGCTTGTTTAGGTCGCAAGAAATGAGATAGGGCACCAGTACATCAGGTGTGATCAATTTTTTATGATTTGCACCACAGCTTGTAGACTCTCTAACTTTCACAAAGACAAAATAATATTCACTAATTTGGGTTATTTGTACCAAAGATATGTAGCAGTATAAATTGTGGCCAAAATTGATGAAAAAAGTAATAATTTGCTAAATTTTATCACAGAAACAAAGAAAATGTCGTTTTTTTTCAAAATTTTCATTCTTTTTTCATTTATAGCGCAAAAAATAAAAAACCCAGAGGTGATCAAATACCACCAAAAGAAAGCTCTATTTGTATCAAAAAAGGACAAAAAATTAATTTGGGTACAGTGGTACATGACTGAGTAATTGTCATTCAAAGTGTAAGAGCACCAAAAGCTGAAATTGGTCTGGGCAGGAGGGGGGGGGGGGGGGGGGTTGTTAAGTGCCCAGTAGGCAAGTGGTTAAATGCAAATTAATTGATAATAATTAAGTTGTTATTCTGTCTCTCACTGTTTAAATACACTTACCATTAAAGTTATAGACTGATCATTTCTTTGTCAGTGGGCAAACGTACAAAATCAGCAGGGGATCAAATATTTTTTTTCTCACAGTAAGTGGGAAATGCACAGCGAAGGTTACAGTGAGTGGAGGAGATGTGCCTGAAGAACTTCACAATTCTAGCCATTATTAGTGGAACTGAATAAGGTGCTTGTATAGGTTTACAGTCTCGCCATATAGTTTTAAATTGTGGAGCTTTGTATAAAATTAAGCATTTTACATCTTGTATTTATAACAGGTCCCAGCAGCTTTGGCATGTCTATGGCACAAGTCTCTGCACTGTCAGTATTCTCTGGTCGTCTGTGGGTTGGGACTGCCTTTGGGGTGGTTGTCAGCATTCCATTTTGTAAAGGTAAGAATTCATTGACATGCTTGGTGGGTAATCAAAAACCTAGTTTTACATTTGTTTAAAGAATGACTAGACAAGCGTATGAACAAAGAGAACAAAGCTTATAGAAGAAGTAGGTAAGTAACTGCACAACCTGCAGTAAGGTTTTACGTCAGAGCTGTCCAAAACTGCCTGACACTGACATGTAAATAGCAACATGCTCTTAATTGCAGTTGGTGTATACTGTAAAGGCCCTTTCATGTGGGCTTTCTGATCAAGTCCGCCTGTCAGTTTTTCAGGCGGACCTGATCGGACCCTGCATTCACCTCTATGGTGCGGCGGATGTCAGCAGTGACATGCCCGCTGACATCAGCTGCTATCCAATGCTGTCCGCCAAATCCAGAGAGATGGTGACGCTATTTTCCATCCGTTGATGGGATTGGATGAAAATGGACAGGCGGTCCGTATTCATCCGATCTACCCATAGAGGAGAGCAGGACTCTGACAGGTCAGTCTCTACACAGTGAGTGGAGATGGACCTGTCAGTGATACCCCGCTGAGCAAACAGGGTCTGTCAAATGGACAAGTCTGTGTGAAAGTTTTCCCCCATCAGCCTGGAACTGCCTATGCTCAGGCATTGTATTAGGTAAAGAGGTGGGCTTGTACTATCATCACCATCAGGGAGTGAGTAAAATACAGGAAGCTCTGGCCGGTTCTGTGCTGAGAACTAATACTGTTAGTTACTTATTCTTGGTCACAGGTTTCCTTTAAAGAACCTACCCCCCTTTTTAAGTTTTTAAAAAAAGAGAAACTAGTAAGTAAGCTACACACCATTAGGAGCCAAAAGTGCCAGAAAAGCTGGCAGGTGAAGTGTCCCCTCTGTTTTCTATAACCAGTTCCAAACCGCCCTATAGCCATACAGGGTGGCCCTCCTGTGCAGAACTGTATGTATGTATGTATGTATGTACAGTGGGGCAAAAAGGTATTTAGTCAGCCACCAATTGTGCAAGTTCTCCCACTTAAAAAGATGAGAGAGGCCTGTAATTGTCATCATAGGTATACTTCAACTATGAGAGACAAAATGTGGAAACAAATCCAGACAATCACATTGGTGGAAAATAAATATTTTGTCAATATCAAAAGTTCATCTGCCCATCGCTCCGTGCTTTTTTATGCAGAAGCGTGACTTTTTTTAATGATCCTGTGATCTACTATCAACAGCCGGCTGGGTGACAGGCTGGATACCCTTATCCTTGTAGTCTCCCCAGTCCGGCCATCGAGCGCATGTAGGCCGCAGCTACGCGCTCTGCAGGCCACGACAAAACCTCGGCTCCAGAGGTGGTCGGTGAGCTTTTATGCTCTGGGACATACATATGACCGGGATACTGATGCCTACGTCACAGTATGCCGAGCCAGCAGCCACCCTGTACTGATCAGTGAGTGGGTCTGTGATGGAATGTCTCCCAGCTCTTCAGGACTGGTAAGTACAGCTCTCGCTGCCCGGCGGGGCTGAGCAGTTAGGCATTCCCTGGGAGGTCGATTTGGGAGTCCGTCACCTCCCTCTCTTCTCTCCCCTGTCCCTATCTTCCCTCCCCCCTCTCTGGGGAGATGCTGCATGTGGCTGCTGAGCGGTGTGTGTGTGCCTATACAGGGGCTCTCCAGGGGGCTCTCACCTGGGTTGGGGGGCTGCGCTGGCTAGCGGTGTCCTGGGTCCTGTTCTTCATGCCCCTGGAAGGTGTCTGTGAGGTTTTGCTGATGTCTTGTACAGCGCTGTGTTCACTGCCTTCGTTTTCTCTGTGTACCTCATGGAGCTGCTTTGCCAGCCATTTTAGGTTTGGGCAGGGGCAGCATGCTCTCCTGGGCTTCAGCGGCTATTTTCCTAGTGATCTCCTATACAGGTTACTGGCGGTCATTTTTTGGAAGCCTGAACACGTTTTTTCAGTGTTCTCTAGCAGCAGCATGTGCTCATGTGCTCTCGCAGCCTTTGTACTAGACGTTGGGCGGCCATTTTATTGAAGCCTGAGCACACTTCAGAGCGGTTTGACGCTATTTGCAGCGGCTACACAGCTTTTGTTTCCGCTGCACCTGGGAGCCCACAGGGACTACAGGTACTACTTGTTGGATAGCGCAGAACTCCTCAGGGTGGTGAGTCCAGCAGGAAAGAGCCCCTCAGCCCGCGGCAGCAAGAAGGGTGGGACTGTCACTGTCCTAAGTCCCCTTCGGGTGGCAGACAGGGTAGAGTCCGCATGGCTTGCGAAACTGGTGTTTCTTCCCCCGAAATCCAGGCAATTGCAACCGGGTCACCTGCAGACTGCACAGTGCCCATGGACACCCTGACGGCGGTCCTCAATTCATTAGTTGCCAAGATGGAGGCGGTGCGTGGGAAGAAAGGTGCACTAAACCGGCCCCTGCCCCCCAGTTCTCTGGGGAGAGCTCTGCCGCAGACTCTGGTCATGCTGAGGCTGGTGACCCCTGCTCTGTCTTTTCAGACGACGCTGACCAGGACAGTGAGGATGAGTCTGCGTCCGGGTCTGTGCGCAACAAAAGTGCTTGTTGGAGCACTTATCACAGCTGTGCGTGATACCCTGAAGATTCAGGAGTCAGCAGATCCCTCTGCTGATGGTACCGGTCCCTTTTGGGTCCCGCAAACAAGCACATTCAGCTAAGGTGTTCCCGTATCTGACTTATTTTGACAAGTTAATTTACAAGGAATGGGGTCGCCCGTAATGGACCTTTTTCGGTCCCCAAATACATGGCGGTGCGTTACCCTTTTGAGGAGAGCCTTCTCAAAAAATGGTGGGCTCCTCTGGTCGTGGACCCCCCAGTATCCAGGTTAAATAAAGTAACCACGATCCCGGTAGAGGGGACTCTTGCATTCAAGGATCCCACGGACAGGAAGGCCGAGGCAGTGGCTCGTTCCTTGTTTACGGTTGTGGGGTCAGCCGTGCGACCAGTACTGGCATTCGCACTTGTGTCGCAGACACTGACTGAGCTGGCAAAACTTTTGCACCGCAAATTGGGAGAGCAACAGGCTTCTCCTGTCTGCGTGGAACTAGCAGACCAACTAGTGCAAGGCCTTAAGTACGTCTGTGACGCGGCCCTGGATACTCTCCCTCTGTTATCCAGGGCTTCAGTGTCAGCTGTGGTGCTGAGGCGCCTGATTTGGCTAAAATGCTGGTCTGCTGACCAGGCATCCAAAAAAGCCCTGACGGATCTTCCCTTCCTTAGCGACCGGCTCTTTGGAGCCTCCTTGGTACCCTACTCCCACAGGCCAGGAAGGCTAAGGAGCCATGCCGTAGGCAAGGGCCCTCCTTTTCCGCTCACAAGCGGCTTTTTCGTCCACCCGGAGCTTCGACAAAACGTCCCCAGCCCGACAGGACGACCACGGATGGTCAAAAACGTCCCTGGAACCGCAAGCCTACCAAGCCTGCGAATAAAAGTGCTACCGCATTAAGGTTTGCCCCCACCCATGTCTCAGGTGGGGGGGTCACCTTCGGGAGTTTACAGCCCGGTGGTCCTCCTGTGTTATCCGACCGATGGATCTGCGATCTGATTTCCACAGGCTACAAGATAGTTTCTCTCTTGGTCGCCAAACAGATTCTTCCCCTCCAGCATACCTGTATCCCCAGCTCTCTGGGAGGCCCTCTTGGGGGCAGTAAGGGACCTGCTGAATCGCGGGGTGGTTGTACCGGTTCTGGAATCGGAACGCTTCCAGGGATTCTACTCAAATCTGTTTGTAATTCCCAAGAAGGAAGGGGTACGTCCAATCTTGGACCTAAAAGCCCTCAATCACTTTGTAAAAGTGCAGAGGTTCAGAATGAAATCCGTTCGCTCAGTAGTCGCTGCACTCCATCAAGGAGACTCCCTGGCGTCCTTAGACATCCAGGATGTGTACCTGCATATACCCATATGCCTTCGGCATCAAAAATTTCTGCGGTTTGTAGTCGGGGAAGCCCACTACCAGCTTGTGGCTCTTCCTTTTCGTCGGCATCAGGCCCCCCGAGTCTTTACCAAGGTATTAGCTCCAGTTTTGGGATCGCGATCGTGGGATACCTAGACAACCTCCTGAGGGCATCTTCTGCCTCTGAATTAGAGGAGGATGTGACGATCACCATGCAGACCCTGCAAGAATTTGGGTGGCTGTTGAACCTAAAGAAGTCGGTGATTGTACCGACCCAGCGTCTGGAGTACCTAGGCTTGCTGCAGGACTCCATGGAAGTAAGAGTTTTTCTGCCTTCAGACAAACTGCAGACTCTCAGATCCGCAGTGAAACTGCTTATGAGCCGCAAGTGGTCGTCGCTCCTTTTTTGTATGCGAGTCCTGGGTCTCATGGTAGCCTCCTTTGAGGCAGTACCTTATGCCCAGTTCCACACCAGAGTCCTGCAGAAGGAGACTTTGACAAAATGGGACAAATCTCAGTTGTCACTGGATCGACAGATCCAGTTGAGCCAGTCAGTCAGAGATTCACTGATCTGGTGGCTAAGGTCTCCGGTGATTCAGTCCAGGAAATCGTTCCTACCTCTGAAGTGGACAGTGATCACGACAGACGCCAGCCTATCCGGCTGCGGTGGAGTGATGGGAGTTCAGTCGGCTCAGGGCCTCTGGTCGACGGAAGAATCCAAGCTGCCAATCAATCTGTTCGAGTTGAGAGCGATCAGGCTATGCCTCTCCACATGGTTGATGAGAATTCAGGGGCATCCGATCAGGATCCAGTCAGACAACGCCACGGCTGTGGCATACGTCAATCACCAACGGGGAACAAGAAGCTCAGCCGCTGCACGGGAGGTCACATACTTCGGTGGGCAGAGCAACACTTACCGGCCCTGTCGGCCATTTACATCCCGGGAGTGGAGAACTGGCAGGTGGACTATCTGAGTCGACAGATGCTAGACCCAGGAGAATGGGCATTGCATCCGGAGGTATTCAGGTTACTGTGCCTGAAGTGGGGCACACCAGACGTGGATCTTCTGGCCTCCCGTCTCAATCAGAAGGTGCCAAGATTCATGTCCAGGAAAAGAGATCGGTGGGCAGACACGTCAGACGCGCTGGTGGCTCCATGGGATCAGTACCAGCTGATCTACGCCTTTCCTCCACTGAAACTGTTACCACGCCTGTTTCACAGAGTGGAAGCCGAGGGGATCCCAGTGATACTGGTTGCCCCAGATTGGCCTCAGCGTCCTTGGTACGCAGACCTGGTGCATCTGGTGGCAGACACTCCCTGGCGACTGCCGTTTCGAGAGGACCTTCTGTCTCAAGGTCCGATTCTTCACCCTGCTTTACCATCGCTGGCTTTAACGACATGGCTATTGAGAGCCAGGTGTTGAGGAACCGGGGTCTGTCAGACTCTGTGATCCCGACTATGTTAAGAGTGCGAAAATCTTCTTCCTGGAAGATATACCATCATACCTGGAAGGCCTACATCTCCATGTGTGAGGAGAAAGGATGGCATCCGTGCTCCTTTTCCATATCCAGGATCCTGCTGCTCCTTCAGCAAGGAGTAGATCAGAAATTGGCGTTAAGCACCATTTAAGGGGCAAATTTCAGCCTTGGCTGTCTTTTTTTCAGCGACCCCTGGTGTCTCACTCATTAGGGAATACCTTTGTTCAGGGGGTGCGACATGTAGTCCCTCCGGTGCGTCCACTGTTACCTCCATGGGATTTGAACCTGGTGTTGTCGGCGCTTCAAAAACCGCCGTATCAGGGAGATTCCCCTGTTGACTCTTTCCCAGAAAGTGGTCTTTCTAGTGGCCATCACATTGACCAGGAGGGTTTCGGAACTGGCGGCCTTGTCTTGCAAGTCGCCCTATCTGGTTATCCACAAGGATAAGGTGGTGTTGCGTCTGCAACCGTCTTTTCTACCGAAGGCGATCTTGGCTTTTCATATCAATGAGGACATTGTATTGCCATCTCTGTGTTCTAAGCCGAAGCACCCTAAGGAGGTGGTCCTTCACGCTCTGGATGTAGTTTGGGCTCTGAAGGTGTATTTGTCTGCCACTGCTCCCTTTCGGAAGTCAGACTCACTGTTTTTTTTCGGTGGCTGGGCCCAAAAAAGGCATAGCGGTCTCGTCTGCGTCTGCCACCATTTCCAGGTGGATCAGACAAATTGTAGTACAAGCCTACGCCTTGAAGGGGCAGATGCCCCCCTTTCCGGTCACGGCCCACTCCACAAGGGCAATCGGAATATCTTGGGCCTTCCCACACCAAGCGTCTGTCGCTCAGGTGTGTGAGGCGGCGACCAAGGTGGGCGTCAGTGCATCGGCTAATGCCTGTTTTGCCCGCAAAGTTTTGCAGGCGGCTGTATAGTTGCAATTGAATATGCAATATATATTTATTTTTTCCTGGTTTTTCGATTAAAAACACAGTACCGTTAAGTTAATGCGCTGTTGCATTACATTCAGCAGTTTTTTGGTGCGGTTATGGGTAGTCACTCCTGTTCAGGGTACCCTGGTTTTTGTGGTGGTTTTTTCCATGCACTATTGTTGTTTGTGGGTAAAGTTTCACTAGTTCCCACTTGCCATGGTGGATGAAGTTTCTATGCTTTCCCACCCCTCTTTTGGCACTGCTTGGGGATGTCCCAATGGCTAAGAGAGGAGCTGTGTCGGTCGGTGAATATAAGAGCAAATAGGATTTTTTGTACTCAACGTAAAATCCTTTTCTATGTAATTCACCGACCGATACAGCACCCGCCCCTCCTTTTTATCTTTACGTTATACTGCTTGTTGATGTACTGAGGTCTCCCTGGTAGGCTGGAGGGTTGTTGCCCAAGAGAGGAGCTGTGTCAGTCGGTGAATTACAGAGAAAAGGATTTTATGGTGAGTACAAAAAATCCTAGTTTTCCACCATAATTTGCAAATTCTTTAAAAAATCAGACAATGTGATAGTCTGGATTTGTTTCCATATTTTGTCTCTCATAGTTGAGGTATACCTATGATGACAATTACAGGCCTCTCTCATCTTTTTAAGTGGGAGAACTTGCACAATTGGTGGCTGACTAAATACTTTTTTGCCCTACTGTGTGTGTGTGTGTGTGTGTGTATGTGTATATGTAATATATATATTATATATTAATGTGTGTATGTATGTGTGTATATATATATATATATATATATATATATATATATATATATATATATATATATATATATATATATATATATATATGTGTGTATATATATATATATATATATATATATATATATATATATATATATATATATATATGTATATGCAATTCTGTACTTGCGCATTAATCTGCAGGTGCTGGGCACTGGATGTGCCCATCTGCAGGTGCTGGGCACTGGATGTCCACTGGCACCCGCCAAACGTAAAACACACAGAGCAAAGCAGGGGATAAAATCCATCCTTAGTAAAAGCAGCACACATGTGACAAAAACACTGGTTAAGCACGCATTTAACCCTTTGATCGCTCTTAGATGTTTAACCCCTTCCCAGCCAGTGTCATTAGTAAAGTGACAGTGCATATTTTTAGTACTGATCACTGTATTGGTGTCACTGGTTCCCACAAAATGTCAGATTGTCCACCACAATATCGCAGTCCCGCTATAAGTCTCTGATCACCGCCATTACTAGAATTAAAAAAAATAATAGTACAAAATCCATAAATATATCCCATAGTTTGTAGACACCATAACATTCATGTAAACCAGTGGTTCTCAATCCTGTCCTCAAGTACCCCCAACAGGCCATGTTTTGATAATTTCTCTTCGATAAAATTGCTGTCCAAAATTCCAAGCCATTGACTGACTCTGATTTAGGCCCCTTTCACACTGGGGCGGTTTTCAGGCGTTACAGCGCTAAAAATAGCGCCTGTGTAGCGCCTGAAAAAAACCGGCCCCTTTCACTCCAGTGTGAAAGCCGGAGGGCTTTCACACTGGAGCAGTGCGCTGGCAGGACAGTGAAAAAAGTCCTGCTAGCCGCATCTTTGGAGCGGTGAAGGAGCGGTGTATTCACCGCTCCTAAACCGCTCCTACCCATTGAAATCAGTGGGACAGCGCGGCAATACCGCCGGCAAAGCGCCGCTGCGGGCGGTTTTAACCCTTTTTCGGCCGCTAGCGGGGGTTAAAACCACCCCGCTAGCGCCCGCAGACCGCCGCTAAAACGACGGTAAAGTGCCGCTAAAAATGGCGGCGCTTTACCGCCGACGCCCGCACCGCCCCAGTGTGAAAGGGGCCTTAAAGCACCTGTGTAAGATAAAGGAAAACCTGCAAATGTGGCCTGTTGGAATTTCTTGAGGACAGGGTTGAAAACCACTGGTGTAAAATATCAATATATGCTTATATTAATGTCTTTACCAAAAATATGTAGCAGAATACATATTGGCCTAACTTTTATGAAGAAATTAGATTTTTTTTTTATTGGATGTGTTTTATAGCAGAAAGTGAAAAATATTGTTTTGTTTTTGTTTTTTTCAAAATTGTTTTTTTTTTTTGTTTTATAGCGCAAAAAGTTAGATGCAGAGGTGATCAAATACCACCAAAAGAAAGCTCTAGTTGTGGGGGAAAAATTTTATTTGAGTACAGCGTATAATGTCCATGCAAATGTCAGTTGAAGTAACTGCTTTATCGAAAAAAAAATGGCCTGTTCATGAAGGGGGGTAAATCTTCCAGAGGTCAAGTGGTTATTAAAGTTAAGTGATTGTAGTCTTGTTTTAAAAAAAAAAAAAAAAAAAGTACCTTCTCTGTATAGTTTGGTTTTGCACAAGGCAGCCCAGATCCTCCTCCTCTTGGGTCCCTATTTGCTGCTCCTGGCCCCTCCCTCCGATCGAGTGCCCCCGCATTCAACAGCTTGGTATGGGGATACTGGAGCCAAGTCATAGCGCTGTGTGTCCATTCGGACACTGAGCCACGGCCCCTCCCTCCTGTTCAGTGCCCCCACAGTAAACAGCTTGCTATGGGCGCACCTAAGCTGAGTCACAGCTCCCTGTGTCCATTCAGACACAGACCCTGACCTGGCCCCGCCCCCTCTCTCTGCTGATTGGCTAGCTGACTTTGATTAACAGCAGTAGCACAAAGAAGTTTTTTTTTATCTTAATGCATAAAGATAAAAAAAAAAAAACCTTCTGCTTTTACAACCCCTTTAAATTGTTATAGTGGATGTGGGGAGAAGATCCTCTGCCGCTGTCACAATGAGAGGAGGATCAGGGAGAAGGTGGAGATGCTGGAACATGTTACATGTTCCACCCAAAAAACAGGTGGAACATGTAACATGTTGTTTCAAAGGTGAACTTATCCTTTTAAATTGATGGATGGTGGAGGAGCAGTGTGCAACCTTGCTAGTTTGTGTTATATGTATTTTTTTGTATCTATTTCTTAGAAATTAGGTTAACCTATATTCTGCAGAAGTTTCCCAATTTCATTTTGACAAAGTCATCTAATGCCAAAAATTGTTGGGCAGGGATATGTGATGTGATGTCACGCCATTTGCGGCAGCGCACACATGCTGGATTCACGTGGTGCGCTTGAGGCAGGATGTGTATGCGACTGTACCTTAGTTCTGGGCTGAGCACACGGCTGTTGTAGCTTTTCTTGAACCTTTTTAAGCTATACTAAAACTGTCTGTGGATCTCTTTCCTTGGTTTCTGTATGATGGAGTTTGTTTACCACCCGTGAGATGCGAGATGTGAGCAAACCTGCATGATTTTAACAAGCGCCATCTGACCTACTCTAATCCTAAATAGGTCGTATCTGGTGAGTCCATTTCCATCTGCTTCCACCTGTGTGATTTCTCTGGGAATAAAAGGCACTTATCTGGCACAATGTGTGGTGTGGCGTGAGAACACTGGTTTTTGAAGAAGAGATTTATGATATTACACTGTTTATCTGAACACTTCTATGTTTGCTGTGTGTCTACACAGGGACTGTGAACTTTTGTGAATAGTTTTTTTTTGCACATCTATGGCATTGCACTGTTTTATCTGTTTTGAATTTTCTACAGGTTTGGTTTTCTTTTATTACTTATTGCACTTTGATTGCACATTAGCAATATATGTATTTATATTTTTACATTTTGACAAGGTAAATGTCTTCTTGGTACCATTTTAAACATGGAGTTTTATGTTCCGTGGATTCCTATGGGATCCGGCGAGTTGAGGCGTAGGGCCTTTTTTTCTGTTTAGACCAGGCCTTGCCTTTCTTCTACAAGTAGGTCATTCTTGGGACGTTCTCTTCCCTGTTCAAGTTCCTGTTCACGGGAGTTCTCTCTCCTCACTGACCACAGTTCTAGTTTCGGGTCTTTCTTCTGTTTGTTCCAGCTTTCAGGTTGAATCAGGTTAACCAACATTCATGCTTTTGATCTATGGTTGGTGTATGTCTTCCACGTCAAAAGATTCCTCACTGGTTATACAACCTTTCACTTGTTTCTTGAAGTAGCCATAGGGGTTATCTATAAGGATATACATGCCTCCTGCATGTATCTTTACCTGTCAAATGTCTCCCCTCTATCTGTTATGAGACCCAAAAAACTGCAGATTCTGTGGGTAGGTCTGTTTGGAGCTTCGTGGGTGGAGTTGTGATGTCAGTAGACTCCCCACCCACCTTTACACTCCCCTTATCAATATGCATTTTCTCCTGTGTATTTCTTACACTGAACTTCTGCTATGATCTCTAACATTCAGTCAAAAGACAGGAAAGTAACCACATGACTTCAGCATGCCCAAATATGCAGAGGTGTGGAACAGCCAATCCTGGCAGAGCAGCAGAAGAAAGGAGTGGGAGGGAATTAAAAATAATGCATGTCTCTTAGGCTAGTGCACCAGATATGTAAATCACTTGTCACTCACATCAAGGGCAAGGATTTGACAAAGTTTTTCTCTGTTTGTCAAGATTTATCTCACTGAACAATAAAAGGATTGCTCGGAGCTGGATTAACTCTTTGTGGCAAGACTGGGTTCAAATGATAGGAAATCTTACACTCTACATTATGACATCAAAAAAAAAAAAAAAAATTGGGTTTACATCCACTTTAAGAATCAGATGTAATTTCCCATCTCTTCCAGGCCTGATTAGTGCGTAAGAAAAATACACTTATCTAAGGTAGCTTTAAGGAACAGCATATTTTCATCAATTATTTTCAGTAATATGCCTGCTTTTGCTGGAAGATAGACATTGACCAGTAGTTCACTGTGGCTTTCCCTCGTTCTTGCTGATACAAAACCGTCCATCCTCTGGCCAATTTCTGTCAAGCTCTCATTAAGAATTAGGAAACTACAGATGATACAGCAGTGTAAAACTCGTCTATCAGCAGGATATAAATGCGGGATAATGGGTCAAAATGTACTAGAGAAAAAGTGAACAGACAGCAGCACATTTTAATGAGCAAGGCTAGGCCCAAATTTACATAGGCTGGAGTTGTACTACAAGAATAAAGATACTGTAGAGAATACCACAGTATACACTTGGCCAGCAGAAGGAAAGTTTTAATCAGAAATAATAGGCCTAACTTCAATATATATAACCTTTATTTTATCTATGGGGATAGGGGGATTCAGTGAATGTGAGTTTAATGAGATGGATTATGTGTATACTGTTTTTTTTTTTTTTTTTTTTTTTTTAAACAATGCAGCAAATATAAGCTGGCGCCAAGAACAGATGGTATGCACCAGGCGAATTCTCTACTTTAAGCACTCCAAAACGTAAAAGGGTAACTCCTCTTTCATGAGGGAAAAAAATAGCGAAAAAATAATATAACATCTACAATTGCGACACAAGTCAAATTGTAATTGAATGTTATTAAACAGATACCTTTCCTTTTCAAGCTACAGCCTGTAATTTTCTGAACATGCAATGCTATATGACTACCCAGAGGTGTTCTGTATATAGAATGTGTACTGACCACTCCCCAGAAACCTAATTTCCTGCTTGTGTGATTGACTCACAGATGTTTCTAGAAGTCTGCTTAAAATACAAGTCAGATTTCAGGCATCCCCTGCAACTCGCATACTCCCAGTAGGACCATGTCTAAAGGGATGCATGCCCAGCAGATTTCCTCATGAGAGCCCTGCAGCTGGTTGTTAATTATGAAACCTCTCCCATTAGATCCACTCAGCACAGAGGAACAAACAGTGATTTCTTCAGAATAACAAAAGGTAGAAATCAGCAACAATGTACATAGATCACCCAGAGGGGAATGTTTTTTTTCTCAAAAAGTGGTCCCTATCAATATATATAAAAAAAAAAAACACCCACAAAAGAAAAAGGAAACCCCAAAATTCCACCCCAGAAACAAAAGCCCCATTTTATTTTTACGGAAGCTTTGCAGGAATAAAGTAAAGCAGTTTAACCCAAAATAAAGGCCCCATGAAATAAAGAGAAATATACCCATTCAGACACACTCCTGAAGGTGGAACAGAAGGAGTCAAGCCCAGAGTAGCACGGGTCGCCTGTTGGGATGCTTTCAGGGGAACCCAGGAGTACAGCTTATGCACTGGAGTGGTGTCTACAGAAAGGCATAGCAGGTCTTTGGTAGCTCAGAGACAAGAGAGAAGTCGATTCGAAGCCATGGTCAGAGCAAACGTGGTCAGGTGGATAGCCCTCAGTCCCCTTCTTTACGTCCACACTCACAAACACACAATGATTAGAGAAGGAAGATACGGATAGTAGCAGAAAAAGCGAACCTCATGTCTAGTAACTTTTCTGCTTCCTGGTTTAAGCCCTGATCAACTGCCCAGTGAAAACATTTAAGTGGCCTTAAAGGAAAGATAAGATCATAAGATAAACATGGAACCTGCCATCTGAAAAAAACTGTGGCTTCAATAATTTGAACAAGTGACCTTCAGCAAATATGTAGATATTTTATTAGGGGATCTAGGGATGGAGGCACATAATATCATATGTACTCCTCGTTTAAAGTCCCATCCTTCTCACTTTCCCACTTTTTTAGTATGTAGATATAAACGATCTGATCTCCATACTTCTTACTTGGGTAGTGACTAAAATATGTTGGAGGAAGTGGGTCAGCATAAGTCGGGCAACTAATACTTTTTGGAATGATGTCAGCAATGGTTTCTCTCATACTTTCAGATATTTCATATATTTCTCTCATATCAGTGCTACTTTAAAATGGTTTAAGTCCTTATGGTTTTTATTACCTTTAATGCATGCTATGTGTTAAGGTAACAAAACCTTCTGTTGCACAGGGTCTCCCCCAAGCCTCCCTTATACTGTACTTACCTTGGCCTGATCTCAATCCAGTGATGTTTGCAAGAACAGCAGCTCTCCTGCCTCTGTCCCTCCTCATTGAGGCATTGGCTCCCACGCCTGCCAGTCAAATCCTATGATGAGGGAGCCAGGCTCAGGGTTGAGCTCTGCTGTCTGTGTCAACATTTACAAAAAAAATAAAAAATCACCAGTGCAAGGACACTAGTATGGATACAATCACCTTAAGCACAGAAGTAATTCCTATTATCAATTAAAGCGGTAGTAAACCTGCAGATTTTTTTATTTTTTTTTAAACCTGTAAGGAAAAAGGCATAATAAGCTCATATGCATCACATACTAGCTCATTATAAAATACCTTACAATGGGGTGTCGGCAGGTGATCTCGGAGCTGACATTTTCCCTTGGCATGTCTTCCGGGTATCACGGCTTTAGCGACGTGAGTGGCCGGAGCCACAATGTCGTCACTCCAGCACATGCGCACGGGAGACTTCTTTCCAGGAAATTCAGATTCAAATGTGCAGCTAAAGTCAGCGGCTGCATGCGAGGGGAATATCTCCTAAACCGTACAGGTTTAGGAGATATTCTTTTTACCTACAGGTAAGCTTTGTTATAGGCTTACCTGTAGCTCAATGTAAAAAAAAAAATACTTTAATACCGCATTAAATCAAGGCAGCACACAGAAGGGAGTTTTAAGGCTAATAAAGTTAACAGAAGAGGCTTTGTAGGGCCTGTTCTTAGGCAGGTGTTTTACTTTTTAAAGTTTTTACTGGCTGACTAGTTCATTAATGTTCACTGTGAGATATGTAAGCCACTCTAAGCCCTTGTACACACGGTCGGACAAAGTTGTCAGAAAATCCGATCGGACTTAACGTGATGGCGTTATTTCGTTAGGACGGGACTACGTTCCGGCTAGTAGCCAATAGCTTTGGTCTAGGAATTTGATCTGAGCATGCCTGGCACCTTGTCCATCGGAGTAGGCTACACATGAGCGGAGTATGTCCGATCGGAGCATTTTGTCTGAAAATTTTATAGCTCAGCTGGAAAACTTGGTCCGTCGGATCCGACGGAAACAGTCCAATGGAGCCCACACACTGTCGAATTATCCGACAACACTGTCCTATAGGACATAGTCCATCGGAATGTCCGACCGTGTGTACAAGGGCTTACAGTGGTTTCCCTCCTGATAGAAAATTTCCTTTCCTTCAGGGGTACCTTGGCAAAATGCCTAAAAAACGATCACAAATTGTATACAAGCCAACCGGTGGATCAAGCCTGCCTTTTAGTTATACAAAGCCAGAGGTTTTTATTATGCACCATTACAACTTTCTAGACACTGACATCGTAACAACCAATGATATCATCAATTGATAAGGATGTTGTGGAGGCAACAGACATCCTCCTTGTTTGACCATTCTCTGCTCCTCTCCCTCAGCACTGAGGTCACATTAGCTGACTGATGGAGAAAAATTGAGGGAGAAGAGAAACATTGGAATACTAGTCAGTACCAGTGTGTAAAAATGGATTTGCTCCGGAAGAATAAATCACCTCTAACGTTGGGCATCAAACGTGTGGATGTTGCTGCATTTCTATAAAACTATTAGAATAGTTTTTTACATTTTAAAATGGGGTGTCTCGAGACTGTCCATAATTTTTAAGGATGCCTTGACTTAAAAAAGGTTGGGAAACACTGTATTAAACTACTGTGTGCTTTCAGGATTGGATGCCAAGTCAGAAGAAATAAATGATGAAGAGAAAAGCTCCCAGGACTTTTCTTCCCAGAGATCTCCATACTGTACTGTGGAGTATGCACAAGTCTCCTTTCATGGTCATCGAGATGCTGTCAGGTTCTTTGCATATGTTCCAGGTAAGATTTCTGTTTCCTAGCAAAAGGTATACTGCAATTGTTTTGGTGATTTTATTTTTTTAAGCATTGTACTCACTGCCACCGCATCAAGGCATACTTTTGTGTTTCACCACCACTGGCAGGGGCGTAACTAGAGCATTTGGCACCTGGCGCCAATCCTATATCTGGCACTCCCCCCCAAACTTTAAAATGTAAAACACCCACAACATTTTTTAATATTTTCTACAATATTTATTGCACAAACTTTACATTCTCCCCGTCACAGTGCCCCTTGTAGTCTGCCCCGCCCCCCATATCTCTAATCACAGTGCCCCCTTTTACTCTCTGCCCCCCCTGAAGGGTCCTACCTTTGGCATAAACATATAGCTAATACTTTTTGCAATGTGCTTAAGTGTAAGTAAGAGATTGCAGACATACTACAGGAGAAGGCGAGATGGTCAGAGACTGCAGACATGATACAAGAGATGGTTCAAGACTGCAGACATGATACAAGAGATGGTCCGAGACTGTAGACATGATACAAGAGATGGTCAGAGACTGCAGACATGATACAAGAGATGGTCGAAGGCTGCAGGCACACTATAGGACATGGTCAGAGACTGCAGAGACATACTACAGGAGATGGTCAGAGGCTTCAGACATGATACACAAGAGATGGTCGGAGACTACTCAACTAAAAAGTGAGCCATAGTAAGCAGGTGATATTGCATTTCCTCACTGCCTGTTTTAACTCCTTTGGACTCTGCCATTATAGCCAGACCTTCTTACGCAAAAGGTCCGGTATTTCATCCTACTTTACGGACAAGGAGTTTAACAGGTTTGACTGTTGAATCTCACTCTATAAAAGATCGTGGATGATCTCCTTCGGTAGTGTCTGCTTTGACTAATGCCAGGAAGCCGGCTTCCAGAATCACTTACTATAGAATCTGGAAGGCATTGGTTTCTTGGTATGGATCCAGGGGTTGGCACCCCAGGAAGTATGTCAATAGGCAGTATTCCTGCATATGGAATCTCAAATGAAGCTGGCCTTGACTTTTATCAAGGGCTAGATCCAGGCTGTGTCGATGTCTTTTCCTATGGCCTCTTGCTTCCCACTCTTGGTGCGTAGCTTATTCAGGGGGTAACACGGTTTATTCCCCCTATCAGGGCACCTCTAAATCCTTAGGATTTAAGATTGGTCTCATCGGCTTTGTTAAATCAGCCGTTTGAACCTTAAGATAAATTTTCTTGGTTATTTGGCAAGAAAGATAATCTTTTTTGCTTGCCATTTCTTTTGCTAGAAGAGTATCGGAACTAACGGCTCTGTCTTGTAAGAGCCATATTTCATCATGCATAAGGATGAGGCGGTTTTATGTCCTTATCCTGAATGCTTACCAAAAGTGGTAACAGGTTTTCATTTAAACCAAGATATTATTCTTCTTTATTTCTCCCCAGAAGCCTTAATCTATGGAAGAGCAGGCACTACATTCTCTTGATGTAGTAAGAGCGATTAGAATCTATTTAAAGGCGACCGCTCAGGTTCGCAAAACACAGGTTTTGTTTGTACGGCCAGAGGATCCAAAATGTGGACAGGCAGCGTCAAGATCCACTATTTTCCAAATGGATTTGTCAAGTGATTGTTCGAGCTTCAGCTTAAAGAAGAAAATTCTTCCTTCTCAGATTAAGAGCACACTCATCCAGGGCGATTAGTGCCTCTTGGGTGGTGCATCGTCAGGCCTCTATGGCTCAGATCTGTAAGACCGCAACTTGGTCTGGGGTTCAGACGTTTATCCGATTTTATCAAATCGATATTAAAGGTCATGAGGATATTGCCTTTGGGCACAGCATATACTGCAGGCTGCAGTATGAGTCCTCTGACCTCCTGTTTCCTTGATTCTGTCTCCCCCCTATGGAACATCCCACGTAGTTATTACTATGGCTCTGTGTCCCCTGATGTACATCGAATGAAAAGGATTTTACAGGTAAGCTGTTGTAAAAATCCTATTATTTTTAGCGGCGCTTTACTGACGTTTTTATGGGGTGTTTCGCCCACTAGCGGGCGCGGTTTTAACCCCCCCCCCCCCGCGCGCGCCGCGCTATCGGCTGAAAAAGGGTTAAAACGGTTCCGCAGCGTTGCCCATTTGATTCAATAGACAGAAGCAGTTTAGGAGCAGTGTATACACCGCCCTTTCAACGCTCCAAAGATGCTACTTGCAGGACTTTTTTTTTAGCGTCTTGCCAGCGCACCACTTCAGTGTGAAAGTCCTCCGGAGAGGGCTCTATACAGGCGCTATTTTTAGTGCTGTAGCGCCTGTAAAGCGCCTCAGTGTGAAAGGGGTCTAAAGAAAAGGGTCTGCTGGAGGACAACATAGGATAGAGAGAAGGAAGAGGAGGGAGAGTCCTGTCACAGCACACTTCAGTCCCCAGTGCCCAGAACGGCTTCAGGTTTACAATGTGGCTGTCGGCTGCTCGATTTAACACGGTGCACGGGCTGCCCGGAGTGTGGGCAGAGCCGATCCAGCCTCTCTGATTCATGTGGAGGGGGAGATGTGCTGTCTGGGCTAGGTGAGAACAGAACAGACACTCAGCCCTGTGACAGATGCAGCTATCCCTATATTCACAGAGAGTTATCAAAGTTTGACCCCCCCCCCCCCCCCAATATGTGGCACCTGGGGCAAACCCCCCTCCCCCGTTGGTGTTCCACTGACTACTGAACATTTGCATTTTCAGCCAGTTGAGTGACCATACACACCCTTGCTGCTAATACAGTGAAATAGTTTACAAATTTTAAATGTCACATATGTGTAGAGTCAGTTTATTTCTCTATTGCCCAATGAGGTGCACAGAGGGAAACAAAGCAGCTTCCAGTTCCGCTGGAGGATGCCCTTTAATTTAAGGACCCCATAAGGGACTGAAGGCCCTACATCGGATCTCATTGGTGCTTGCTGTTTCCACCCTGCACCTGGTCTTGGTTGGGGGCTTTATTATCCCAAAACCCTTGTTGACTGGTCAAAGTCACTGGTGAGATTTGACCGATGCTGACATGGCCCAGCAAATGATGGCTTCACCTTGTACTTCGTGTGATGCAGCTTTAGATGTTCGTCACATAACTTATGTTATCTACAACACCTCTGTCCCTACCCAGTGCCACACAACCTCTGGCTGAAATGATCAAATAGCCTCCAATCTCTACTGGTGGAAGAGTACTGGAACCTCCATCCATGTCACTGGTACGCCTATCTGCTAGGTTGTGACCGGGCTTCTTTTCACAATATGCATGTTCTGAACAAGCTGCCCAACTCTGTGCCACAATTTGCCTCAGCGTGCCGGAACGCCTGCAGTGCAGCACACTGTGTTCTGGTGGGAATGGACCTCGATGTCATTGGAAGTGATAATCTTTGTAAATTGACTTTTACAAACGTTTTTTGGAAACCAGTGTTCAAAAATAAATACTTCATGCAGTATTTGCAATTATAACCCATTTATAATGTTGCAGTAATTATTCTAAACATTTTGATATTTGTAGGTTGCATCAACCCTTCAGTACCAGTAGGTGGCAGTGAAAGTTCAGGAAATTCCACTATGTTAGTGATGAGCGGTGGAGAAGGTTACATCAACTTCAAGATTGGTATGAAATAATAATGATGTTACAGCTTTGTATACAATCTTTTAGATGTATGTGTGTGTAGAATATTTATATTTAATCTTAAGTGTGAGGGGCCTGACTGGAAAGGTTCCATGAAAAGGCAAATGACCAAACATCTTTAGAATGCGGTGGAACGCAACAATTACCGGTATGTCACGATAATTTACTTTGTGGTGTTTCTTCATAGCAGACAAAAGATATATAAAAATGTAAAAACGTTGCTCTTCAAGCTATGTATTCTTGAAAAATTGAAAAAAAAAAACATTTCACATGGATCCTGGCGTGTCTATTTCTGCCATGTTCCCGGCTCCATCCATCTGCTGTCACCATCTAAGGGGACTCACTGTAGTTAGTTTGCATTTGATTGATCTTATAGATAATGTAGCAGTAGTGGGGCTCTGCAGCAAGGTGGGCAGAGCACGGAACCCAGGTGGGTAGGTCTGATTCGCACCACCTCCCATAACTGAAATATTGGGCTTGGGTAACGTGACCGATGACTATCTCAATACTGCCATGTTCCTTCATTTCCCAAAAAATGAGGTCATCTTAGCGTTTCCATTTTCCTAAAAGGTTCATTTTTTGGGGGTGGTTTTTATTGTCCTAGTATCTTTATTGGATGTTTTGTTTTTTCAAAATGTTTGGTGATGTCACTGCTCCACATCTATACCTTGTTCAATAATATAATGCTTTGCATTCATTAAAGTGATACTAAAAGCTTTGTTTTTTTGTTTAAAAATAACAAACATGTTATACTTACTTGCTCTGTGCAGTGGTTTTGCACAGGGCAGCCCAGATCCTACTCTTCTCGGGTCCCTCGCCGGTGCTCCTGGCCTCTCCCTTCTGTCGAGTGCCCCCACAGCAAGCAGCTTGCTATGGGGGCACCTGAACCGAGCCACCTTGCTGAGCATCTGACCTCCTATATTCACAAAACATCAGGCTGGTCACTTCAGCAAAGGACCTGGAAGCTAGTGGAGATCACTGGTGTAGCGGTGTCTACTTCAGTGATTTCCACCTTCCAGGGACATCACCCAGGTATGGTAAATACACAGGTACATTGGTCCAAGCTGGTCCAATATAACTATGTAAAAAAAATATCATGCCTGAAATTGATCTTTAGCCCCAGTTCACACTGCCACAGTTTCACGACTTTCGCACCTACATCCCACTGCGACTTTGGCACGACTTTAACAAAAGTCAATGCAAGTGATGCCGATGTTGCCCCAAAAGTAGTGCAGAAACCTTTTTCTATGTCGGAGCAGTTCAAGTTGCCCCTATTAGAGCGGTTCCATTGCACTAAATGGGGCATGACTTCTCATGCGATATGTGCTCCCAAAGTCCGAGTGCATGTCGCACCAGTGTGAACCAAGCCTTAAAGTGTAGTTAAACTTTTGCAGTCAAATTTGAGAAAATCTTCTAAATGTTTGTGTTCCCATTCACACAGCATGCCCAAAAGGTATTATTTTAAAAATGTCTTACCATTCTACTTGTTTCTTTGGAGCAGGCCTCTGGGCAGACTAGAAGCCACTCGAAGCAATTCCAAAGTGGAAGGGCAAAGTTTGGACAGACTGAGTTTCCCTCAGTAACATACAATGCAGAATTTAGTCTTTGATATCGTTAGCCCTTTGTTAGGAAAGACGGTGTTCATATCTAATTTACAACTGATAATGAAAACCTGCCAGCACAGTATAGACAGTGTAATTTATGGTAAGCAACAACTACCCAGCCTCCTCCTTAACATTACATATAAGGAGAAAGTTGTAGTTTTTTGTAGTTTTCAGAAAAAAGCAAAAAGGTAAGCAGTCATTTTAATATTCTCAATGCTATGGGAATATGTAACAAATATAAAATAAAGCTTATCCAACATTGCTGCAAAAGTGGAAATATACTTTAAAGGGATTTTTCACTTGAAATCCAAGGTAGACTCCTGAGTCAGCTACATAACAGAAATGTAGCAAAACTCCAGGTATTCCCTAATACAAAACGTGTGATAGTAAAAAGTGATAGTAAAGACTACTGTAATTACAAAAATTCTTAAAAACGCTGCCCCCCATCTCTTACCAATGCTGCATAGCCTGTATAAAAAAAATATCAACGTAAATATCTATTTTTATATCTGGTCACCTGATCAGCAGCTGAGGCACTTATTTGTAAGAAAGCGCTTGCCTATGGCTGTGCATTTCTGGAGCCGGCTGCCATTGCCCCCTCTGTTGTGGCGCCCCCTCCTCTTCCCTGCAGCAACCTCTGTCTGACACAGGGGAATCAGACTGAGCAGGATTAAAAAAAGGTCTGTGCACAGATCTTTTTTTTTACAGGATAAGTAGGTGGAATGGAGAGGCAAAATTTTTTAAGAAGAATTGTAATTAGCCTTTACTCCACTTTAGGCTGCAGTGGTGAAACCTGGTATCACACCCTGGACATTTTGATAAGGTAGTAATTTTCAAGCATTGAATAGGTCAGAATTATTCTGCATTGCAAATGTACACCATATTGACAAAATAATCTATAATTGCTTACAAAAGGCTGTCAAAGAATCCCTCTGTAATAAACAGTTGTCCCAGATCAGCATTGCCCTAGTGCTAACACATCACTTCTTGTGCATCTGATAGGAGTATAAATTATAACTGGCAAGTTCAAGGTAGGAGAAAGTGTGGCAGCTTCCAGTCATATGAGCAATGAAGCTTCATGGGGAAGAGATGTTAGGAAACAAGAAATGCCGGATGGAACAGTACAAGATAAACACAACATTCCCGCAAACAAAGGAAAAGATCATAAAAGAATTGTGTATAGAAGATTAACTCTAAATGATAAGTTCACCTTTTGTAACATAACAGTAGCGCTGTTTTTGAATTGTGACAGCGGGTGCAGGGGATTGCCCACCCACTGTCATGGGGGGGGGGGGGGAGTTAATCCGACTGTTCCAAAGTAACATGATACACCCTAACTACGGGTGTAACATGTTACTTTGGAGCAATCGGATTAAACCCCCACCCTCGAGGGTGGGCAGTCCCCTGCACCCACTGTCACATTTCAAAAACAGCACTACTGTGTGGGGCTCTGTCCACTCAACCATGTCATTCATTCACAGAGTTCTGTGAATTAACTACAAGTCTTGTCTTCCACTGCGGCAGATGACTTGTAGTTCTCAATGAACTGCGAGGGTGCTGGTGAGGTGAGCATCCTCATAGTTCATTGACGCTTCCTGCAGTTCAGTAACTGTCTGCCTGTATGGGAGGTAGGAGCAAACAGCTGAACTGAGTGTCTGCAGGATCTTGGCATTGCACCCACGATCAGGGCCGTCTTTAATATTGATTGGACCCTGGCCAAAAATTTGCTCCCCCCCATGCAATTTCACTCTCCACCTGCTCTGAGACATACAATAAGTATAGTAGTAAGCTACACTTAAAATCAGTTTACTGTATCAGATCAGGCAGCAATTGCGATTGGTTGCCAGCGGTTACAGCATATCATTATTGCTTCCTGACTTTTCAGTTGGGATCCACTCTGATGCCTGGATCGGCAGCTGGCTTAGCATCTCACGAGTGGCCAGAAAGCCGGAGCCAGCCTCTTCCACCCCCTCCACAGCCCAGCACTCCAATAAGAGTTGGAGTGACAGCACAGAGGGACTGACAATCACTGGCCTTCTGCAGCCTGAAGACAGAGAGCTGAGCAATCAATGTTTTATCGCTCAGTTCTCAGTCTGGAGCCAGTGGGGACAGATGCAGCATCCACTTAGGTGAGTATATTTTTGTTTTTTTCATGAATCCCATATTTCTCTTTTACAGTGTATAGGGAAAGTATTCACAGCGCTTCACTTTTTCCATTTTGTTATGTTACAGCCTAATTCCAAAACTGATTAAACTCATTATTTTCCTTACAATTCTACAAACAATACCCCATAAAGATGATATGAAAGAAGTTTGTTTGAAATCTATGCAGATTTATTAAAAATAAAAAATAAGTTAAAAAAACAAAAAAGTACATAAGTATTCACAGCCTTTGCCATGACACTCAAAATTGAGCTGAGGTGCATCCTGTTTCCACTGATCATCCTTGAGATCATAGGCATGCCTGGGCAAACCCTAAGCCAAGGCCAGCAACCCATCAATCACAATCTACTTGTCAATCGTGGGCAGATGATGGATCCTTCCTTGCCAACTCAGGAGGGGAGGCATTTATGGGATCTGATCTGTATTGTCCTGCTGCAGCCACTCTGCTTATCCTCCAACATTCGGCAGCTGGAGGAGGAAAATACAGTGAATCGGTACCAGTATATACCACCCCCTCTGCCACTACTGTCCCTGTACATCATCATTTTTTCAATACCAATCACTCACCATATTCATTTATGTAAACTGTATGAAGCTGCAGAGAAAGGGACTTGGAAATCTGTCTGGCAGTCCCTTTCTCTGTCTCAAATATGAGACATTAGGGGTCTGTTTAGACCCCTGATATTTCATCAAAGCCTCCTAAAGGGGCTCCTTAAAAAAAAAAATTGAAAACTACTGGCAGTGTCCACTGCCCTACTGACTGACACCATCCACTGCCCCACTAACACCATCTAACACCATCCAGGTTTTAATATATTTTAAATTGATTACATTTTTTTCTAATAGTGTGTGTTTTTCTTTTTTACATAGTGTGTGTGTGTGTGTGTGTGTGTGTGTAATACGCTGCACACACATCTATGCTTGAGATATTTCTGCAACTTGATTGGAGGCCACCCGTGGTAAATTCAGTTGATTCAACATGATTTGGACTCTTCCTAGTGAGGGCCGCCTGGCCAAACTGAGCGATCGGGGGAGAAGGGCTTTAGTCAGGGAGCTTACCAATGGTCACTCTTGACAGAGCTCCAGCTTTTCTCTGTGGAGAGAGGAGAACCTTCCAGAAGAACAATTATCTCTGCAGCACTCCACCAATTAGGCCTGTATGATAGAGTGGCCAGATAGAAGCCACTCTTTGGTAAAAGGCACATGACAGCCGGCCTGGAGTTTGCCAAAGGCAACTGAAGGACTCTCAGACCATGAGAAACAAAATTATCTGGTCTGATGAAACAAGGATTGAACTCTTTGTCCTGAATGGCAAGCATCAAGTCTGGAGGAATTTAGGCACTGCTCATCACATGGCCAATACCATACCTACAGTGAAGCATGGTGGTGGCAGCATCATGCTGTTGGGATGTTTTTCAGCAGTAGGAACTAGGAGACTAGTCAGGATCGAGAGCAGGATGAATGCAGCAATGTACAGACATCCTTGATGAAAACCTGCTCCAGAGCACTCTGGATCTCAGACTGAGGCAAAGGTTCATCTTCCAACAAGACAATGACCCTAAGCACACCGCCAAGATAAGAAAGGAGTGGCTATGGGACAACTCTGTGAATGTCCTTAAGTGACTCTGCCAGAGCCCAGCCTTGAACCCAATTGAACATCACTGGAGAGATCTGAAAATGGCTGTGCACTAGCGCTCCCTAGCCAACCTGATGGAGCTTGAGAGGTTCTGCTAAGAAGAATTGGAAAAACTGCCCAAAAATAGGTGTGCCAAGCTTGTAGCATCATACTGATTAAGACTTGAGGCTGTAATTGGTGCTAAAGGTGCTTATTTTTTTATTTTTAATAAACTTGGAAACATTTCAAACCAACTTCTTTCACGTTGTTCATATGGGGTATTGTTTGTAGAAGTTTGAGGAAAATAATGAATTTAATCTATTTTGGAATAAGGCTGTAAAAACATGGAAAAATAAAGTGTGGTGAATAATTTCCAGATGCACTGTAATAAAAATCGAATTTGTATTTTGTGATAATGTCGCCCCCCCCCCCCCCCGAGACAGGACACAACCATTTAGCATATGCGGCTTGTTTTCTGTAAGTTCCACATTATAATACGTTTTTGCTTCTGGTTTTCAGAGTTGTTTTTGTATTACTATTGCCTTGTGTGGAAAGAAAAAATTTGTTCTATTGTGAAATAAAACCTTGTATACACAGGCCCCTTATACCCAGAATTGCAGGTCTTATTTTTAGCAATCGATTTCTCACAGTTGGCAGATTAGATAGATGGAGAGACTAGATGTAACTGAGTATTACTGGTTACACCCCTGTTTAATATATATATTTATTCCATTGTGTTCAGGTGATGAAACTGGAGACACAGATGAGGGTTATGGAGACCTCCTAATGGCAAACCCCAGATGCAGACGATCAGAAAGAAGCCATCTAATTGTGTGGCAGACACAGACTTGAGGATGGAAGATGGATTCATCATTTGGACTAAACTGATGACATGAACTTGTTTTCTCTTGAGAAACCGATTGTGGATGTATTTAATTTGTTGCCCACAGACACAATTTATTGTGGTTTGAATTCTCTGGGATCTTCTTTGTTTACTTTGGTTACAAAGTATTTTGCCTTATTGTACATGGCTGACATTCTGGGTTGAGTGCAATGCGAATCTCTAAGATCCAATGAATTTGTGCAGTGCATATTTATTTATCTGCCCTCAACTTATCTTAGGCTTCTTCATCTCATGGACACTAAAAAATGCTGCATTTACGTAAAGTTTTCACTTTTTTGGTTGTTTTGTGTTGCTTTTGGCAATCTAAAAAAAACAGGCTGATTTTTAGAAAAACTGAGGAAAGATGGGAGAAATAAAAGACAGTGTGTTTACAACTGTTCCTTTCAAAATTGCACTGGAAGAATACTGTTCCAATCTGATTGGTTAGACAACAGAGAATTTAAAATGTGTCCACTTTTTATAAATCAGCCCAAGTGTTGGGCTGAAACAGCATAACAATGCCAATTATTAGGCATTATGGTTACTTTAAAACCGTATGTATTGCATCATGTATGAGCTTGTATAATGGCAGCTATACCTTTTTAGCTCTTTAAAATGCTTACAACTTGTTACCAGGCTTTGGTCAGTTGTGTACCTTTTAATGTAGTATTATTGTTTTACCAACACTGTTTAGCTAAATGGTTGTCAATGAACAGTGCCGTCCAGCAACTTCTCCCCATGTGGTGTCCTGAAATAGATCTTGAAGGGAGGACCCAGTGTGGATATGGTACTCTGCAAATTGGTCACAATGGGTTGTAGCCACATGCTCAATTTTGGCTGCTTCGTGGCCCCATCACTGGAATTAGCATATTCTCCCACCAGGCCGACCCACATATGTTCGTAATCTCTCCTCGTACCACTGCCTGTAAAGATAAGCCATGTCCCACATTTGACAAACACTGGAACTGTATGTGTTCTCTACTTGTATGGTTTCCCATACAGCAAGGTAATATCTATCCTTGGCTAATGTGACCCATTAATCATGTAATCAGCAGTCTGATTTCAGTGGCATTACCTTTTCCAGTATCTTCTGCCATGAAGAGCAGAAGACCAAGGCTGCTTAGTCTGACATTCAGACATCCTTTGATTGATAGTTCCTTGTTGGGTATTACTCAATAGCCTGTCTGAAAAATAAAGATGGCTGCTACCAAAGTCAAGGTATCTAGGTGGACAAGTATGGGCACTGTACAGCTTTATCCAAGACAGGTCAAATAGGTGAACAAATCTGATGGATGTCTGTGCAAACTGATAATGACTACTCATTGATATGGTTGCTAGCAAGCTATGTAGTCCTGTGTTCTATACATAAATTTTTTCCTATAAATGGGCTTTCTGATGCATTTTCTGATGCATAAAGTTTGAAGCCTGAGCTCTAATGTTTAATTAGACTGTGTAACTTGCCCCATAGGGATGGCAGGGTGGTTGCACTGGTGTCACCCAGAGCCAGTGAAGGGATGAGAATTTCACTGGCTGTGTTGGCAAGGTGTGTACTCTTTGTCTATCATTGTCCAATTTACTGGTTTTTCTACTTTTTAGGCATAGCAGCAGTGTTTACAAGCCCTTAGAGGTTGAAGATTGTATTTTGAATTCAAGGGTTATTGCAGTTTGCCTTAATGTCTACAAGAATATGCCTAACAAATATCTGTTAGTTATTTACATCTGTACACAACAATGTGCAAATTCTCCATTCACTTGAAGGTAATCCCAGGACTTTTGCTGCTAAGATGTGACATGCCACAAGGCAATAAAATTTGTGTTTTTGTAAATGTCTCTCCATCTATGTGAATTACCAAACTCCTGGAACTTTGGTCTGCACACCTAAATAGAATTGGCATATTAACTGATTAGCACCATGGACCTACATATCCACCTTTAGTGCTGTTTGTGTTTTTGTAGTGAACATGATCCACTTGTCACTATGTACATGAATATTTGGCTCATGTGCCAAGCACTTGCCCCTCTGGTTACTACAGCAGCTGGTGCTAATGTAAAGATATACCCATAGTAATGTGCAGGGTATCTTCTCACACTCAGGCGCCTGACAGAGGCCTGCAGCACCTGCAGAAGGAAATGCTTGGCATATACCCTTTAATAGATTGCTAGCCTGCAGGCGAGGATAACAAAGCCTACATTTTAATGCCTCTTCATATATTTTTTTAGCTGGAACTTCTCCTTTAATGCATTAAGCCTCTTAATGCAGTAATGCAGAGGGAACCACGCCTCTGCAAATTTAAACTTAAAAAAATATGTTCATTTAAATGGTAAGATTAATTCCCTCCGTCCAGATACAGTGAGATTGCAGCACTTAGCCCTGCAGAAAATAAGGAGGTGGTGTCCCTAAGTATTGCTGCATAGACAGGTATGCAAAAACCCATGTTATACACAATAATTTCCCATTGTGCTCCCTAAATCAATAACTGTATTTACCACTTCATTTACTGAAGCATAATAATTAGAATTTTAATGGAACAGTGATATATAGGGAAGAATGGGGAACATTTAGGACCTCCTATCACGTTTTTGTTCCTGTCTGTGTTCTTACTGTCGAGATTCATTTTTTAATTTCTACCAGTGATCATTTTCATTCATACCATTCATTGAAACCAGTTACAACTAAAAGCTTTTGGAATAGGATGTAATTTGAAATCTTCCAATTGGTGTTTGGGATATCTTCAACCCCACACCATATCAGCATTCAACCTTGTGTTCAGGGTGTTGGCACCATGTTTAAAGCGGAGGTCCACCCTAAAGTGGACCTTCCGCTCATTGGAATCCTCCCCCCCTCCGGCGCCACAATTGGCACCTTTCAGGGGGGAGGGGGGTGCAGGTACCTGTACAGTACAGGTATCTGCACCCACTTCCGGCGTAGATTCTGCAGAATCTACGCCCCTTTCCGCAGAATCTACGCCCCTTTCCGAAAGTCCCCCGCTGCCTGCTGGGAAACACACGGATCCCAGAGACAGCGGGGACCATCCTTATTGCGCAGTGCGACTCGTGCATGCGCAGTAGGGAACCGGGAAATTAAGCCGAAAGGCTCCACTTCCTGATTCCCATAACTAAGATGGCGGCGGCAGCACCTGAGAGACGATCGAGAGATCGGCTTCGGGTGCCGACATCGCGGGCGTGCTGGGCGGGTAAGTGTCACTATTTTAAGAGTCAGCAGCTGCAGTATTTGTAGCTGCTGGCTTTTAAAAAAAAAAAAAAAAAAAAAACAGCGGACTCCCACTTTAATCACTTGTACATCCAAAGCACACCAGTTTTGTGTTCTTTTATTCATGCTTAATGGGAGTTGCAAATTACACGCAACATTTCAGAACCAGCTATCGAGGGTCATTTTGCCTTGCTGAAGTAACCCTGTGTGGTTTCAAAATGATGAATTTGATTTGCGACTTTTATTATGCACAAATCAATTAACTTTATTCCCCACTTTCTGGTGTATCTCCAAGATAGGAAATGAAGAGACATTTACCCAGTGGGACACAGATGACACACATAAACTGACAGGGGCATAGTGTAACCATTCCTAATGTTGGGCATACATTATACTATTTTCTTATTCAATTTCCTTTAGATTTACCTTCAAATATGTAGTGCAAGGGCCTGCCTGATTGCATACAAATTGAAAGTGATTAGGATTGATCTCATATTATATGGTTTTGGTAAATCGAATGAAAAATTGTAAATGTTTATTGAATGCCTAGTTTGGTGGGGAATGGAGGATGGAATTGATTTTATATTAGAATCACCTTAATGCAAATCTATGGCCAGACTGTGTACATTTAAGTATTTACATATTGTTAAAGCATAACTCTGAGCAGAACAGAAAAAAACTCGGGCACTGAACCCCTACCCTGAAAAGGTAAAATGCTCATTAAGTCAAGGGGATTACAGAACAGGCACAATTACTTACCGGACTCCCCGCTACTGCTGGCTCTGATGCTGCAGTGTTCATGGTGGAGGAAGGAGTGTGACCATGGTCACCTTACAGAAGAGGTTGTAGCAAAGTGATTACATAGATTGAAGAAGCCTGCTGACGTGGAGGGTCAGGTAAGTAATACAGCCTCTCTTAAAACCCCCTAGAGTTAAAATGATTGTAAAGGTACATTTAAAAAAATAAAATAACAAACATCTCTATACTTATCTGCTCTGTGCAATGGAATTGCACAGAAGGGCTGCAAATCTCTTCTATTCGGGTCCCCCCGCCCACACTCCTGGCCCTTCCCCTCTGTCCAGTGCCCCCATGGAAAGTGGCACTGGTGCGTGCTCGCACCCAAGACCTGCTGCATCGATTGACACAGACATCGGGAGGGGGGGGGAGAATGCTGACACCTAAACATTTTTACCTTAATACAAGGAATGCATTAAGGTAAAAAATGTTTATGCTTTACAACCACTTTAAGGAGCATTTGACCCTTGAAGTGTATGCATGTGAGGAGGCAACTTCAAGGGTATTTTTTGTTTTCTTGTGTCCAAAGTTGGGCTTTAACAAGCCATAAATGAACTGTAAAACAAGATCTCTGATCTCTGTGGCTGCAGATATTGTGGAGCAATTCATCCTCAAATGTTCACTGCCATTGTTCAAGTTCTCCAAGCAGTTCTGCTTTCCCTCCCAAAGTTCCTGCGTTTACATTCAGAGATTAGAATGGCAAGAGTCATTGCTGGGTGGGGGGAGCAGGGAGAAAACGGCTTGAATCATTTTAGTGCCATTTCCATAAGCCTAAAGATGAATTGCTCTACTGTGCCTGCAACTCTAAGCACAGTAGAGCTAGCGCGTACCAAGTGCAATGGCAGATCCCATATTTTTCTTATGACCTGTATATGTTAAAAAGAAGCTATCGCTTTACCCATTGAAGGCAAAGTGACAGTGTCTTTGAAACCCCCTAAACCCCTGATTACTACCCTTGCCAGCATGACCTTACTGCCCCTGCCTGTGACAATACCTGGGTACAATGGAGTGTTTGGCCTTCTCCCATGTGACACTAATCAGGTCTACCAGCCAATCACTAGGCCCGAGCACTGTCACATAATCAAGGGAGTTATGTCACTGCTCCATTTAGTGCCTGACACCAGCTGTAACAGACACCGGAGTGACAAGGGGGAAATGACTAGCTGAGTATTTGGCTGGGGGGGGGGGGCTATTTATAAAAAAAAATATCATGCTCTGAATGTACAAGATGACATTCTTTTTAAACTAAGGAGTTTAGAAAGCTTTTCATTTACAAAAACGGCGCAGTCGGGATGCACATCTGACCGCACCCTTGAATTCATAGTTTTGTTTTATTTTCATTTTCTGTATAAAATCCATTACTGTGTTAATCAAGAAAGTAAAACTATTTTTTTGTTCAATGCAGAGCAGTAAAATCATGACAGTAACTTATTTTTATAAACTGAAGTATACGTTTTATTATGTAAACCTGAGAGGTATGATTTACAGTGTGTGATTTATTATATCATTTGGAAGCTGATGGACTTTGCATTGTGTTGATAATACATTCAGAATTTTCCAACAATCTGATTACTTTCCATCAGCATATAGAACAAACAAAATGATTATTGTATTATTTTTTTAATGAATATTTTCTTTTATGTTTTGGACATTGTGGGATTTTTGGTTGAGACAGTATAGTAGTTCTTAAAGTTAATTGTAATAAATGGAATTGTATGTACTCAACGTGTTTGGTGAAAGTTTGTGTAGAAAAATAGATACATTTTAGATTTATTTACCTTAATAAGATATCTCTTGTTGCAAAGTCGGAATTTCCCAGTACAACAACACTATACCATTTCACTTATACATGTGCATGTAAGTATTTTGTTTTATATGGATGCCATCTAGGAGTAAGGTCAAAAGGACAACTTTACAGGCAACATTTTTGGTATTCGATCCTCTTCTATCCCAAGTTCCTGTGACAGGTGGAGAGCTATCACTATGTTTTTCATGCTCAATGGGTGCAGGTCAGCAGGTTTTTTTTTTAAGTGTATCTAAAACCAAATAGGGAGGGGGGGGGGGAATAGGATTGGCGCTATACCCTTTAAAAAATTGGAGACTTAGGTATACAATTAGCAAGAAATTTCCAGCAGGCTGGATAGTAAAATAAATAAAATAAATATGAATAACTGTGTATGTGTCAGTTAGTGTCAACCAACAATTATTGTATCCTTTAAAGACCATAAGTGTCATAACAAATCATAAATTCATGGATCATTAAACAATTGTAACAGCATGCAATAAAAATATAAAGTGCAAGGTGCTGGTGAACAAATACTGGTATTTGTGAAAAAACTATATAAATAACAAGTAGAGCTTAGTATAAAAAGTATATATAAAGGTATATATAGAAGAAATATACATAAAAAATATATATAAAAAATATATATAAAAAATTCAGTTTATCTGTTAAACATATCAAGTCCTCACGTAGTGTAACTGTGATGAAAGGTGCAAATCACATGGTTGACTAAAGATGCAAGACGGTGAAAAAATGTGATACAATTTAGCAGTATGAAAAATGCAAAGGTAAAAATGAAAATAAGAATAGTAATTAAAAAATAGTAAAAAAAGTAATTAAAATTAGTAAAAAAGTGTCCCTCAAAAAGGTGGTTATGAATTAGTGGGGTGTCCTCTGCGGGTGAAAGTGAAGTGAAAGGTGGAGGAGATTTCAATTGTTGTTCCCGGTGCTCTGTGGCTATTTTTATGCAGTTGCTCTCACCAGAGTTATGGCCCCTTCCGGGGTGGATCAACCTTCACAGTATCAGCCACTGTGTAGCTCTCTGGCTTGCCTCTATTGCAGTTCCGGGAAACCTTCGTTCCTCCGTTCATATGCCGTGTTCGGTTATATGTAATGAATAAGAGGCATATCCATGGTGCAGTATGTCTTATAAAGCTTCGTATTTATTAAATAGGCAAAAATATTACTCACAAACGTCCGTTCATATGTGTATATTGAAAGGAAAGATTCCGTTCGGCTAGCACGCCTTCTGAGTTAGCGGTGTATGCTTTCTGGCCACGCCCTACGCGTTTCGTCATCAAAGACGTCCTCTGGAGCCTTAAAGGGTATAGCGCCAATCCTATTCCCCCCCCCTCCCTATTTCATTTTATTCCTTCCCTTATTGGGTAGGAATTTAAATAGGGGCTGCTCTTACCCAAACCACAATCCATAGCGTGACCTAAAACCCCCTTACTTTTATCTAAAACCAAAAGCTACAATTTTTTAAATATTGCAGTTTACCAGTCTGTTTAAAAGTGGGCTATGTTTTTTTTTTTTTTTTCCCTTTATTTATGCTTTTCTTTTAACCTTCTAAGAGAAAATTATAAGCCCGATGAGGATGGCTCTCCCTGTCAGCGCGAACCAAGGAATGCCGGTTACCGCCATTTCCTGGTTCACGCGATGATCAGCTGTGATTGGTCACAGCTGATCATGTGGTAAGAAGCCTCTGTCAGAGGCTTCTTACCACGATCGGGGATGCAGCTTGTCAGACTGACACGCCGCGACCGCGATCGCCTGCTGGACGTCATACGATGCCCAGTCAGGATAACTGAACCACTTCCCAGTGGTCAATATGTATTTGCATGTTTTTTGCATTGAAAAAAAAAGGATTAAATACATTTATTTATTTGTAAATAACTTTTCAATGCTTTGTGCCATTGCCGACAGCTGAAGTGTAAGCAAAACAGTGGCGGTAGGTATCGGTAATGGTTATTGGCGAGTACTAAAAAAAAAACACTCGTACTGGTAAAAAAAAATGGTATTGGTGCATCCCCATTGTTTTCCCTTTTTTCTCCTCTCAAGACTTCATCTTCATGCTACAGAGCTAGGCTCTTTATGTAGCTATCTGGATCGGTGTATACTCAGTGAAAGCTTTGGAGGACATATCAAGATCAAGTTGGACCAATAATTGCAGGGTTAGCTTGGAATTTGACCTTTTGAGCATTGGTCTTTGCTTGTTGCACTTTCCTGACATAGAGAAGTGTATTGTTTCCACTTTGGATATCCCAATAACCACTTTGGTTCCACAGATGCCCTGTCTTAATAAAACACTAATCATACCAGCTGGGGATGGCCAAATGTTGAAGGATCCCATTGACATCATTTTGGTGGATCTTTGGACACCCTCCTAAAAGAAGTAAACTTTGTTCCAGCAAGCAAGCCTAAGCCACAAACTAGAACATTTTATTCCCCCTCTGAGGCCAGGAAGAATCATTTTCTTTTAAAATCTTAATGGATTTTCAAACTTCCAAAAAGATTTTTTTTTCCCCAGAAAAGGATACATGAAGTACAATGAATAGCACAGTATGAATATATTAGAACATACAGTAGTTACAAATTGAAACAGTATAGGCAGTATGTAATAGTTTACGACAAAACAGAATGGTATAGGGCATACCACAGACATATTGGATATAAGGCTACTTTCACACTGGGGCGGGCAGGTGTTGGTGGTAAAGAGGCGCTATATTTAGCACTGCTTTAACTTTTTTTTTTTGCTGTGCTATTAGGCCGCTAGCGGGGCAGTTTTCTCCCCCCGCTAGTGGCCGAAAAAGGGTTAAAACCGCCTGTATAGCGCGGGAAGGGGTGCTTGAGGAGCGGTGAATACAGCGCTCCAAAGATGTGGCTCGCAGGACTTTTCGAACCCCCCGAGGGCTTTCACACTGGAAACATAGGAAAGACGCTTTACAGGCACTCTTTTTAGCGCTGTAGCGCCTGTAAAGTGCCTCAGTGTGAAAGTAGCCTAAAGTGTGAGCGCAAGTTTTTATATACTGCACCATAAGAGTTAATCTTCATCCTGCATGTTATGCATTGATATAACTTTCTGGTCTGCTTGGTTTATGATCGCGTGTCATTGCCAATGGGATAAGCGGTGTGTAGCATCCGATATGCTAGAAAGTCACCATCCATTTATTAATTTTGGGTTTGTCCCTAAAAGTGTGGTCAGAATCTGGTAAGCAGTTTGAGTGTTGGTGTTCACAAGCAGTGAGGAGTATGTATGTATGTCTTGTGGGATTATCTGGGCTGCCTTATCCACACACAATTTTTATTTTTCTTGGTTATGGACTTTGTTAATTGCACTTTATATACTGTATATATTTGGGAATTATTATTTAAATGTATGATTTTGTGAAGCACTTCATTGAAAATGTTTTGGGATTTTTTTATGAATTTGATGAATATATGTAATGTGCATCGTAATTGAGATCGCTAATGTTTATATCTTTATGTGATGATATAGTAAGTGCAGCTACCACTGAGCTATTTACAGTTATTTACACTTATTTCCAAGTAGCACTTTAGAAAAAATTCTTTGTTTATTATTCAAGTAAATAATAGTACTAGTTGGCGTGTTTTGGGGGACGTGCCTTTTTTCTTACTTGAATTTTGCTCTGAAGAAAGCTGACTTTTCCCCGAAACATGTCAGCTGCTACTATTATTCACTTGAACCTAAGGAGTTTCATGTTGGGCTTGCTTCTGGTTTCAGGGTTTTATACAACGATATTATTTATACTGGGTTTGTGAGTCTAATTTGTATCTTTTTTGTTTAATAAATTGATTGGAGATAATGCACTAGGCGTTTGCGCCCTTAGTGTTTTTTTTTTTTTTTTTGCATTTACAAGATTTCCCAGTCTTGAGAGGGCTACAATGCCTGGAACATCCAGTCCATGTTGCACAGTGGTCATCAGTACCAGAAGTTCTGTGTTTAGCTGCTTTGAGATCTCTTATGGCCCGTTCACACGATCTGACTTTTTTGTTCGACGTTTGCTGGCTCAAACTTGTCTTGCATACACATGGTCACACAAATGTTGGCCAACAATTCCAAATGTGGGAACACGGTGACGTACAATGAGCCAAGAAAAAGGAAGTTCTATAGCCTAGGCTTCTTCTGCATGATTCCGAGCATGCGTGAACTTTTGTATGACAGATTGGTGTACACGCGATTGGACTTTCTGACAACAAAGTTTTGTTGTCGGAAAATTTGAGAACCTGCAAGCAAACATTTGTTGGTGGAAAGTCCAACAGCAAATGTTCTATGGAGCATACACACGGTCGGACTTTCCGACAACAAGCTCACATCCATTTCCCATCGCAGAATCCGACTATGTGTACGTGGCATTAGCGATGTGGTGTCAAGTTTTCACTTTTCCTATAGTCCTAAATCTCAGAGCTCTAGACAATACTCTCCAGAATGAAGGGATGCCTCCACTTTTCAAGGTGGGGGGACATTTGTTTGCCTTTGCAGACACCTGTTCAGAAAGCATTTTGAATGCCATGGTAAAATAAATGGTTATTAGGGGGCTACAAGCTAGAATTATGGTTTCTGCCCCTCCCAGGTTCATGCTATTTATTCTACCTGCCTGTGTCCTCCCATAGACAAGCAGGCCTCTGTGTAGAAGTGGCATTGACATTGTTCCAACTGCAGAATGGTTTTGGAGTTACTACTCCAATTTTTTCATGGTCCTGAAACCAAAATGGGGCATCCACCCCATGTAGGAACTGAAGGCTTTACATGTCTTCATTCTGGTCCCAGAATGCCACATGGAATCTATCAGAGAGACTTTATAGTCTGTGTCAACACTAGGGATAATTGCATGACACCATCTTTACAGTTCATCAGTGCTACCTCCATTTTGCTGTGGGTGAAAAACACTACTAGCTTGTAGCCCTCCCGTTTGGCCTGTTATCCTCACCCATAGTTCTCATCAAGGTATTGACTCCCAGGCTAGAATTATTATGCACCCACGTTATTCCTATTGAACTATACCTGGATGACCTCCCGGTGAGGGAAGAGACAGCAAAAATACTGACTGTCAATGTGTTGCAGACCATCCAAACCCTCAAAAGATTCTGTTGCATCCTGAACCTTTAAAGTCAGTGCTGGAACATCTAGATCTTCTCCTAGACACAGCTCAAGCCAGCGTTCTTGTTTTCAAGATAAACTACTAACTCTTTTCCCTTGAATTATGGCCTATTTTCAAGGCAGTACCATTTGGCAGACACCCCGTGGGCTCTCCCAGATTGAGCAGATTTCCTATCTAAAGGGCCGGTCCTGCTTCACAATCACTGGCTTTACCGGAATGACTGTTGAAGCCTGGGTCTTCAGAGATGGAGGCATCTCTGATTTGGTAAATCTAATACTGCTAAAAGCTAGAAAATCTACCTCTTCTAAGGTCTACCATCGTACATGGAAGACATGTTTTACTTCTGATGAATACGTTTTCACCCCAGAAAATACCAAATGGGAAGAGTCCTAACCTTTCTGCAATCGGGTCCAGATCAGCATTTTGCTCTGAGTACTATCACGTGACAAATCTTTCCCTTCTTTTCTCCAAACTGTACATATTAAGTTCCTGAAGTTGCTCTTGATATGATTTATCTCCCAGACCTTTCACAATTTGTGTTACCTGTCTCTGGCCTTGTTCTATCTTATCAATATCTTTCTTAAAGTGATGTCTCCAGAACTGGACACAGTATTCTAAATGAGGTCTCACTCAGCAGGAGGTATCAGGACCTCCTTCCTCCTGCTGATGGCCCCTCTAGGGATGCATCCTAGTTTCATAGTTAGTAAGGTTGAATAAAGACACCAGTCCATCCAGTTCAACCTGAGTGAGAGTCTACAATTGTCCCTATCCCTGTACATTGCACACTCACATCGGTCCCTACCCTCAAGGAGCCCACAATCCAAGGTCCCCATTCATATACTAGGGCCAATTTTGGACAGAAGCAAATTAACGTACCTGCATGTCTTTGGATTGTGGGAGGAAACCGGAGTACCTGGAGGAAACCCACACAGGCACAGGGAGAACATGCAAACTCCAGGCAGGTAGTGTCATGGTTGGGATTTGAACCAGCAACGCTTCTTACTGCTAGGTGAGAGTGCTAACCACTACACCACTGTGCCGTTGTAGTATTCTTTTCGCTTTTCTCGACCCACTAATTTGTGACTAGACCCCCTGATATTTCTGTTCTATAAACTACATTGCTTGTTGTCTTCTTACACACCTAGTCACCAGCAAGCTACCATAATATCAAATTCCAGCTAATTATTACAATGGGTACATGTCTGCATGTTCCACATGAACATTTTTATTTGTTTTAAGTTTTATTCTTTTAACTTTTTTCCCCCTCCTTGTTTTCACCTGCTAATCTGGCCACTAACATATGTCCTGTATTAGGGTGCCCCCACTCTGGATGAGGGAGCAACAGAAGCACCTTTGGACAGCAGCTCTGTCAGTTTGGGGGAGGGGAGTGTTAGATGTAGTTGCAGATTTAGATACACTAACAACCAGTGGCGGCAGGTCCAGAAAGGGCGCTGCCCCCAGCCCATCTGTGTGGCCGTGCACTGTGTGGGCAATAGGTTTTTACCAGGTCCATCACCCCCTCAAATGGCGACGCTCCAATTGGCCAGTTTTATATTGTCCTCCCACCATGTGACGCCAGTGAATCGGCTTCTCGGCCATTCAGAACCCGGAACATGCATCCAATGCAAAGAGTATTGAGAGAGATGGAGAATGGATTTGGATTTGAGGGGACAGCAGCCTGGAGAGTGAGGGAGGAGAGACTAGAGGAGCAGCCTGCTTTACAGGGCCAAGTACATTTAGGTGAATCTGGCAGACGTTCAGTCAATGATGATAATCTTGCATTTACATTTTCCTGGCCACAGCTGACCATCCTTAAAGGGACCTTTCATGAAAGAAATGTGGAAGCTGCCATCTTTGCTGACTTCTCATTTTACAGATGCCAGTTGCTTGCCTGTCATTCAGCCCCTCTTGTTTTAATACTGTGAGTCAGTAATCAGGAACAAGTATGCCAATAAGGACCACTGACCTTAGGCTGACTTCCCCAATGTTTCGGTTCAGTGAATTACCAACATAAGGCTGCCCTCGATGTACATATATAATTATAAACTACATATAGAGACAAGGTTTTTAAATATTGACACATATTGATAAGACAGAAGCTGTGGTGTCATACAGTCCAGGGGAGCTCTCCCGTAGGGTGAGGGCAGACCTGGAGAGGGCCGTCTACTCCCCTCCAAAATCCTCCAGCACCAGCTGCCACTGCTGACAAATTAAAACTAAACCCCAGCTCACATTTTTTAAGCAGTTACCGCAGTTTGTTCCCTTTGGGACAAAGGTTTTACATAAACAAATAAAAGCTGATCCTTGTAAGTACCCCGTCAGTGCTAAATAGTTTGTCTCAATGGTTTGTTCTTTTGAAAAACACAGGACTTACTGGCAGGATCGCTGTGTGATCGCTTCACGGCCATTTTTTGTAACATTGTGTGCAAAATCAATAAAAAGAACCAAAAAAAACACACACACTTATGCCGCGTACACACGGTTGGACTTTCCGGCAGAAAAAGTCAGCGGAATCTTTTCATCGGATATTCCGATCTTATGTGGGACTCATCAGACTTTTTTTTAGAAAATTCTGACGGACCTCGAAATAGAACATGTTTTAAATATTTCCAACTAAATCAATTCCTATTGGGAAAACCGCTCGTCTGTATGCTATTCCGACGGACCAAAAACGAAGCAAGTACGAGACGGCAGCTACTGGCTATTGAACTTCCTTTTTGTAGTCCCGTTGTACGTCACCGCGTTCTAGACGGCCAGACTTTGGTGTGGTCGTGTGTAGGCAAGACAGTTTCAGCGGAACTCCGTCGGAAAAACAGAGTTTAATCCAACGGAAAAAACAGTTGTGTGTACGCGGCATGAGAAGATTGTAAAAGCTTAGCATAAGAGCAGTGTATGTGTGTTTCACTTATTTGTGCTTTCAACAACATATCAAGTGATTTACACTACCACAGTCAAAGAAGAGAGATGGAGAAGACGGCGGTAAGAGGGCCAACAATAGTATGTTAGCTGTTCTTGGACAAGATTACATGCAGCTTGTTCATTCTGAGTTCAGCTGTTTTAAGTTAACTACAGGAAGTACGTTTTATTGTCAGTGAAAAGGCCAATTTTTAAATACATTTTTCGTTTCTGACAAGGCTGCACTCTTGATGGCAAATAAGCTCACTTTTTGTAAAAAAAATAAAATTAAAATAAAATAAATTTTGCAACAAAAATTGCATCATCTTAGTAAAAAAGGATGCGTTGATGGGGGATGGTTTTGAAAGGTTCTATAAAGATAATTTGGGTGCCAGTGATTTTGTTCACTTTTATCTTCTGACAACTGTAGTCTGTTGGTTATAACGGAAAACTCTTTTTTTTTTTTTTTCTTCAAGTTTGTACAAATGAGACTCACAACATTTACTGTCATTAGCTAAGTATTGGGAGTCTTTGCAGGTAAAGTGAGGATAAACATTGTATGAAGCAAGTCCTGTACTGCTCAATTCAGGTTGTAAAATCCAAAATTAACAAAAAATGTTCTTACTTTACTGAATGGTGATGTATTATGATACGTGAGTTATATTCATCTTATCTGACCCCAGGAAGAAAGGGAGGGCTTGAAATTTGTTAAAACAAAGGAAACTGGATTTCACACAGGCAGCCTTTCCAGGGCTGGGACAGAAAGGGAAACTCCTTTTTGAAGAACATCAGAATCCAAAGGGATTTGGCTGTGACTGCAAATAGAGCTTCAAAGAGAAATGATCCATAATCTTTTGCTATAATTACATCAGTTTATTTATTTAAACTGACGTTTTTTTTTTATATAGTGATTTTATAATAAGATACCAGGGGTTTTTAGTCATGTTAGTTGTCAAAATGCAAACTTGAGCTCTATTGCACAGGACTTGGATTTTATTCCACTCCATGGGGATGTCTGTTGTGAATCTAAGAATTGTGTTCAGACTTCAAGGAAAGATGAGTAACAACTGCTAAAGAGACGTTCCGATAAGAGGAGGGAAATCGCTGTGACAGAAAGCGCTTCTCCTTGCAATAAATCCAAAGGTAATTTGTCTTTTTCTATTTTATTTTTTTTCACATTATCAGTTTATGTATTTTGGATGATATGTTTAATTATGGCTGAGATTATTTTCATAGTATCATCATCAGATTCGCCGCTTTTTGAGAAAGCGTTCTTGAGAAAATTTCAATTTTGTAATAAATTTGAAGCACTTAACACGGGAAAGTCTCCCATCATTGGAAATTAAACATCGCATATATCCTTACATTTGTAAAGTTTTTAACTTTGTCTTCTGTAGTGCGATGATGATTGCATACGCTTTTTATATCAAAATGAAATTCCCCCTGTATACACCAATCATTTAGTATATTAAAGTAATAGCGTAGAGAAGGGTTAGAAAACCTGTTGGGTGTTTTCTGCTTTCTAGGCTACATAAGGTGGCAATGCATGTAGCAATTTGTGATTTCAAAATTAACGATCGCAAACAAGTGATTCATTATGCAACACGCATGTTATTATTTCACACAATTCGATTAAAATACAATCAAAAAAAAAAAATAACCAAATATACAATCTATCATTTTTAAATGCATACAATCTGTTGAAACAAACATTTGTTCAATTTTATTTATGATTGGTTCTCTGACACAAACACAGGTGTTTGTTTGATCAGAAATGATCTACAAAAGTCAACCAAAGTCGATTGGCTTGGCAGAGTTGAAATTAATTGAGGGCTCACTAAAATTAATCAGATAAAGGCTCTTGTGATTTCTATTCAAATTGGTAAGTTTAATTCCAATGATTGCGTAAATGATAATACTGATATACATGTGACCACTGGTGGAGAAATTCCCTCTGGCTCCCTGTCCCATGGACAACGGTTTTACCAGGCAGGAAGTGAGGAACAGAAATAAAAATCGAATGGGTTGTAACTCTATAAAATATTTTATTTCTGTCTGTGTTGCTGTTGGCGAGTACCTTCCTGTCTGATAAAATGTCAGCAGGACAGGAAGTAGAGGGAAATTTACCAGAGCCCTGGATAGAACCTGGCAGGGACCCCACTCTATCCAAAACCAGAAAGAGATTTTTTTTTTGGCTGGATGTACATTTTAAGTAGTTTAAACCTAAGCAGTCAATAACTGAACTCTGATCCCTAATCTAAAACCAACAAATGTCTGCCAAACTTTTGAACAATTGTGATGTAAGATTCAGATTTTTATGTTGATACTGACTGATGTATGTATATATAACTTAATAATATGGTAATTTATTTTGGATACTGATTAGTCACGGGTGCTCAGGTTGCAAAATCCGTCACAGATTTGGGCAGCCCACATTACGCAGTTATGACGACTGAAGGGCACTCTAGGGGCCTCATGTGCTTAAGGAACTGCGTGCCTTTCCTGTGTGTGCTAGGACTTCCTCAACAAATAGAAGGCACAGGTGCGTTCTTAATATTACAGTTTTCAGCTCTTCCTTAGTGAGCTGGCTACTACTGAAGAGGTTACAAAACTTGTCAGATGGCCACTTAACCAATTGTCTCCTATGTTTTGTTCCCTTACTACTAATACTATGGTCACCCTCTTATTCTATCACATGTGTCATTCATTTCTCCCTCTCTACTAGCACCTTCCCCTTCCCTCTAAAGCATGCACAGATCACTTTCATACTTAAAAAGCCCTCACCAATCTGAGCAACTTAAGATCCATCTCGTTGCTCTCATTTACCTCAAAACTTTTAGAAATCTTAGTTTACAACTGTCTTGGCTCCTACCTCATTGAGAACAACCTTCTTGACCCCTTAAAGTCTGGTTTTCGCTCAAAGCACTCCACAGAAACGACCCTACTAAAACTCACTAACGATTTGCTAACTGCTAAAACCAATGGCCACTACGCCATACTCATACTATTAGACCTGGCCTGTTGACCACCCATCCTTCTCAATAAACTCCACTCCCTTGGCCTCCAAGATTCTGCTTTATCCTGGTTCTCCTCCTACCTATCACATCGCTCCTTCAGTGTTACCTACAACTCTGTCTCCTGCTCTCTACGTCCTCTTTCTGTAGGGGTCCCCCAAGGCTCTGTTCTTGGACCCCTTCTCTTCTCTATCTACACCTCCTCCCTTGGTCACTTGATTACCTCCCACGGCTTCCAATACCATCTCTATGCCAATGACACCCAAATCTATCTCTCTACTCCTTACATCACTCCTTCAATCACCCCTTGCACTAACTTACTAAAAAAACAAAATATAATACGGCACAATCTGAATATGACTAGTAAACAAACGCATATAGTGTTGAATGGGAATGAACATAGAGTATAAATAGTATTAATGACCACAATGGGCTGTTACAGTCAGTAATGTCCATGAAGTACAAGGTAAAAATAATTAAAAAAGTTAAAATGATTAAATAGAAACTGTCCATAGGGGACTGCCAGTTCTGAGTAGAAATGTAAAAAGTGCTCTGAAAAAGACAAATGGAAGAGGAACAGCGCTTTCTAAGTGCAGTAAAACTGTAAATTTTAATAAAATTTTAAAAATCAATACATTCATAGATGGGCATTGTAATAATTTCAGCATCCGCTAGTCGCCGTCAGAGAGGAGAGGCCATCAGCTGTAAATCCGGCAGAGGCATAGATGATGTGGATGGTCCCAGGCCCGGAAACACCTCTGGATACAATGTTTCAGGTGGTTGTGGAGCACAAACACTAGGCACCAGCAATGGCGGGGATCGGCGTCACTTCCGGGCGTCACTTCTGGGTTAGCGGGGAGGAGCTCACGTTTGGGACATGCATGTCCCTTCTTCAGGCTTTATGGCGGTCATCTTAGATAAGGTCTTTTTATACCCCCTAGGTCACATGATTGTTACCATAGCAGCATAAAAACAGGAAGTAACTATATAAAAAATGACAACACTATTGGTAATGATGAGTATAGAGTGATGGGGGGGAAAGTATACATACATGAGAATAAACATAGCCAAGATATGTATTGTTGGATGGTAAAACAGAGGAGAATAGCGAGTGAGATAAAAATAATAATAAATAAAAATAAATTTAAAAATGAGAATAAATGAGAAAACCATGAGAGAAATAAGGATATGATGGACTCTAGATATTACTTATGTTTAATGCGAATGATGACTAGGACATGTCTAGTTTAATTTTAATTTTATTGTGAGGAAATTATACATTGATTATGGGGACATTTTAGACGCTTTTGAATATTAATATATTTATAAGGGATAAATTATATAAATAATAAGTAGTAGTATTTCAAAACAGTTGCATTATAAAATAAAGAGCAAAAAAAAAAGTGGTAAAAAATGGGGGGGGGGGGGGTGGTAAAAAAAAAACAACTGACATTTCAGCATGGATGTCGCACCACTTCCTTAAATGAAATCTCTCAAAAACCGAGCTGATAACATTCCCACCCATGCCCTCTTCATGACTTTTCCATCAAGGTCAATATGCAACCATCAATCCCTCCCCTCCTGTCAGGGTACTAGGTGTAATCCTAGACTCTGACCTGTCCTTTCAGCCCCAAATCCAATCGTTGTCAAAAGCTTGTAGACTTCAGCTCTGTAACATCTCTAAAATGTGACCCTTTTTAACTAATGAAACCACCAAGCTCCTCATTCACCCCCTTGTTATCTCTTGCCTTGACTATTGTAACTCCCTTCTCATAGGCCTACCTCTCCATAGGCTATCCCCTTGCTGCTGCCAGACTCATCTACGTTACTAACCACTCAGTGCCTGCTATCCCTCTCCGCCAATTCCTACACTGGCTTTTCAATCACCCAGTGAATTAATTTTAAAATACTTAAAGCAACATACAAAGACATTCATAACTCTGCCCCGAGCTACATCACCAAACTTGTCTCCAAATATCACCCAAACCATCTCAGCTTCCTTCAAGACTTCCTGCTCTCAAGCTCCCTTGTCTCCTCCTCCAATGCTGGTCTCCAAGACCTCTCCAGAGCCTCTCCCAGCCTATGGAATTCTGTACCTCAATTTGTCTGGTTATCTTCTACTCTGGCTGCCTTTAGGCGATCCCTGAAAACTCCTCTCTTCAGGGAAGCCTATCATGCCTCCAACTAATCTTTTATTACTTCCCTCAGCTCATCCTCCACAGTTACAACATTTTGTACCACTTGCCCCACCCTATTAGATTGTCAGCTCCTATGAGCAGGGTTCTCTTAACCTCTTGTATTTTATTGTATTGTAACTGTACTGTCTCCCTTTTATCTTGTCCAGTGTTGCTTAAACTGTTGGCACTATATAAATCCTGTATAAAAATATGAATCATTTGATTGCCTTGAATGAGAAGTGAGCCCTATATGTTTCCATGACCATTTTTTGGGAGATTATCTATTTGGGATTTGATATTACGTGGCTGATGATTATGTAAGCCCTATAGTTTGCATTGTTACACACATATGCAATGATGACTTTATCTTTTTTGCTGGTCTTACTGTAGTGATCAGTTATTGATGCCAATTGTATAGTATCAGTGTAGATGGAAGTTTGTATTAGGAAATTTTTGGTCTTTTTTGGAGTTTGCTTGTTGAGTAGGGTTCCCCTGAAAGATCTATTTTTCTTTTTTCTATCTTTAATCCCAAGTCATGGTAACTTGTATGGGTTCTGTGGCTGGTACTAAACCAGCTCTATTGGAGTCACCCTTGCAAAATGTTTTTTTTTCAGGTTTGCATATAGTGGTTAGGTTAGACATGTTGCCAGGTTTTTGTTTCTGTAGTCATTGGGGATTTTTTACTCTATTCCTGTTTGGTCACAGTGTACAAAATCCTTATCACATTATCAACATGATAATTAAAAAGTAGAGGGGGGAAAGCTGAGTACCACTGTCAGGTTTTGTATTACTGTCTTTGTTTCCTCACTTCCTGTCTGGTCATTGGGACAGGAAGTGCAGTGAAATTGCCTTAAGGCTCTAATCCTTTCTTACACCTTCTCCTTCCAAAGAAAACAATGGCAGTGGAACTTTTCCTGTAACAACTTGATAAAAAAAAAAAGTTTTTTAGCAAGTAACATACATTCTATATTATTATGCTACCAAAATTAGTAGGTGCTTTAAATTGCCCCTGGCATTGTTTCTGTTTCTTCTTGCTGGAGGCTGCCATTTTGCTGAAGCCCAGAGACCCTGAACAGCTGTAAATCATAAAGTAGAACTAATCCTATCAATTTAACAGTTTAAAAAAAACAGTTACATTCCTGGAAGGCCAGAATTGCTAACTGTCACATTTGCTTGTGTCCTCAACTAAACTGTCAAGCCATCAATTTTCTGTGTCATAAATGATCACAGATGCAGCACCATGGCAGTTGCAGATCAAACTGAAGCAGCTTTCTTGGCTGTAAAGAATAGAGGTGATTAATCCTACTTGAAGGCTGTCAGAAGATCAGCCTCTACAAATCTGTCAGTGCCTAATAATGGAGAGCAACTGAGCATGTACAAAGCAGGGTGAGAGAGTGTATTACTGTAATTTAAACAGTATAGGCATTTATTTTTAATGTTTTACAAAGCTATACCTGCAAAAGGGGCCAGCCTGAAGTGAAGTAGCATCACTTAATTTTTTGACTAAACGTCCACTTTAAGTTGTAATGTATTGAGTTAAATGAGGGTGGCTTTCATGTTGCCGAAAGCAGCATATACATTCTCACCTAGCCTCCTGATAGAAATTAAATAGCTTGTATGAGACTAAGTTGTTAAATGGTTAGTCCCATTGATATGTCCCTTTATATACGGACTGAATCTAACATTGTTTCCTTATGTCTTTTCGGGACTTCAGCAGATAAGTCTCTGAGCTGGAGTTTTTAGTTTAGCTACCCCTCACCATGGAGTCTCACTTGTACTGCAACATTGTGCCCTGCATAAAAAAAATAGGAGGAATAAGCTCCCCCTACAATAAATGGATTGTTCTGGGACTTGTAAGGATGTAGATATGTTGTAGGGATGTAGAGATGTTGCCTTCAGAATTCCTGAAAGATATCAGAAGCTAGTGTGATATTTATCCTGTTAGCATCCATCCAGAACTGAAATATCAGGTTTACATGGGGTAAAACTTTATATACTTTAAAAAATATATAGTATATGCCAAAGTTTTTAAATTAAAGAGAATTTTTACTGAGAGAGATGTATAGGCTATCATTGATGGTCTCTCTTCTGGTTGGCTGGCTATCATGTTGATCCAGTATCCTCATTATTTTCTGAGCCCCTGGCCTGGAACTAGTATGCAGGTTACAAATTTTGACTTACCTCTGACCTGACTTTATGTATATTTAGCTCAGGTTGCCTATTGTATTGAAATCACAGATGACCAGGCAACTAGGAATTTTTTGAAGGAGGTCAGTAATGACCAGCAATATTTCAGTATGTATTTTCTTTATGGATAACCGTAAATCTTCAGTGGCTCAAAACAGAATTGTCTGCACTACAGGGAAAAATCTTTTTGTTAAGGAGAACATGTTTTACTATTCTATGATTTCATGCATTTTTATGTCTATTATATCCTGTCATAATAAACTACTCAGCAATTCCATCCGACAAATTTCCCTGGAGTCTGTTACAAAAACTACCAGTTTATGGTCACCAATGCAATTGCATGAAATACGGTATATGAATGTCCCATATAATAATTACCAGTAGGAGTCTGCTCTATGGAACAAGAGGACAGATAACAGTCTTATGTGTGATTTAGGTTGGATCTCTGAGCTCTTCCTTCACTTCCTCATTGATAGTCCATTGTTAAGTCTGCTGTCCAGCCTGTTTCCTCACACATTGGCAACAATTAAGTTTAACTATGTTACAAAATAATAAGATAAGAAATACTGCTTGTTTCTTTACCAGTGCTGATATGGTTTATCTGTACTTTCCTAAAGCCTAGTACACACTACACACTACTAGTTTTGTTTTTCGTTCAACCCATTAGGTTTAACGAAAAAAAAAGCTGCTGTACAGCCCTGGCCAAAAGTTTTGAGAATGACACAAATATAAATTTTCACAAAATTTGCTGCCTCAGTGTTTTTAGATCTTTTTGTCAAATGTTACTATGGTAGACTGAAGTATAATTACAAGCATCTCAGAAGTGTCAAAGACTTTTAGTGACAACTACAATAGGTTTATGCAAAGCGTCAATAGTTGCAGTTTTTTTTTTTTATTCTTTATTTAGAACTTTTTCATCTTTACATATAAAATAGCATAAACATACAATACATTATCAAGTCTGTCAGATTGTACATCAACAACAAAATAAAAAAGAGACTTGACACTTATAGGACAATAGCAGGGACTTCTTATCCATACTCCATAAGTCTTAACTCATCCAATCGGGATCTTGATCTGTCTCTCTATAGTTTAAATCTTGATTTCTCCACCCTAACCCCCCCCCCCCCTTTTTTTCCTCCCTTTCCCTCCCCTCCCCACCACCTACCTGCTCCTAGGGAAAAAAGAACATCCTTATAGCCCATATACCTCACTGTATGACTTTGTTAGTTTAAATGTTTTCCAAATTTCCCATTTTCTCTGGGGTTCTCTATCCCCTTCTTCCTCCCTTTCAAAATATTCAATCTTAAATATGTCGTCTATTTTCCCAAACCTTTCTTTAATCGTGGGCTCTTCCCGTTCTCTCCATTTATTCGGGATCATACTTTTAGCTAGATTTAATAGTTGGGGTATAAGAGATCTACTGCAATAGTTGCAGTGTTGATCTTTGTTTTTCAAGATCTCTGCAGTTCGCCCTGGCATGCTGTTAATCAACTTCTGGGCCACATCCTAACCAATGGCAATCCATTCTTGTATAACCAATGCTTGGAGTTTCTCAGTATTTGTGGGGTTTTTTTTTTGTTCATCTGCCTCTTGAGGATTGACCACAAGTTCTCAATGGGATTGAAGTCTAGGGAGTCTCCTGGCTATGGACCCAAAATGTTGTTGTTTTGTTTCCCAAGCCACTTAGTTATTACTTTTGTCTTATGGCAAGGTGCGCATGATGCTGGAAAAGGCATTGTTGGTCACCAAACTGTTCTTTGATGGTTGGGAGATGTTGCTCTTGAAGGATGTTTTTGTACCATTCTTTATTCATGGCAGTGTTCTTAGGCAAAATTGTGAGCTGAGAAGCAACCCCACACATAATTGGTCTCAGGATACTGTTGGAATGACACAGGACTAATGGTAGCGCTCACCTTTTCTTCTCTGGACAAGGTTTTTTCCAGATGCCCCAAACAATTGGAAAGGGGTACTTTACTTTACCCCAGTCCTCAGTAGTCCAATCCCTGTACCTTTTTCAGAATATCAGTCTGAGAGAAGTGGCTTCTTTGCTGACCTTGACACCAGGCCATCCTCCAAAAGTCTTCACCTCACTGTGTGTGCAGATGCACCCACACCTGCCTGCTGCCATTCCTGAGCAAGCTCTGCACTCGTGATGCCCCGATCTCACAGCTGAATCAACCGTAGGAGACGGTCCTGGCGGTTGCTGGACTTTCTTGGGCGCCCTGAAGATTTCTTTACAAATGCAGTGGAACTAATTTTTGGGGATTAAGTTAATTTTAATGGCAAAGAGGGACTTTGCAATTTATTGCAATTCATCTGATCTCTGTTCATAACATTCTGCACTGTATGCAAATTGCCATCATAAAAATACTCATGAGGCAGACTTTGTGAAACATAATATTTTTGTCATTCTCAAATTTTTTGGCTATGGCTGTACTAACTGTCCGATGTTAGTACCGCGATCTCCCCTGTTGTGTTACTCTGTTCTGACAGGGGAACGGCCCCCACCAGAACACTCTGGTTAGCGCTGATCTCCTTTATTAAGAATATTAATGCATTTTTTTGGGGGTGGCCCTCCACTTTAAAGTGTGTAACCCTAAATTATTATTTTTATGTATTTTATAAATCATAGTCTCTATTATTTTCATGTACAAACCCAATTCCAAAAAAGTTGGGACACTGTGTAAAATCTACATAAAAACAGAATACAATAATTTGCAAATCTCATAAACCCTACTGAGAAAATGTACCATTTTAACCACTTCACCTCTGGAAGATTTACCCCTTTCATGACCAGGCCATATTTTGCAATGTAACACTGCGTTATTTTAACTGACAATTGCGCGGTCGTGCGACACTGTACCCAAATAAAATGTATGTCCTTTTTTTCCCACATATAGAGCTTTCTTTTGGTGTTTTTTATTTTTTGCACTATAAACAAAAAAAGACAGACGATTTTGAAAAAAAAAACAATATTTTCTTACGTTCTGCTATAAAACATATCCAAAAAAATAAAATGTTTTCATCAATTTTGGCCAATATGTATTTTGCTACATATTTTTGTAAAAAAAAAAAAAAAACCCAATAAGGGTATAATTGGTTTGCGAAAATTTTTAAAGCATCTACAAATGGGATTTAAATTTTTTTTTTTACTAGTAATGGCGGTGATCAGCGACTTATAGCAGGATTGCGATATTGCAGTAGACAAATCGGACATTAGCTGACACTATTGACATTTTTTGGGGACTGGTGACACCAATACAGTAATCGGTGCTAAAAAAAAAAGTATGCTCTGCAGGGGAGGTGCTTTTACATTGGAAAGACATTGATCCATGCTCCTGCTTCACAGGAACACACGATCAATACCTTCCCTACTGACAGAACGGCAATCTGCCTTGTTTACAAATTTTGATTAGTTTTACAACAGAACAGTTTTCCACTTTACAACAGAGCATTTTAAATGAGCTTTGACCCAGAGACAAGGGCAGCGTTTACCTTGTTTTTCTTGGATGGCACGGTGAACCGTTTTTAAAGACAGGGATTTTTTTAAAGTATTCCAGAGGACGCGAAGATCAGGGGCATCCAATATTGCGTTTTGGCCTTGCCCCTTGCACACAGAGATTTCTCCAAATTCTCTGAATCTTTTGATATTATGTATTGTAGATGATAATACAGTGTATATATAAAGCCTGCAATTTTATGTTGACGAACATTATTCTGAAATGATTTCACAATTTTTAGACTCTTCACAGATTGATGAGCCTCTGCCAATTTTTATTTCTGAAGCACTCTGACTCTCTAAGATTATCTTTTTATACCTAATAATTTTACTGACCTGTTGCCAACCCAATTAGCTGCTAAATATTCATGCAGCTCTTTCTTGTTAGTACTGCTTAGGCCGCGTACACACGGGCGGATTGTCTGCCCAACTTAGTCCGCTGAACCGTGTTTCAGCGGACAATCCGCTCGTGTGTGGGCTTCAGCGGACTTTTTCAGCGGACAATCTGACGGACTTAGTCTTTCGGAATTTCCGTAATTTTGTCCGTCCAAACTTGGTTTTGTCCGTCCAAACTTGGTTTCAGCGGACAGTCCGCTCGTGTGTAGGCAAGTTGGACGGACTAAGTATGGCGCATGCTCAGAAAGGATTTACACGGCCGAAGGTTGCATTGCAGTGTATTGGACGTCGTTTTTCTAGTCCCGTCGTACGTGCTGTACACGTCATCGCGCAAGTTTTCAGCGGACTGTCTGTTCATCGTGTGTGGTCAAGTCCGTTCATTCAAAAGTTGAACGGACTGTCTGTTGGATTGTCTGACGAACTTAGTTGGGCAGACAATCCGCCCGTGTGTACGCAGCCTTACTTTGCCAGCTTTTTTTTTTTTTTTTGCCCTGTCTAAACTTTTTTGAGATGTGTCGCTGCCATAAATTTCAAAAGTACCTTATGTTTTTCTCAAAATTGTAAATTTTCTCAGTTTAAACATTTATGTTGTTATGTTTCTATTTTCTATTGTGAATAACATATGGGTTAATTAAATTTGCAAATCAATGCATTCTGTTTTTATGTAGATTTTTCACATCGTCCTAACTTTTTTGGAATTTGCATTGTACGTCTTATGTCTGAAATACCTGGTTGATCCTGCCAGCGACCTTTCTTCCCTTGTTCTAAACTGACCACATAAAGCACAGAAGCTGATCTGTTTTTGGATGATCATTTTGCATCCTTTGCCTGGTCATTCAGAAGCGCAAGACACTGTGTAGACACATAGCATGCCTCTATCGGGTAGTTTGTTGAGCTCCACACCCTCCAATCAAATACAGTCTGTCTCTGGCGTACACCCCCTCCCAATCACAGTCCACCTCTTGAACATGCCCCCTTCTCAAGCACAGCCTGCATATTGCCTTAAAGTGGATGTAAACACAATTTTTTTTTTTTTTTTGATGTCATAATGTAGAGTATACGATTTCCTATCATTTGAGCCCAGTCTTGTCACAAAGAGTTAATAAGGCTCTGAACAATCATCTTTTATTGTTCAGTGAGATAAATCTTGACAGAGAAAACCTCTCATGCACTAGCCTAAGACACATGCGTTATTTCTTAATTCCCTCCCACTCGCTTCTTATGCTGCTCTGCCAAGATTGGATGTTCCACACCTCAGCATAATTGGGCATGCTGAAGTCACGTAGTTACTTTCCTGTCTTTTCACTGGATGTTAGAGATCATAGAAGTTCAGTGTAAGAAATACACAGGACAAAATGCATATTGACAACAGGAGTGTAAAGGTGGGCGGGGAGTCTACTGACATCACGACTCCACCCACCGAGCTCTAGACAACAGACCCACCCAAAGAATCTGCAGTTTTTCGGGTCTCATAACAGACAGAGGGGGAGACATTTGACAGATAAATATACATGCAGGAGGCATGAATATCCTTATAGATAACCGCTATGGCAGTAGTTTAGAAAAGATGACATTGGGTTTACATCCACTTTAAGCTGAACAGACTATGGAATACAGGCATGCCGTGTGTCTGCACAGTGTTCTTTATCCCTGCACCCCACTATCAGGAAGAAGAGCTGCATGATCACATGACAGAACTCTTTGACCTTGTAAAAAAGTTAAGAAAAGGCAGTTATGGTACCTATATAGTTATATCTGTATTATTAAGTATCGATAACAATGTATGTTCACAACGATTTTTATTATACTAGCCATACACTGCAGATTTCTCTTATGCCACGTACACGCGTAGTAGACTATCCGACGGACTTAGTCTGGCGGACTTTCCGCCGGACTTTCCGAACAAGCTACCTGCCCACACACGGTGCGGTGGACTAATACAGCGTACTAAGTCCGCCGGACTATCCGCCGTACTTTTGAAATGAACAGACTCGCCCACACACGTGGAGGAAAATCCGCTCATTTTGAGTGCGTCTCCAGGTAGCCGGGGCCAGCGAAGGAGGCGTCACTGGCCCCGTCACCTGGTATGGACTTAAAGGGGAATCCCTATGCCGAAAAATCGGTGTGGGGGTCCGATCCTTATTCGAGCACGCTACCCGACCGGCCAGGAAAGGGGGTGGGGACGAGCGAGCGCCCCCCCTCCTGAGCCGTACCAGGTCGCGTGCCCTCAACATGGGGGGTGCCTTGGGGAAGGGGGGCCGCGCGGCCCCCCCACCCCAAAGCACCTTGTCCCCATGTTGATGAGGACAAGGGCCTCTTCACAACAACCATGGCCGTTGGTTGTCGGGGTCTGCAGGCGGGGGGCTTATCAGAATCCGGGAGCCCCCTTTAATAAGGGGGCCCCCGGATCCCAGCCCCCCACCCAATGTGAATGAGTATGGGGTACAATGTACCCCTACCCATTCACCTGTGAAAAAAAGTAAAAAAAAACACAACACACAAGGGTTAAAATAGTTTATTGCACAGCTCCAGTGGTCTTCTTCCGTCTTCGGGGGTCTTCTCGCCGGACTCCTCCACTATCTTCTGCTCTTTTGCTAGCTCTTTCACTAGCGGAGGAGCCTGGCTTTCTTCTTCGCCGCCGCCCTCTTCTTCCGACTTCGGGGGTCTTGTCCCCCTCTTCGGTTTTTCTTGCCAGGCCACCGCGCCTTCTAGCTCTTTTACAAGCGGTGGCCCGGTCTTCTGTCGCCGTCCTCTGGGACTATGACATCATACGGCGATGTCCCTATATAAGTCGCCGCGCCACATGTGAATGGGTAGGGGTACATTGTACCCCGTACTCATTCACATAGGGTGGGGGGGCCGTATTAAAGGGGGCTCCCGGATTCCGATAAGCTCCCCGCCCGGAGACCCCGACAACCAACGGCCAGGGTTGTCGGGAAGAGGCCCTTGTCCTCATCAACATGGCAAGGCACTCCCCCATGTTGAGGGCACGCGGCCTGGTATGGCTCAGAAGGGGGGGGGGGGCGCTCGCTCGTCCCCACCCCCTTTCCTGGCTGGCTGGGTAGCATGCTCGGATAAGGGTCTGATATGGACCTAGGGGGGACCCCCACGCCGATTTTTCAGCGTAGGGATTCCCCTTTAAGTCCATACCAGGTGACGGGGCCAGCAACGCCTCCTTCGCTGGCCCCGGCTACCTGGAGACGCGCTCAAAATGAGTGGACTTTTCTCCGGGCGGGAAAAGTCCGTTCATTTTCAAATTTACGGCGGACTGGCACACACGGCCATACTGTCCGCCGGTAAAAAAAAAGTCCGCCTGACAATCCACCCGTGTGTGGGCTCCGGCGGACTAAAAAAAAGTCCGCCGGAGCCCACACACGGGTGGATTGTCAGGCGGACTTTTCCACTGGATTTTTTGATCGTGTGTATGAGGCATTATTCACCCTGCCAAGCGAATAAGAAAAATAACCATATTCCTCCATCCACACTAAAGAGCGTTGGTGGAGGAATCTACACTGCTGGCTGTACTGTAGATGTCTGTCGGTTGAACAGCGATTGCATCCAGTCAGATCTTTGGGCATGCGATTTTCCACTTGGCACCTTTTTGATTTTTTTCAGTTGGAATTTATTAAGTCAGGAGGTGCTGACAGGGCCACACATGGTTTACATTTTGGACAATTCAGCAAGTATCAGCCTAAATATGAATCCTGTATGGATAGCCTTGTTTGGTTAAGCTCTCACTACAAAGTTTTGGTGACATGTAAAGGAGCTTTTAAAATGACATTGTAAATTGAGTATGGCCAGTCAAAGTGTTTGTCCAGCCAAGCATTTTTTTCTTAGATTTGAATAGAGTGGGGAAGAATTAGAACCCCTCTAAGGTTTATTTTTGCCCTCTTTGTCCCATTGAAGGGATTTCCTTCACTTCCTGTCCCATAGCTAAACAGGAAGTGAAAGGAAATCCCAGTAGCTAAGGAAATCTCTTGGGGACCCCCAGGCTATCAGAACTAGTATCCCCATTGGAAGATTTGCAGGTGGACCTCACTTGCAGGTGGGACTCAGAGGAGAGTTTAAGATTGGTACCCATCAAGACTGCGGCAAAGGCAGGCATTAGTCTGGCTCACTCACATGTAGCAGCAGCTTTTCAGAAGGCCAGGTAGCAGAGATTGGCACTGAAAGGAAGTAAAAACCTTATTTCTGCACATGGAACCTCTGCAGTCTGTCACTGATCATATATTCTGATTATCAGAAGTGAAGGTACAATTCAAATGAAGTGATTGTAGATAATCATAATGTTTATGAACACCTTACAAGTTGTGGAGGCCAACTCAATGATCACTTTGAGGATCTGTCATGCCCTCTACATACAGGGTTTTTTCAAAGCTTCGACTTTCCATGTATATTTCTATGAGTGGAATACTGTATGGTAGTAATGTATAGTTCCCAATTGTAGAAGATGATCCGCAACTCCACATATGCTCTTAAATATCTCGAAATGTATTCATACTCCATAAAAGACAAATGGGTACATCAGATGCTAACGCATTTCAGCCATGATGTGGGTCAAGTGCCACAGGGTTACCGTTGGCTGGAGAACGGTCACTCTGAGAGATAGTTCCACTCCTCATCCGTGGTGATCAGGCCAGAGAATCTTGTTTCCTTATGGTTTTCCAATATGGTAAAGGGTTTCCACCCCATGGGGGAGCTATCTGGAAGCTTTTGTTGCACACAAAAATGACTCAATCGGACTTGGATAAAAGCAAAAGAAAATGGGAGAACTCCATATGGTGTAGGTCAAAAAAACCCAGAAGGCATTTATTTTAAGACAGACAGTACATCAAATCAATAAGTACGGGTACTGGTGATCACAAAAATAGGTGAAAATAGATAACAAAAAAGTAAGGTGGGGAGCCAGCATAGCGAGCCCGAGCGTTTCATCCTCAAAGACTTCTACTTCACATCCAGACTAGTGCCAGTGAATGCACAGGCCCGGCTATTCATCACTAGTCTCCACAGACCAATTCAACTTCAACGTAATAAAAAATGTATTCAACCCAGACCTAACTTACACCTATACCATGATCAACCCTAACATCAAAAAACAGTCATATCCTCACTTTCAGGAGTTGATTCACATCTTAGAAAATCTGTGGTCAGACTTAAAGTTTGCTGTTCACAAGCGCAATCCATCCAACTTGAAGGAGCTGGGGCAGTTTTGCAAGGAGGAATGGTCAAAAATCCCAGTGGTAAGATGTGGAAAGCTCATAGAGTCTTATCCAAAGCGACTTGGAGCTGTGATAGCCACAAAAGGTGGCTCTACAAAGTATTGACTTTAGGGGGGTGAATAGTTATGCACATTGACTTTTTCTGTTATTTTGTCCTATTTGTTTGAAGATTTTTTTTTTATTGTGAAGCAAAGTTGTGGCCATGTTCTGTAAATTAAATGATGCAAATCCTCAAACAATCCATGTTCAAGGTTGTGAGGCAACAAAACACAAAAAATGGCAAGGGGGTGAATATTTTTACAAGGCACTGGATTTGCATCATTTAATTTACAGAACACGCCCACAACTTTGAAGATTTTATTTTATTTTATTGTGAAGCAAACAACAAATAGGACAAAACAGAAAAAGTCAATGTGCATAACTATTCACCCCCCCCCCCCCCCCCAAAGTCAATACTTTGTACAGTATCTGAGATCAGAATGACCCCAAAATAATAGGGAGATTAGTAACTGTCTCTATTTCCTGACCTCCTAAAATCTTATCCTAACCCTGTAATGCCCCGTACACACGAGCGGACTTTTCGACATCCAAAGTCCGACGGACTGAGTCCGTCAGACTATCCGATCGTGTGTGGGCTGCAACGGACTTTAGCTTCGCTAAAGTCTGACGGACTTTAGAAATGAAGCATGCTTTAAATTTTCCCGACGGAACTCCGCCGGACCCGGTCCCCTTCGAAAAATTCGCTCGTGTGTGTGCTACTCCGACGGACTAAAACCGACGCTAGGGCAGCTATTGGCTACTGTCTATGAACTTCCTACGTCGAATCCAGTCGTACGTCATCACGTTCGACTCCGTCGGAGTTTGGTGTGATGGTGTGTGGTCAAGTCCGTTCGGTCGAAAAGTCCGCCAGAACTCCGTCGGAACTCCGGCGGAACTCCTTTGGAGGTCTGTCAGACTTAATCCCTCTCGTGTGTACGGGGCATAAGGGTACATATTCAAGTTTACACATTTCCTTGTTTTTCCTAATGTTTTTGATATATCACAATATTTCACTGTCTGTTTATGATGACATCAAAACGCGTTTTTCAAACATATGTCTTTTGTAACTCTATTTTAGATGTTAATATGCCTGTAAGCCTTTTATTCTCAACAAAAACCATAATAATTACTAACACACAATTGGTTACATGTGAACAACACCCCTGACCGAAATTGGATACAGGTTTGCGTTCAGGGACAATGGTTCTGGCAACATTCACGCTGAATGCTACTAAACATAGCATAGAGCAGGGATGGCGAACCTTGGCATCCCAGATGTTTTGGAACTACATTTCCCATGATGCTCCCCTGCAGAGTGCATGAGCATCATGGGAAATGTAGTTCCAAAACATCTGGGGTGCCAAGGTTCGCCATCACTGGCATAGAGTCTTCAGCTAATGGACCCATCACATGATCATGTACACCTCCACCAATCAACAGGTATTATTTTTTATAATTAATTTAAACGTTTAAAAATGTATACATTTCAGCTTACACTAACTTGTAAAGCCTGCATGAAAGTTTAGTGGTTGGGTTTACAGGTCTTTAAATAGCAATAGTATACTGGTTACACATTCGAATAGCGCAGTGTTTTTGGTTCTTTTTGAAACTTTAAATAGCAATGACAATTTATGCATAATATACTGTACATTCACATCAGTCTGTGCCCTCAAGGAGCTTACAATCTAAGGTCCTCTATCTCACCCGCTAACTTACACATACACACAAGGGCCAATTTACTAGGATGTTTTTGGAGGGTGTGAAGAAACCCACCAAATCACAGGGAGAACATGCAAATGTCATGTAGATAGTATTCTGACAGGGAAAGGCAGAAGCGCTAACACTAAGCCACTGTGCTGCTATTACTTTAAAGTATGTGCAATACATCAGTCAATAGAATATACTGCTTAACTTCAGTGGTGTTTCTTGTCAGTTTTGTTTTTTTGAAGTGTTGTTATTTAATCTCATATGTTTCAGAGATCGATAATCGCATAATAAAGTAAATCTGGTGTATCAAAGACCTTATGCAGATTTTAATAATGTGTAGTTACTGCAATTACTTTGACATTTTCTTTAATTTCATAGTAAGTTTTACTTTTTCTTCTCCCTAGCTCTGCAAAGGTTCTACAATGTTTCACGAAGAGAAAAGGAAGGAAGTCCCAGATTCGGGAAGTTACATTTTCCTGTGGGCCTCTGGATTAATTCTCCAAAGAAGCACTTTGCCAAGCTAGGCAGACGCTGGCCTAGTGTTGGCTCCATCAAGTAAGATTTCTCATTTCCTCCCCAGTCTGAATGTGTGTCAGAGTATAAGACAACTGTTCAGCGTCAGAGTTAATGTCCGTGACAAAAAATATCTTCATGATTTGTGCTGATCGATTTATTGGTTGATACACAGAATACGTATAAAGTAAGGGTGAGAAAAAATTGAGTTTTCATTTCCCTGAAATTTTAGCAAAATCCATCAGACATCTGTGAAATTAACCGTTATTTTAAAATGCATTTGAGTCAATGGTAAGGTGAAATTAGGGTGGATTTTAAAAGGCTTTGAATAACGCCTGAGAGTAGCTCCTTTTAACTATTCTGGACTTGTTCTCCTGTCCAAAAAGGGCACCACATTACCTTATTTTATATCCCCCCCAAAAAGTAATATAAAATCTAAAGCAACAATACACACATAAAGATCAATACACAACAATAGTATAACACAAGTACAAAGAACATTACAAGAAATAAACTAAAATAAAGAGTTTCCACTTAAGCGATTTCTCTTGTGGCGAAATCAGTCATTTCGCTGACATCACTCTGCTCGGTATTGACAGTAAGATATAAGTGTGTGGAACCCGAAATAGTGTAGAAATCACTTTATAAGCTCTTGCTGTCTTTGCCCAACTCCACACAAGGCATTTTCTTTTGTTTTGGATGAAATGACGAAGGGTTATGCTGGTCAAACACTATATGAAAAATCGGCCAAACCCAATTTTGAAAAACAAACATTCGGCCGCGAGTGCAAACGATAGTGCCATCATGTAATGACCAATAAATTGTTTAGTGGACATAAATGATTGCATTTTTTTGTTTGTTTTTTTACATATACCTAGTGCAAACAGTTCGGATGGGAAACACATTAACTTTTCAATTTATCATTGGTTCGGCAGAAAATCTGCAAACTTGTCATTCGTTTTTTTCGGCTCAAAAACGTCCCAACAACTATCGATTTTGTGCCCATTAACTGGCGGAAAAACAAACAAACTGACTAAGTGACCAAATTTTGGCCAATTTTTCGTATGGTCAGCATTAGAGTCAATGTCAGATCTGTCAGATTTATATTCTTGTCTGTGAATGTTAGGACAGGAATTAATAAGAAATCTCTCCAAGGACACAGACAAGAAACCTCATCCATTTTTTAGCAAGAGTGAGCAGGAGTAAAAAATCTGTGATTGTTTTCATTGCTGTCTGTTCTTTCCAATCTCAGTGATGACACTGAGCCCCAGTGGTGGCTGGTGCTCAATATTTGGGGGGGGGGGGACAGATCGTGACGATCAGTGCCTTATACCTTAGGAGGCCAATGCTGCTCCTCGCTCCAGCTTGCCGAGGAAAGAGCCGGGGCTGTTGCTTGTCCTCCCAGCTGAACAGGCATTGCTTCTCCTCCTGGCCAAACAGCAAGTAGGTCCTGAGACCCGATTAGCCAGGAGGCCTAAGATTCCCTGGTCAATCGGGTCTCAGGTCCCGCTTCCTGATTGGCTGGGAGGAGAAGCAGGAAGACATTAGCGAATATTAATTCGCTAATGCCACACAACTGGGTGGCCTCAGGGTGCAGTGCTCAGTGTCTCAGTGCCTCAGGCTCTAATCATGTGCTTCAAAACATAAAAAATGAAATCCATGCGTCCAGCGCCATGCATGTTGATTAGGGGCCAAACACATGGATTAGGGGGTGGCACCCCTAATGGATGGGCCGCCGCTGCTGAACTCTTCATTTTTTTTAACAAGTGTCACAGGGACAATGGATAGGAGCAAAGTACGTGGAAAGCTGCCTATACTCATAGATTTCTTTGGTTCAGCCTGCGGGCTGAACCAAAGAAATCGAACAGGTTTCCCTGTTGAGACAAATAATGTGGATGGACAAATTCCACCTGCTGGGCTAATGTATTCTGACAGCTGCTAGCACCGACTGCCAGAATATCCAGACAGTGCATGCAGCTGAATGGCTGTAGGCAGTGTTCAGCCACCTTTTTTTGGCCCGATTTCTTTAACAAAAATAAATAAAAAGTGTAATCAACTTTTGTTGAGCCAGCAGGGCTGCCCTGAGTACCTGTTGAAATTCTAACATGGTATGGCTATGTTACGTTGGTCCCTAATCAGTAGTACCACGGTGTTTTCTGCATTACACTTCTGCAATGAAGAACAGGTTGGTCACATGACCAAATTCATTCATTTGAATAGCGCTCACAGCTGTTATTATTTTTTTTTAAGCAGATGTATATCGCTGCTTTGTAAATTGGACTTTGGGTGCCAAGAATGAACGTGTTGCATATTCTGAGCCTAGTTTTTAATATTCCAGGCTGCTGCATATACCAAGAAGGAAAGTGTCCTATATCCCAAGGCTCCTACTAAAGTGCTATGCTAAGCAATGCCCACCTTTTTACATTGTGTTAGGGCTGGCGGTGCGAACAGCTGCACTGCCACCCCAGACACAAGGAGGCTTGTGCCAGGTGGACAAGAGTTCATGCATGATGCTGGTTTTAGGGCCAATTATGATGTGCAATTTTAGTGCAAAAACCAAATCACATTTTGCCTTTGCATATAATGTTTGTTCCTTGCAATGCATTCCGGAATATGTTTGATATTGTGGGGAGATTGTAGGAATTACAGCTGTGGCTGAGCCTTGAGAGCTGCGCAGGGTCAGAGCTTCAACCTCTATTGCCTGTCTCTGAGGGAAGTGTGGGAACAGGATTTTTACTGATGGTAGTTGAGTTTCTTCTGTATAGCAACAAGCAGAACATTTGCTCAAGTAGTAAATTACAATACAGTATTGAAAGGTACTGTGGGTCCGAGCCCCAGCTAAAGTAGAAAAATATCAAGCAAGTAATAATGCCATTTTAGTGGCCTCAGCTTTGCTTATTTAGCCACTTGCTTACTGGGCACTTACCTGTATACCCCCTTCCTGCCCAGGCCAATTTTCAGATTTCAGCGCTCTCACATTTTGAACGACAATTGTGCTGCCATGCAACACTGTACCCATATTACATTTTTATCAATTTTTTCACACAGAGCTTTGTTTTGGTGGTATTTATTCACCACTGTTTTTTTTATTTTTTGCAAAACAAACAAAAAAGCCTGAAAATTAAAAAAAAAAAATAGTTTTTCATATTTTGTTATAAAAGTTTGCTAACAGGTTATTTTTCTCCTTCACTGATGTGAGCTGATGAGACTGCACTGGTGGGCACTGATGAGGCAGAACTGATGGGTGGCATTGATAGGTGGCAGGGAAAGGTGGCACTGGAGGGCACTGATCAGCAGCACTGGTGGGCACTAAGGGGACAGATGTCCCTCTAGCAGAAGCCGGTTAACTGCTTTATTTTCTTGACGCTGACAGCGTGAGGAAACAAACAAGCCGATAACCAGATTCTGTTTATTTCCATGAACAGCTGATCACGCCTCCCAGCATTTTAAGCCTGTGCTTTAGTTGTCTTTCAGGCTATAGTGCGGGCGCCAAGTGGTTAAGCAAAAAAGAGGGGAGCTACAAAAACTGGAAGATAGGTACTACATTTTAAAATATTTTTGCAAAGCTATTAGGATACAGTAATTTTATTATTATTATGAATAGATGTGCAAAAAGATTAAAAATGGAGCAGCTCCAAGAAACATGTAGGATCAGTAAGTGAATTGTTAAACCTTAAAGTGCTTGTAAAGGCTTGAGATTTTTTACCTTCATGCATTTTGTGTGCAGCATTGCACTGTCGATCACCGCTAATGAGCCAATGAGAAGAGAGCAGGGGCGGGCCGAGCGACTCCCCATATGTGAATGGACACAGGGGCTTGGGAACGCCCATAGTAAGCTGCTTGCTATGGGGGCACTAGGCAGGAGGGAGGGTCCTTGAGCACTGGTGGACGACCTGAGAAGAGGCTAATCGGGGCCGTTCTGTGCAGTGGTTTTGCAGGTAAGTATAACATGTTTGTTAATAAAAAAAAAAGGAAAAAAAAAAAAAAGTTTAATATCACTTTAACAAGAAACTTGTTTAAGTTCAAACAAAAAATATCTGCTGATTCTGCCATAAATTTTGTAAACTGATAAGACCTCATACACACAGGTTGCTATAGACTAAAAGTATTCCAAGTGCTGTGTATAGCCCACCATACGTGGGAAAGGCTGTAACACGAGGCCATGCTCCTGGAACTACAGACGCTTCTGTGCATCAGTATTCACCTGCTAATGTGCATATGATACAATTCCTGAACACAAAACTTCTGCATTTGGGGAAATACGCTGTACGTGCATGTGCAGATAAATAACAATGCTTACAGCCATTCAACTGTATGGCAGACTGTACATGGCACTTGTGGACTTTAATTTTACACCCAGCATATTTTTAGCCTCTCGCTGTCCATGTGTATGAGGCCATACTCCCTGTGCTCACTGCCTGTGCTGTACTCCTAAGCTGGCTATCCATGGCTCGAATTTCGGTGGATTCCTGTAAATCTTCCAAAATTCAAGCAGTGAATGTCCCTGCTGGCACCACGAGACCTGACCAACTTCAATTAAGAAATTGAAGGAGCTGGGTGGAAGTTAGCAAAGCGGTGACTGCAGCCATTCAGATTGCCAGCTGTCAGAATACAATAGCCAGCAGCCAGAGATTCATCCATCCATGCTGTTCAGCATGGTTTTGGGAGCCAAGTGCTTTCTCTAAAAACGAAATGCGTTTCGCTGGCTTAATCAGTTATCTTGAGGTGAGGGGAAATGTTCTGCAATCCTACCCAAAGTTGACAATGCTTCTCCATCATAGTTACTAATTAGTGGGGTGAACATTGCCACCCTAGGATAGTGATGGCAAACTTTTTTGAGCCTGAGTGCCCAAACTGAAGTTAATAAGTTGGTTTTGTGTTGCAAAGTGCCAAGACAACAATTTGCGCGAGAGAGGGGATAAGCGAAAGAGATGGGGGTTTGTGAGACAGAGGGATGGGGGGTGTGAGACAGAGGGATGGGGGGTGTGAGACAGAGGGATGGGGGGGGTGTGTGTGAGAGAGAGATGGGGGTGTGTGTGTGAGAGAGAGAGATGGGGGGGTGTGTGTGTGTGAGAGAGAGAGATGGGGGGGGGTGTGTGTGAGAGAGAGATGGGGGGGGTGTGTGTGAGAGAGATATGGGGGGGGTGTGTGTGAGAGAGAGAGATGGGGGGTGTGTGTGAGAGAGAGATGGGGGGGTGTGTGTGAGAGAGAGATGGGGGGTGTGTGTGAGAGAGAGATGGGGGGGTGTGTGTGAGAGAGAGATGGGGGGGTGTGTGTGAGAGAGAGATGGGGGGTGTGTGTGAGAGAGAGATGGGGGGTGTGTGTGAGAGAGATGGGGGGGTGTGTGTGAGGGAGAGATGGGGGGGGTGTGTGTGAGAGAGAGAGATGGGGGGTGTGTGTGAGAGAGAGATGGGGGGGTGTGTGTGAGAGAGAGATGGGGGGGTGTGTGTGAGAGAGAGATGGGGGGGGTGTGTGTGAGAGAGAGATGGGGGGGGTGTGTGTGAGAGAGAGAGATGGGGGGGGTGTGTGTGAGAGAGAGAGATGGGGGGGGTGTGTGTGAGAGAGAGAGATGGGGGGGGTGTGTGTGAGAGAGAGATGGGGGGGTGTGTGTGAGAGAGAGATGGGGGGGTGTGTGTGAGAGAGAGATGGGGGGGTGTGTGTGAGAGAGAGATGGGGGTGTGTGTGTGAGAGAGAGATGGGGGGGTGTGTGTGAGAGAGAGATGGGGGGGTGTGTGTGAGAGAGAGATGGGGGGGTGTGTGTGAGAGAGAGATGGGGGGGTGTGTGTGAGAGAGAGATGGGGGTGTGTGTGTGAGAGAGAGATGGGGGTGTGTGTGAGAGAGAGATGGGGGGTGTGTGTGAGGGAGAGATGGGGGGTGTGTGTGAGAGAGACATGGGGGGTGTGTGTGTGAGAGAGAGACATGGGGGTGAGAGAGAGATGGGGGTGAGAGAGAGATGGGGGTGTGTGCGAGAGAGAGAGAGAGAGAGATGGGGGGTGTGCGAGAGAGAGAGAGAAAGATGGGGGGGTGTGAGAGAGAAAGATGGGGGGGTGTGCGAGAGAGAGATGGGGGGGGTGTGTGCGAGAGAGAGATGGGGGGGGTGTGTGAGAGAGAGATGGGGGGTGTGTGTGAGAGAGACATGGGGGGGTGTGTGTGAGAGAGAGAGACATGGGGGTGAGAGAGAGATGGGGGTGTGTGCGAGAGAGAGAGAGAGATGGGGGTGTGTGCGAGAGAGAGGGAGAGAGAGATGGGGGGTGTGTGTGAGAGAGAGATGAGGGGTGTGTGTGAGAGAGAGACATGGGGGGTGTGTGTGAGAGAGAGAGACATGGGTGTGAGAGAGAGAGGGGTGTGTGCGAGAGAGAGATGGGGGGTGGTGCGAGAGAGAGAGAGAGAGATGGGGGTGTGTGCGAGAAGAGAGAGAAAGATGGGGGGGTGTGAGAGAGAGAGATGGGGGGTGTGAGAGAGAGAGAGGTGGGGGGGTGTGAGAGAGAGAGAGAGGTGGGGGGGTGAGAGAGAGAGAGAGACATGGGGGTGAGAGAGAGATGGGGGTGTGTGCGAGAGGGAGAGAGATGGGGGGGGTGCGAGAGCGAGAGAGAAAGATGGGGGGTGTGTGAGAGAGAGAGAGATGGGGGTGTGTGAGAGAGAGAGAGTTGGGGGTGTGTGTGAGAGAGAGAGAGAGGAGAGAGTTGGGGGTGTGTGAGAGAGAGAGAGAATGGGGGTGTGTGAGAGAGAGAGAGAGAGATGGGGGGTGTGTGAGAGAGAGAGAGAGATGGGGGTGTGTGAGAGAGAGAGAGAGAGATGGGGGTGTGTGAGAGAGAGAGAGAGATGGGGGTGTGTGAGAGGAGAGATGGGGGTGTGTGTGAGAGAGAGAGAGAGAGAGAGATGGGGGTGTGTGAGAGAGAGAGAGAGATGGGGGTGTGTGTGAGAGAGAGAGAGATGGGGGGGTGTGAGAGAGAGAGAGATGGGGGGTGTGTGAGAGAGAGATGGGGTGAGAGAGAGAGCTCGGGGGGGGTGAGAGAGAGAGATGGGGTGTGAGAGAGAGAGAGAGGTGGGGGTGTGAGAGAGAGGTGGGGTGGGGGGGGTGTGAGAGAGAGAGAGCGAGATGGGGGGTGTGAGAGAGATGGGGGGGGTGAGAGAGAGAGATGGGGGTGTGTGTGAGAGAGAGAGACATGGGGGTGAGGAGAGATGGGGGTGTTTGTGTATGTGAGAGGGAGAGGGGGCTGAGGAAGAAGGGGGGGTGTGAGAGGAGAGCGAGGGGGGGCTGAGAGAGAGGGAGGGAGGGACAGAGAGAGAGCGGTGTGAGAGAGAGGGAAGGGGACAGAGAGGGGGTGGGGGCTGAGAGGAGAGGGAGACCTCTATTTCTGTCCTATTCTGCAGGCCCTGCTCTGCCTCCCAGCCCCAGTCTTTGTCTGCAGGTAGTCAGTGTATAATTGTGCCTGTCTCCATCCTTGATCCGGGAGAGCTCTCTGTTCCATCCAGAGGCTCCCTCACCTCTTGCGCCTCCCACCTGCCCTTGTTTTCCAGGCCCACAGTCAGCCTGTTCTCTGGGCCCCACTGTTGAAGAGGAGGTTTGAGGAGTCCAGGCTCTGGAAGGCACCAGGGCTGCTGCACCCCTCTTTGGCCGTCAAGTAAGCCTTCCGCGTGGAGGCTGCGGGGCCGCCCACTCACTCGCGCAGACAGTTTCCTGCACCTCGCCGCTGCTTGCTACCGCTCTCTCCCCGCTGCAAACCTAGACCCTCTCACGTGCCCGCAAAGATGGCACTGTGTGCAGCTGTGACACGCGTGCCATAGGTTCACCATCACTGCCCTAGGACAAGAAGTGTGTTACTGGCAGGATCACCAAAGGGAAAACATTTATAAAAGAAAATGAGTGCAGCCATCACATCTTAGGACTGCAATATATTACATTATATTAAATGTTTGTTTGTTTTTGGGTTTGGATACACTTTAATGTTTAGATACACTTTAACCTTTTATGTATTCGCTGGAACCCAATTCATCATGCTTCATATAATTTAGGGACAGGTTGTAGCCTCTTTTCTCGTGATTCCTTGCTGTTCATCTACCCCAGGGGTGCCCAATCAGTGGCCCGCGGAGCACTCTGATGTGGCCCGTGACCTCCTGCTCTGGGATGGAATAGAATACTGTTATTAACCACTTTCAGACCGGACCAATTTGCTGGTCAAAGACCAGACCACTTTTTGCGATTCGGCACTGCGTCGCTTTAACTGACAATTGCGCGGTCGTGCGTCGTGGCTCCCAAACAAAATTAACGTCCTTTTTTTCCCACAAATAGAGCTTTCTTTTGGTGGTATTTGATCACCCCTGCGGTTTTTATTTTTTGCGCTATAAACAAAAATAGAGCGATAATTTTGAAATAAAACGCATTATTTTTTACTTTTTGTAATAATAAATATCCCCCAAAAATATATAAAAAAACATTTTTTTCCCTCAGTTTAGGCCGATACGTATTCTTCTACATATTTTTGGTAAAAAAAATCGCAATAAGCGATTATTGATTGGTTTGCGCAAAAGTTATAGCGTTTACAAAATAGGGATAGTTTTATAGCATTTTTATTAATAATTTTTTATTATTTTTTTTTTTTACTAGTAATGGCGGCGATCTGCGATTTTTATTGTGACTGCGACATTGTGGGGGACCCATCGGACATTTTTGACACATTTTTGGGACCATTGTCATTTATACAGTAATCACTGCTATATAAATGCAGTGATTCCTGTGTAAATGACACTGGCAGTGAAAGGGTTAACCAGTGGGTGGCAGTGTAGGGGTTATGTGTTCCTAGGGGTGTGTTACTAACTGTGGGGGGGTTGGGCTTTCATTTAGTGTGCACTGATCTCTGCTCCAATCACATGGAGCAGAGATCAGCGTCACTAGTTGCTAGGCAGAATGGAAAAATGTTGTTTATACAGCATTTCCTCCATTCGGCCGCTCCGTGAGATGATCGCGGGGATGCCCGCGGCGATCGAGTCCGCGGGTCCCGCGACCGGACTCACGGGGGTCCCGACCAGCGCGGGAGCGCGCCGCCGGCGGCGCGCTCCCAATGGCACGGCGGCAACGAATATTGGACGTACATGTACGCCAATATGCCTGCCCGTGCCATTCTGTCGACGTACATCGTCGTGCGCTGGTCGGGAAGTGGTTAAAGCTCAGTTTATTACTAAAATCACAGTGTATATACAGGCATATCTGTTCTGCGCTGGTTACTGGGCTGCTTTCAAACTGATCCGCAGATGCAGAGCAGTGAACCTGCAGGTGTTACCTGCACTGAGCCAGAGACTTCTGTTATTACCTGTGAGTTTGCTGAGCTGTCTGAAAGTGCACCAAACCTACAGAATATAATGGAAGTCTATTGCAAAGTGCAGAAAAGCCAAAGGTACACTGTGTTGCACCCGCGGTGCTGGAAAACCGCAGTGCATCAGTGTGAAAGCAGCCTTGGGCCTCTTTCACACAGTCAGTCTGACCCAATAGGACTCTCCATTCACCTCTATGGAGTGGTAGATGTAAACTGACTTGTGTCCTACCTCCAATCCGATCCGCTAAAAAAATAAAGAGTTTAGTGCAGAGCGGACACGGACCTGCTATCTGCCTTCTCTGCTCATTGTGGCCCGCGACCGGTTACCGAGTCGCTTAAGTGGCCCTCGTGCATCAAAAGGTTGGGCACCCCTAATATACCCTCTCACTAATGAGAAGATTGGTTTACCTAAGCCTGGATAGTATGGATCGGAGAGGATAGTATAGATGTGTGATTGTTGCTTTTCTTATCATTGTGCTAGGATTTATGTAGTGTAGTGATACCTTTGCTGAGACATCGGTCGGGGTGGGGTTCCCTCCTCCTTCCATCCTGTCCCCTGGTCATATGACAGATAATGAATGAAAGAATGGAGAGGGAGGAAGCTAGAGGGCAGCCAGTGTTCAGCTTACACTGTATCATTTCCGTTAGACCTTGAAGTTAGGAACAGAGAAGAAGACTGGTGCGTGTTCCTGGCTGACATACCATGGCAAAATGTCCATTGTCCAGCCCTGCCTTCAAAAAGTGCAAAGGTTAGATATGAATAGACGAGTCAGCTGGAGCATTTGAATTTATCTGGCTTCCCATTCACATAGTTATTTTCCCAATAGATTAAAACTGAGGAACTTATAACTTAGGGGTTAGCAATGCAATTTAGAAGCATTTCAGATACTGGATATTTGTAGAATTACTCAGTCCCCTGTTTTGGCAAAGCTGAGGCTTCATGCATCGTTTTAATGTCAGTGTATGTCCAAGGGAATAGTAGGGTGCCCGTGAGTCTTTGGCTACATAAGAAACTTTCAGCTGAAATAGCTTTAGTCAGCTGGTCAGCCATAAACATTGCTCTGTGTTTGGTAGTTTCTTACCACCAGTGTGCTGACCAGACCAGGTGTAGCAACAGGAACATTCCATAGAGCAAAAAAATTCCACTTTTAAAGAATTGTCCAAACAAATGTTTAACGGGAGCATTTGCTTGCAATTCCCATGGAAGTGGTTGTCTGGATAAACAAACAACATAAAATGTAAGCTATGCTGAGATGTTTTTCAGTATTTGATGGTCTCATTCAGACACAGTTCAGAAATTGTTAATCTGGTTTTAAGAACACATTAAGAAACATAGGCTCTAAGGCAGGGGTGCTCAACCTTTTGAAGAGCGAGGGTCACTTAAGTGATCTGGTAACCAGTAGCGGGCCATAATAAAATTAAATGGTTCAGAATTTCAAACTTTTTATTCTAAAAAGCATAATGAACATTTTCCTCCTGTACCTGCTGAATGCCGATGGGAGGGAGAAGAGGAGAAGCCGGCTTTTGGCAGTTTCAGGAGGAAAATGGAGAGGATCAGTTCCTGTATAAGCTACCCTTGATGCCTCTTTTCCAAGTGTAAAGTAGAATGTGACAGGAAGGACGCACAGGCCCACTGGCGCATGGGACAGGGTCACCATTATGACCCCTGACGTTACACCGGTGGTGGGGGGGTCAGGTCTTAACTATGGGGTTTTACCACCCCTCAAATGAGCCCTTACTGTCCTAAGCCCCATATGAGGCTGTTTTCACACTGAAGCACTGCAGTTTACCCGCACTGCACTGCAGGCAGGGGCAGATCCAGAGCCTAGTCTCAGGAGGGGCACTGCCAGAAAATTTTGCGGCAATTTGTCAGGGGCAAAGGCTGGTGTTGGCGCTTCAATCATCACAGCGTCATGGTTGATATAGTGTCAGGATGATTGAAGCGCATTATTTCTATTATTACATTGTAGTATAAAATTAAATCGTTCAACTCACCATAATGCAGAATCAGTGGGAGCCCCGAGCATGTCACTTGCTACCGTCACCTCCCAGCAGATGCAGCTTATCACATGCCATTGTTGGCTGCCACCAAATGCGGATTGTCACTTGCCGCATCTCCTGCCACCAGATGTGGATTGTCGCTTGCCAATGTCGCCTGCCACAAGATGCAGATTGTCACTTGCCAATGTCGCCTGCCACAAGATGCAGATTGTCACTTGCCAATGTCGCCTGCCACAAGATGCGGATTGTCACTTGCCCGTGGCTGTGTCCCAGAGTGAGGGCGGGCAGTGAGAGATAATGTAATCTCTCTGCTGCCCACGCCTGCACAGTGATGCCGGTTTTCTGTCTGAATCTGAGCTGTGGTGATGCAGGGTGAGAGATGATGTCAGAAAGCTGCTACTCATCAGAATATGCAACCAAAGTGATGTTGCATTGCGGCCATCTTGGTACACCCCCACTTGTCAGCAGTAAGCCTATAGTTAGAAGTCGGCAAGCGGACATCTTTATACACCCACCGGAGTCTTGCTTTTCACAGTTATTTTTAACAGTAAACTCAGCTTATTTAGTGAAATATAAGTTGAGTTTACTGTTAAAAATAACTGTGAAAAGTAAGACTCTGGTGGGTGTATAACTTATAACACTAGGCTTACTGTGGACGAGTGTGGGAGTACCAAGATGTCCGCGACGCAACATCCCGTCACATATTCAGAAGGGGAGCGGCTTCCTGACAACACCTGCCTGCTCGCTCAGTCACGCGTCCGCCCACCCGCTGGCATAATTGCTCACTCACCGACCTGCTCACCAGCCTGCCCGTCCACTCGCTCACTAGCCGGCCTGCTCAGTCGCCTGTCGGCTCACCCGCTCATTATTTTCTCGGGGGGAGCAATTGCCCCCCCTGGATCCGCCCCGATTGCAGGTGCAGCACAATGAATCTGTGGCTTTACTTCTGCTTTGCCATAGACTTCCATTATCTTGTGGATGTGGTGCACTTTCTGAAAGTGCACCAAAACACTGCATTCAGTTTGAGGTCGAGGGCCACATCGGAGGGCTCCGAAGGCCACAGGTTGAGCACCTCTGTTCTAAGGCAATAGATGGTTCGAATCTTAGCTGGTTCAGCAGGCGCCAGCCGAGATTTGAACCATGTATGGGTCGGCTGATTGTACCCAAGTTGATCTATCGATTGACTTGGATACAACCAGCATGTCAGATTTTTAAGATGCAATTATTACCAGGGGCAATAGCCGCTAGGAATAATCACTGTGTTCTCCTTGCAAGGAAGGACGGCTACCCATGCAGTCCATGCCAGTAGCATCACAGTGGACAATAGATTAAAATGTATCTAATGTCAAACCTTTTTTTAGGTTTTAACTAGAATGTGTTTATTACTGTCGATGTCCCTCTAAAGAATATCCACCCTTCCGATTTGTCCCAGTTACCACCAGTTAATAAACAGCACATTCAAACATCAGAGTATAAATGCCATGGGCATTAAATAGGTGTAAAGTGGTGGTAGTAGTATAATGGTGTTAATATTTTTTTGCTGGTATTAGAAAATAGCTAATTTGGTTTTTATTTTGTCGATCAATGTATTTTGAAATCTATGATCAACATAAGAACATAATAATCCATATTTTATACTTTGCATGTATACGTATATTTACACTTTTATGGTCATTACCAGGTCCACCTCTTCAGACACAGGCAGCCGCAGCAGTGAGCCCGTTGAGCTACGCCAACCAACTAAGAACAAAAACAATCGGCACAAACGCTTGTCTAACCTCTTCCATCGCAGCACAATACTTGTGACTGGCAGCATCAGTGCCGGCAGTTCGGCTGGGCGTTGGGCTAGTGAGAAGAAGTTGTCAGAAATCATTGACTCAGTACCAGAAGACTTGGTGGAGCTTTCTAGCCAGAAGAATCTACCTGGCATTCTTAAGATATTTGGTGATGATATTTCGTCTGGTACCAACTACAAGAGTGTTCTGGCCACTCCACGGTCCACAGCACGGGAGCTGGTAAAGGAAGCTCTGGAGAGATATGCTGTAGCGGATGCAGATACAGAAGCATTTGTCCTTTGTGATGTAGTGGGACGTTTTGTGGGTCACGATGGAGAATGGAAGATGGAGTATCTACGCATAGTGGGGGACAATGAACGGCCTCTGGTCTTACAAGAAATGTGGAAGCCTAAAGCTGGTTTCTCTCGGCGGTTTGAAATTAGACGCAAACAAGAAGTGGAGAAGATGACTGCAGCAGAAGATAATGAGACCGCAGGTGGGCATGGTGTGTAAAACCAAATTAATGTACTATTATTTATGCTGATTTTATTATTTGTATGATTATTGTTCATATACACCATGTAGGGAGATTTACTAAAACTGGTGCAGAATCTGTTGCAGCTGTGCATAGTAATAAATAAGCTTCTAGGTTTGGCCCCTCATTCACACTGAAGGCAGGTTTGAAACTCACATTTCAGTATGAGTTTTGGGGCGACTTAAGACATCTGTGCGGGTTCATGCACAGATCTCTATTGAAGTCGCCCCAAGCCTACTGCTTTCGCTGTACACTGTGAGATTCTCACATGTGCATTAAAACCTGCAACAAGCTTTAACCTGGAATCCTCCCTTTTTTGCTGTATCTCTGGCAGAATACATATTGGGGCAACTAGGGAAGGGCTGGCTCAACCTCCTCTAGTTAAAGTGGTTGTAAACGATCACCTTGTAAAACAATCCATTCCATTTAAAATAGAAATGAAAGGCAAAACATTTGTGTATAGATTAAAAAAAACAATATAAATACATTTTTTCTATTTTATTTTTATTTTTATAAGTAATCACATTCCCTCTGTACTAATGCACGGTTGCCAACCAGTGGTTCGTAGACCATTGACAAATCAACAAACATTGTGTCGGATGTATACCGCCCAATGTTGTTTTCCAGTGTTGTTCTCAGCCAATACTGACAGTGTGCATTGATACCCGATGCCTCCTCTGCAGTTCTGGTTACTGTGAACTCAGAGGAGGCACTGGAGTAGTGCAAAGAGTGGGAGATACAAGGTTGACCACTGTTCTAGTTCATAAGAGCTGGGTGGAGGAGAAGAAGCAGCAGCACACTGATCTTTCCAGGGAATGGCTGTGCAGGGGGGGGTGTTAGGACAAGTAAGATCTTTAAAGGAGAGTACACTGAGTTCCTAGCATAGCTAGAGAACTGACCACAGTGTGGTCTCCTACTTAGTGTGGTCAGTTTCTAATAGGAAAGCAGAGGGACTGGCAAGAACACCAGGGATTTCACACAAAGAAGCAATAGAAAGGTAACAATACTTTTTAATACAAGTACATGGTACAGCATTCACATATCAGGAATATGAAATGTTGGGTTTACATATTCTTTAACTGATTTTATCTGTAACAAGGAAAGCTATGCTGTGCCTGTGTTTTGATCTTTTTCTTGTGTATTGTTTTTTTTTTTTTTAATGGTAGAAATTGATTAATACAACTTTTATCAAAAGGAGACATTTTTACAAATTTGCCTAAATATTTTTTTTTTCCATACATGATCTGAATATAGTTTATTACTGGACAATGCTAGATAATCATTTGTTAAGGACGTTTTCGCCCTGACCTTTTTGCGTTCTTCTTTTTCTATAGGTAGAAATAATTGAATCTATGTCTTTGTTACATCCTTGTATCATGGAACATATACACTCTTGGGTTGTAAATTGTGCCATCCTACAGTGGTGTGAAAAAGTGTTTGCCCCCTTCCTCATTTCCTGTTCCTTTGCATGTTTGTCACACTTAAGTGTTTCGGGAACATCAACCAATTTAAACAATAGTCAAGGACAACACAAGTAAACACAAATGCAATTTGTAAATTAAGGTGTTTATTATTAAAGGTGAAAAAAAATCCAAACCATCATGGCCCTGTGTGAAAAAGTGATTGCCCCTAAACCTAATAACTGGTTGGGGCCACCCTTAGCAGCAACAACTGCAACCAAGCGTTTGCGATAACGTGCAATGAGGCTTTTACAGCGTCCTGGAGGAATTTTGGCCCACTCATCTTTGCAGAAATTGTCCTAATTCAGTTACATTAGAGGGTTTTCGAGCATGAACGGCCTTTTTAAGGTCATACCACAACATCTCAATAGGATTCAGGTCAGGACTTTGGCTAGGCCACTCCAAAGTCTTCATTTTGTTTTTCTTCAGCCATTCGGTGGTGGACTTGCTGGTGTGTTTAGGATCATTGTCCTGCTGCAGAACCCAAGTTCGTTTCAGCTTGAGTACACGAACAGATGGTCGGACATTCTCCTTCAGGATCTCTTGGTAGACAGCAGAATCAGAGTTCCTTTTATCACGGCAAGTCTTCCAGGTCCTGAAGCAGCAAACAGCCCCAGACCATCACACTACCACCACCATATTTTACTGTTGGTATAATGTTCTTTTTATGAAATGCAGTGTTCCTTCTACGCCAGATATACTTGGACACACACCTTCCAAAGAGTTCCACTTTTGTCTCATCGGTCCACAGAATGTTGTCCCAAAAGTCTTGGGGATCATCAAGAAGTGTTGTGGAGAAATTGAGACGAGCTTTGATGTTCTTTTTGCTCAGCAGTGGTTTTCTCCTTGGAACTCTGCCATGCAGGCCATTTTTGCCCAGTCTTTTCCTGATGGTGGAGGCATGAACGCTGACCTTAACTGAGGCAAGTGAGGCCTGCAGTTCCTTGGACGTTGTTGGGGGGTCTTTTGAGACCTCTTGGATGAGTCGTCGCTGCGCTCTTGGGGTAATTTTGGGCGGCCGGCCACTCCTGGGAAGGTTCACCACTGTTCCATGTCTTTGCCATTTGTGGATAATGGCTCTCACTGTGGTTCGCTGGATTCCCAAAGCTTTGGAAATGGCTTTATAACCCTTTCCAGACTGATAGATCTCAATTACTTTCTTTCTCAATTGTTCCTGAATTTCTTTGGGTCTCGGCATGATGTGTAGCTTTTAAGGATCTTCTGGTGGACTTTACTGTGTCAAGCAGCTCCTATTTAAGTGATGCCTTGATTGTGAACAGGTGTGGCAATAATCAGGCCTGGGTGTGGCTAGAGAAATTGAACTCAGGTGTGGACAACCACAGTTATAGTATGTTTTAACAAGGGGAGCAATCACTTTTTCACACAGGGCCATGATGGTTTGGATTTTTTTTCACCTTTAATAATAAACACCTTCATTTACAAATTGCATTTTGTGTTTACTTGTGTTGTCCTTGACTATTGTTTAAATTGGTTTGATGTTCCGAAACACTTAAGTGTGACAAACATGCAAAGGAACAGGAAATGAGGAAGGGGCAAACACTTTTTCACACCACTGTATATTATGACATGTTAGCATTGCTGAAAATGAGAAGACAATTTTGTAAAAAAATGTAACCCGTAGAAAATAATAACCATGCAACATATCAAATAGTAAGATTGTTAAGAAGCCAGTTTCTGCATTGAATGCCACCCAAGACTTTATTGTCAGTTTCCTGAAATCTGTACTGCTGTTAGGTGAAACAATGTCTGTTCAAAGGAGAAATTCCCTTTATCAGTTATAACTTTTTTTTTTTACAAACAGAAGGCAGTGGTACATGAGTCCATTGGGAATAAGTAAAGGTTGCACAAGGTAATGATATAAGGAAAGAGCAACATTTGCAGACAGCAACACACAACTATGAGGATATGTGTACTATGGTCTATCTTTATGGGTGGGAGTCTAGGAGTTATGCCCTGTGATAACACTATAGCGGAGCCAATTGAGGTTACTAAAATGGTGTCAATAAATTCAGCGGGCCCTCTTTCAATTAAGATCTGGCACCGTTCCATTACATACTTTCCACCTGTAAAAAAAAAATATATATATATGGATGAAGGTTTTTTTGGCCACACTTCTTATGTGGGTCTCAGGAGTTCACCCACTTTTGGTCTCCTGTGAGCCAGAATCAGCCAACACCAAGCTAAAGCTCACTGTCGGGCTTTAGCTTGCTGTTGGCTGATTCACAGAACCTCTTTCAGGCTCTGGAAGAATCCCAAACATAGTATCTAACGAACAGCTGGCTCCGCTAACAACTTTGCCCTCTCCCTCCCCTGCCCGGCCCTCCGTGAGCACTGGAGGGGCAGAGAACCGTAACTTACAGTCACTGCTCTGCACTCTGAAAAGACTGCGAGATAAGCAAAAGGCTTTTTCATGGTAAGAAAAGTTTTCGGTCGACTAAAAATGCACCACCTATAGTTTGTTACAGTAATTGCTTTAGCACATTAATATTAAACAATATCATGAAATAATGTGTAAATAAACAACAAATAAACATGACAAAGAAGATAAAAATCGTGGTTTTCACATCCAATAGTGTCTATGGATTTTCCCTATTGGAAATCATGAAAGATTTATCCAGCCAATAGACAAGATGTTGCCAAATTAATATATGTTAAATAAAGTCCCAAAATTTGTGACAGAGTTGGAAAGAAAAGGAAGCTCCAAGGATAGCCAAGGTGACACCAAAAAACACCCTTTCAAAAGGCTTACCAGAAAACCGGCGACCTACTTATTAAGATGGTCAGTATGCAGTCAGCTAGATCCTAAAGATGTACTTCATGGCAAAGGATAAGCATATAGTACCAGCCGAGGTCACTGTATTTATGTAAGGAGGCTCCTCAAAATACCAGATCAATGGAGAGCTCAGATAGACTATGTAAAATAAAATAGCCCCACATAGTGAAATAATGTAAAAGTTTAATAATTTGCACTTACAAGGCAGCATGTAATAAACAGCATGTCGCAAGAGAACGCCATCAAAAAGGTCTTCCTCCAGGTGTCGCGATGTCGTAAATTCTGACGAAAAGCGTAGGGAGGAGCCACGCATACACACATGCTACCATGCGTGCACGGTCAACTGCCAGCTATTTTTGTTAGTGGAGGAAGCCCTTTTAATATATCTTGTCTATTGGCTGGAAAAAATATTTCACGATTTCTAATGGAGAAAATCTATGGACACTATTGGATGTGAGAATCATGATTTTCATATTTTTTATCTTGTTTTTTTGTTGTTTATTTACACATTATTTCATGATATTGTTTAATATTAATACACTGCACTTTTTTGGTGATACTTGTTCTATTGCCTGTTATCAAGGGTATGTGTTCAGCAGCTTTTTTTATTTTAACCATAAGCGCAGAGTTTTCTTTCTGTTTTTCACTACAGTAATTGATTTACATGATAAATTCTGGTTGTTATTTTTAATAATAGCCAAACTCAGGAACAAAAACTTAGGCAGGCCATATATAGTGAGAATTTCTTTCCTGCAACCACAAGAAATGTGCCTGATTCCCCATCAGCACAGACAGTGCTGACAGAGGAATCCCTTCTGACGAGCCATTGTCTTCTCCTGGCAGGGGCGGATAGGAGAAGACAGTGATTATTGCTAAGGATGAGCTCAGGCGTGTTCGCATGGACCATGTGCAGAGCCCGCCAGGAAGTCAGCGCTGTGCTAATCACAGGCAATGAGACATTGCCCCGATGTGCGGCTGCAGAGATCGGGCAATGTCTCACAGCCTGTGATTAGCACAGCGCTGCGCCGACTTCCTGGCGGGCTCTGCACGTGGTCCATGCGAACACGCCTGAGCTCATCCCTAATTATTGCTAGCGGCTATAGCAGCCATTAACGATAACCTCTTCTTATACGCAAGTTAATTGATTGACCAACTCGGTACATTCAGCCTGCCCAAACACGGTTGGAATCTTGGCCTGTTCAGATTCGAAGTATCTATGGTCAGCTTTAATATACTTCAGCTGACCAGTCCTTGGGTGTGGTGGCTGCATTATTTCAGCATAATAAATAAAAGATGACCATGGTAAGCACCTCTGTCAGTGGTAAATGGTTTGTCTCAACCTCCTAACTGCTTCCTCTGCCGGGCAGCTTGTTCTGTTGAAAAACGACAGACCTGCTGACTAGATCACCAGGTGAAAATAAAAGAAAGAAAGCCTTAAAAAAGAAAATTATGTAGCCATCAGATCAAAGAATTGGTAAGCTATGATATAATAAATGTTTGTTTTTTGAGTTTAATACAACTATAAGGGATGAGTTGTCAATAAGGAACAATTTTATAAGCTGAACAAGTTAACTGCTGCTCTGTTAAAATTATATGGACTCCCCTAATTAAAATTCTAAATAAATATCATTCCATCATTACAAATATTCCTTAGCATTCCGTTTTTTTAAAAGTAGTAAACACTGCTTGGGCAGTTGTACCTACAGGTAAGCTTATAATTAATTGTACCTGTAGGTACAAGAAATATCTCCTTAACGTGCACGGTTTAGGAGATATTCATTGTTTCTGCACCCAGGGATGTTACCGGTGCATGTGCTCTGAAGGGATGGCATACTATGCAAGAGTTTACTACTGTTTTAAACAGATGCACAGAACATTTTCACAGTTTTGTATTTTTTCTCAGCATTGACTTTCTTTTTTGCCTGTTTGCATTCTTAACCACTTAAGGGCCAGAAAGATTTGCCCTCTTAAGGACCAGGCCATTTTTTGCGTTATGGCACTGCGCCACTTTAACTGACAATTGCGCAGTCGTGCAACACTACCCATAGAAAATTGATGTCCATTTTTGCCACAAATAGAGCTTTCTTTTGGTGGTATTTTTATTTTTTGCACTATAAACAAAAAATGAGTGACAATTATGAAAAAAAAAAATATATATATTTTTTTACCTTTTGGTATAATAAATATCTCCCCCCCCCCCCCCCCCCCCCAAAAAAAAGTAAAAAAAACTAATTTCTTGATCAGTTTAGGCCAATATGTATTCTTCTACGTATTTTTGGTAAAAAAATTGCAATAAGTGTATATTGATTGGTTTGCACAAAAGTTATAGCGTCTACAAACTATGGGATCAATTTATGGCATCTTTATTATTTTTTTTTTACTAGTGATGGCGGTGATCTGCGGTTTTTAGCAGGACTGCGATGTTCTGGAAGACAGATCGGACACTTTTGACACTTTTTGTGACCATTGACATTTATACAGCGATCAGAGCTAAAAATTGCCACTGATTGCTGTATAAATGTTACTGGCATCGAAGGAGTTAACACTAGGGGGCAATCAAGGGGTTAAGTGTTCCCTAGGGAGGTGTTTCTAACTTTATGGGGGCTGGGCTGACTGGCGGAGGAGAGAGATCGCTGTTCCTAATCACTAGGAACAAACAGTCTCTCTCTCCTCCCCTGACAGAATGGGGATCTCTTTGTTTACACTGAAAGATCCCCATTCTGCCTGTTTCTGGAGCGATCACGAGTGGCCGGTGGCCATCGAGTTGGCTGGACCAGCTGGTCTGAACTGAACTGTGGATACAAGGCAGGATGGATCCATGCTTTCATATTATCTTCTGAACCTACCATGTGAATGTTGCAGCTGAAATGAAGACTCATCAGACCAGGCAACATTTTTCCGATCTTCTGTTGTCCCATTTTGGTGAGCCTGTGCAAATTGTAGCCTCACTTTCCTGTTCTTAGCTGACAGGAGTGGCATCTGGTGTGGTCTTCTGCTGTAGTAACCCATCTGCTTCAAGGTTTGATGTGTTGTACATTCAGAGATGGTATTCTGCATACCTTGGTTGTAACGAATGGCTATTTGAGTTACTGTTGCCATTTTTATCATCTCAAACTAGTTTGCCCATTCTCCCCTGACCACACCAACAAGGCATTTTCATTCACACATCTACTGCTCACTGGATATTTTCTGTTTTTTAGACAATTCTCTGTAAACCCTAGAGATGGTTGTGCGTAAAAAAGATCCCAGTAGGTCAGCAGTTTTTTTAACCACTTGCCGACCAGCCACTGTATATATACAGCGGCAGATCAGCTCAATTGCGCAAACCGCTGTACCCGTGCGGCGGTCTGTGCATATGACACTGTGTGGGCACATGCCTGCTGCATGCCGCAGGAGCTTGCCTGTGAGTCCTGCAGACTCAATGTCCACCAGCGACCCGCGGGCTCTGTCTACTGGTGACCCAGTACACAGAGGCAGAACGGGGATCTGCCTATGATAATAAATTGGATCCCTGTTCTGACAGGAGACATCATGGAGATCTGCTGTTCCCAGTAATTGGGAACAGCGGTCTCTGAGGTGTTCCAGTGAGCCCAGCTCCCATACAATTAGAACAAACCCATAGAACACCGTTAACCCCTTGATTGCCCCCTTGTGTTAACCCTTTTTCCTGCCAGTGTCATTTATAGATTGATCAGTGCATTTTTTTAGCACTGAACAAGAAGTGCTCAAATACCACCAAAGGAAAGCTTTATTTGTGGGGAAAAAAAGGACATCAATTTTGTTTGGGTACAGTGTCGCACGAGTGCGCAATTGTCAGTTAAAGCAATGCGGTGCCATATCGCAAACAATGGCCCGGTCATTAAGGGGGTAAATCCTTCTGGGGCTGAAGTGGTTAAATACTCAGGCCAGTCCGTCTGGCACCAACAACCATGCCACGTTCAAAGTCACTTAAATCCTCATTCTTCCCCATTCTGATGCTCGTTTTGATCGTCAGCAAGTCATCTTCACCATGACTATATTCCTAAATGCAGTGAGTTCCTGCCAATTGTTTGGCTGATTATCAGTTTGTGATACAAAGCAATTAAACAGGTGTTCCTTATAAAGTGCCCCCCCCCCCCCCAATCCATTCTTGTCTTGACAATATCAGAGTACAGAAATGGCCTCCTTGCACAAATGGTTAATTAACAAGCTTATACTTTTCTTGTCCCTCTGAAAGGACAATCTTTCTCCCCATTGGAACCAGTTTGTACAAAGCATGCTGGAAACAGCATCATCAGTGAAGTCCATTCTGTTCATACTGGGAACAGTATGTGTCCCCTTAACCAACTTGCACCAAAGCTTATGAGGGATTATTTGTGAAGGGCGTGGATCCCTTTACTTACTGGCCCAGATGGTGAATAGTTCTGCATGTGCTCTACAAAGAGGCTCACTGCTCCAATACTGGGTAATAAAATGAAGTGTTAAGTCCTGTAACATCCTCTGCTTTATAAGATATATGCAAATATAATTCTGAAGGGATGAATAGATTATTTTTTAGTATAACTGATTTTGCTACAAAATTACTAATTTCTCAATTTGCTAAATTCCCCCATGGGAACTGTACATTGTTGCTTAATTGAAATTTGTTTGAAAAAAGATCTACTTTTTTTTTTTTTTTTTATTATATTTTCTCAATTTTTTGTGTATTTTATCATTATATGTTTGGTGTCGCTTTGAATTTTACATTTTTTTTCTATGAAAAGCAAAAAAGAAAATAATGAGGCTACTGAATGTTTTTTCCTAGAAGAATGGGACTAGGATAGCTGAAAGGACCTTCTGTATTTTTCAGAGTCAATAAGGCTGGATTCACACCTACTGTTTGTGTTTTGAACTTTGTGTTTTCCTGTGAAATTAATGGAGAAGCATCAAAATGCATGTCAATGCATTGCCGTGGGGTTTCAATGCATGTTACAATGTGTTGAATGTCAGAAGATGTCATAATGCACATCAACACACAGGGGCGTACGTGGGACTGCAAAAGACCCGGGACACCCTAAGGAGAGAAATGGTAGACGTGGCCAACGTGGGTTATTAGTGGGAGAGGCTTAGGGGATATAGTTAAATAAAACCTGAGCCTATTCTGCTCTGAGTGAAAACGAAGTAATGCACACAATACAGGTGTCAGCGGTATGTAAGGCACAGCCTAGCACTCGAGACTAAATAATGCACACGGCTCACTAGTAAGTAATGCACAGAACCTAGAGCTCAGGAGTAAGTAACTCACAGTGCTCAAGAGTAAGTAATGCACAGATTGCAGGGGTCAAGACTAAGACCCCATACACACTATTAGATTAATCAGGGAGGCGGCACAGAGACCTTAGGTAACCCAGGAGGAGCTGCAGAGTTCCACAGCAGAGACTGGAGTATCTGTACATAGGAGGAAAATAAGCCGTATGCTCCATAGAGTTGGGCTTTATGGCGGAGTGGCCAGAAGAAAGCCACTACTTTCAGCAAAAAACAAAATGGCACGTTTGAGTTTGCAAAAAGGCATGTGAGAGACTCCCAAAATGTATGGAGAAAGGTGTTCTGGTCTGATGAGACTAAAATTTTACTTTTTGGCCATCAAAGAAAACGCTATGTCTGGCGCAAACCCAACACATCACATCACCCAAAGAACACCATCCATGGGGATGTTTTTCAGCAGTCGGAACTGGGAAACTGGTCAAAGTTGAGGGAAAGATGGATGGTGCCAAATACAGAGATATTCTTGAGCAAAACCTGTACCACTCTGTGTGTGATTTGAGGCTAGGATGGAGGTTCACCTTCCAGCTGGACATTGTCCCCAAACCCACTGCAAAAGCAACAGTTGAGCAGTTTAAGGGTAAACATGTAAATGTGTTAGAACGGCCTAGTCAAAGCCCAGACCTCAATCCAATAGAAAAACTGTGCTCAGACTTAAAGATTGCTGTTCACAAGCGCAAACCATCCAACTTGAAGGAGCTGGAGCAGTTTTTCAAGGAGGAATGGGCAAAAATCCCAGTGGTAAGATGTGGCAAGCTCATAGAGACTTATCCAAAGCCACTTGGAGCTGTGATAGCTGCAAAATGTGGCTCTACAAAGTATTGACTTTAGGGGGAGGGGGGGGGGGGGGATAGTTATGCACATTGACTTTTTCTGTTATTTTGTCCTATTTGTTGTTTGCTTAACATTAAAAAAAAAACATCTTCAAAGTTGTGGCCATGTTCTGTAAATTAAATGAATCAACAAAACACGAAAAATGCCAGGGGGGGGGGGATACTTTTGCAAAGCACTGTATGAACCCCAGTACAAAGGATACAGTGGTGTGAAAAAGTGTTTGCCCCCTTCCTCATTTCCTGTTCCTTTGCATGTTTGTCACACTTAAGTGTTTGGGAACATCAAACCAATTTAAACAATAGTCAAGGACAACACAAGTAAACACAAAATGCAATTTGTAAATGAAGGTGTTTATTATTAAAGGTGAAAAAAAATCCAAACCATCATGGCCCTGTGTGAAAAAGTGATTGCCCCCTTGTTAAAACATACTATAACTGTGGTTGTCCACACCTGAGTTCAATTTCTCTAGCCACACCCAGGCCTGATTATTGCCACACCTGTTCACAATCAAGGCATCACTTAAATAGGAGCTGCTTGACACAGTAAGGTCCACCAGAAGATCCTTAAAAGCTACACATCATGCCGAGACCCAAAGAAATTCAGGAACAATTGAGAAAGAAAGTAATTGAGATCTATCAGTCTGGAAAGGGTTATAAAGCCATTTCCAAAGCTTTGGGAATCCAGCGAACCACAGTGAGAGCCATTATCCACAAATGGCGAAGACATGGAACAGTGGTGAACCTTCCCAGGAGTGGCCGGCCGCCCAAAATTACCCCAAGAGCGCAGCGACGACTCATCCAAGAGGTCACAAAAGACCCCACAACAACGTCCAAGGAACTGCAGGCCTCACTTGCCTCAGTTAAGGTCAGCCTTCATGCTTCCACCATCAGGAAAAGACTGGGCAAAAATGGCCTGCATGGCAGAGTTCCAAGGAGAAAACCACTGCTGAGCAAAAAGAACATCAAAGCTCGTCTCAATTTCTCCACAACACATCTTGATGATCCCCAAGACTTTTGGGACAACATTCTGTGGACCGATGAGACAAAAGTGGAACTCTTTGGAAGGTGTGTGTCCAAGTATATCTGGCGTAGAAGGAACACTGCATTTCATAAAAAGAACATTATACCAACAGTAAAATATGGTGGTGGTAGTGTGATGGTCTGGGGCTGTTTTACTGCTTCAGGACCTGGAAGACTTGCCGTGATAAAAGGAACTATGAATTCTGCTGTCTACCAAGAGATCCTGAAGGAGAATGTCCGACCCATCTGTTCGTGTACTCAAGCTGAAACGAACTTGGGTTCTGCAGCAGGACAATGATCCTAAACACACCAGCAAGTCCACCACCGAATGGCTGAAGAAAAACAAAATGAAGACTTTGGAGTGGCCTAGCCAAAGTCCTGACCTGAATCCTATTGAGATGTTGTGGTATGACCTTAAAAAGGCCATTCATGCTCGAAAACCCTCTAATGTAACTGAATTAGGACAATTCTGCAAAGATGAGTGGGCCAAAATTCCTCCAGGACGCTGTAAAAGCCTCATTGCACGTTATCGCAAACGCTTGGTTGCAGTTGTTGCTGCTAAGGGTGGCCTAACCAGTTATTAGGTTTAGGGGGCAATCACTTTTTCACACAGGGCCATGATGGTTTGGATTTTTTTTCACCTTTAATAATAAACACCTTCATTTACAAATTGCATTTTGTGTTTACTTGTGTTGTCCTTGACTATTGTTTAAATTGGTTTGATGTTCCGAAACACTTAAGTGTGACAAACATGCAAAGGAACAGGAAATGAGGAAGGGGGCAAACACTTTTTCACACCAATGTATATGTATATATATATAAAACTATTTCATTACAAAAGGTTTTCTGAGCTCAAAAAGCTATCTTTGTCTGAGACTTCCTTAAAGAAGAACAAATTCTTTAAAAGCAGCTGTTGAGACAATTAGGACTTTGCTTAGGGCTATGTAGGGGGAGAGAGAGAGATTTTACCGAAATTGCATTATTCTTGTGTAAATTTGAGGGAGATAAAATCTATTAACTAAACTCCTTTCAAGGATAAGTTCACATTTGTGAACATGTTAAATGCTCCACCCGTTTTTAGGGTGGACCATGTAACATGTTCCCACTGCTGCAGCCTCTTCCCGATCTTCTGCCCCTAGTGACAGCAAGCTGGGGATCTGCCTGCTTGGCCGTGTCATTCATTTACAGAGTTCTGTAAATGGGAAAATTACAACTACCGTCAGCCTTGGATGACGGCTTGTACTTTACAGTTAACTACCAGAAATGTAGGTGAGTGCTCTATGTAGTTCATTGATGGGTCCTGACATTGTGTTACTGCCTGCCCATATGGGGTATGAGCAGACCGCTTACATAGGCAGTCTGCAGAAACGCTGCATTTCATTGTGTGCAATACTTTCCAAGTTCCTATTAAAAATATAGTAAATGCAAAAAGATGTGCAGTTACTATTTTTTTAGAAGGTAAATGATGCATTAATAAACAGAAGTTGCAAATATATGTGAAAGCTAAACTTCTGCTCAAAGGCCCTCTATGAAATGTGATCCTTAACTCCAGTCAAATAGAGCTACTATCTTGGAACATACAGTATATAGCAATTAATTAAAAGAAGGTAGATATGTCCTGGTGGTAGGCTATTCCTTCTTAGGCTTGGTTTACTCTGACTACAGTAATGAAATTGTGTGGATTCAGCTGAACTCGCACAATTTCAGTTTCTCATGTCCGTCCCGATTTCGGGGGCGATTTCAGAGACATAATTGTGGGTTTCTGCACAGATGTCAATGGAAATCGCACCCTGAAATCACCAAAAGTAATACAGAAACTACGTTTGGGTATCGGGACAGCACCGCAAATGCTGGGTCGCACTGATTCAGAGGCTGCCATTGCTGCCGATTTTGGCAATATAACAAACTGTAGACATATAGCCATAGAATAGTTATGTAATTTGTAGATAACTTATAGTTGCCAACATTGAGAAATTTAGAAAACTTATAGGGGTCAATGGGAGCAAAATCTCAAATCACTGGCGTCAGTTAAAGTGAAATCTGTGTTAAGGGGAGCAAAATTAACTTGAAATCGCTGGTGTCAGAGTGCCTTAGCACGTGGCCCCTACAGCCAATTTGCAAGTGCCAAGTGTTGAGGATCTTTTTGGGACAGCCTGCAGGGCACAGACACAGCAGGACAGTGTCCAAAATCCCAGGACTGTCTCGTAGGAACCAGGACACTCAGCAACTATGAACAGCATATAGTGAACCCAGTAGCTACAGTATTTGTAGATTATAGCAGTGATTATGGGAGGTGTCATTGCAGGAACATAGGAAGAGAATACACGTCATTCTTCTACGTGTTTGTAATTATCAAACTCCATTATACATTTTTGTCTGATGTCTTAGTCATAGCAAACTTTTACAGCTGAAATGCTTCAAACTTGCATCCCCTTCTTTATTGTAATGTATGGGAAGCAGGCTCTATAGAAATTAGTTACTCAGGAAATTACTCAGTAAAGTTATGTCTCTGGAATTCCTGCTTAATTCCTGATGTGCATAGGAGAATCCGCCAGGCAGCAGACAGTAAAAGCCATGCCCATGATCTCAGATTGTACTTTACTTATGTCACTTCTTTTAATAAAAATGACAAATCATTTAAATAAAGCACATGGCAAAAAAAAAAAAAAAAAGGACTGTCCTTCAACCTTGGCTTCTTTTTTTGGACCACGACGTACCTAGATTTCCTACTGTTGCTTCAAAAGTAAAAGGATGGCCTAATTATACTCATGTCATTTTAGATATTTTGTCAGTTTTCAAATATAAAGTTTTAAAACTAGAGCGGTATACTGTGTTAGCTAGAAATGAGAAGAAGACAAAGAAGGCAAAATTGTCAAGTGATACCTTTTATAGGCTAACTAAAAATATTACAAATACAGTACAACCTTTTTAGGATTCCTTTATTTAGAATATTAAATATTGAGTGACAGAAAAAAATAAAAGTAGGGGGTGATAATTGTTCTAGGAGGGGAAATTTGGGGAGGTATGATAAGAGTGGTGATTTGGGGGGGATATGTGTTTAGAGCGGAGATGGGGGAAGCGGATTTGTGCTAGGATGAGGGATTTGGAGGGGTTGTGCTAGAACGTTAATATGGGGGGGGGGGGCATTTGTGCTAGGAGGGAAATTTGTATTTGGGGGTATTGTGCTGATAGGGATGATTGGGGGGCATTTGTACTTGGAGGGAAATTTTAGAGGTGGGGGATTTGTGCAATGATGGGGGACTGGGAGAGGGTAATTTGTGCTGGGAGGGGGGATTTGTTCTTGGCGGGGATATTTGAGGGGTAGAGGATTTGTGCTAGGAAAGGGGGAATTTCTTTTTTGGGGGGGAGGGAATTGTGCTGGGAGCATATGTGAAATGAAAGGCTTTGAGCTAAGCATGCAGATTAGTATTAAATTTTTTGGGGGCAGGGGATTTTTTCTGACACATAATGCCCATACATCTTGGGGGGGGGGGGGGTGCAGTTTGGCATGCTTGTCCTGGGCTCTAGATGACCTTTTCCCAGCACTGCTTGTAAACGCAGCTCTCCAGCTCAGGCTTTACACTTTAGGGCCTTGGTCTGTCTCCCACAGATCAGACTCTTGGCACCTCCGTACGTACAGCAAGTAGCCTCGTGTTACACTGGCTCCCACCGCTCTCTCCTAGGTGAAGCGCTACTGACTCCCATGCCCAGACCTCCTGTCTGCAAAGTGGAGTCATCTCCAACTGGGAGCCTAGAGCCTTGTTCTGGTGATTACTTAAAGTCCAGAACACAGCGGACTCATTAGTGAACTGGCTGTTTATTAGACCTGGATCGTGGCAAGGTACCGCCCTGCTACAAGGCATATTAATAATGCAGCATTTTTATACTAGTGTGGTTCAAGAGAGCTACCCTTAAAATGAGATCATCTACAGGCACATGTTTGAGATCGGATGGTATATATATATGATATATATGATATCCTAATATGGTCAACTATAGGCTTATGCTGTGTACACACGACCGGACTTTTCAACAGACTAGGTCTGACGGTCTTCCCAATGGACTTTCGGTGGAGGTCTGACGGACTTTCTGAATGAACGGACTTGGCCACACACGACCGGCTAAGTCAGTTCAAAAGTCTGTTAGTTTTGAACGTGATGACGTAAATGGGACTAAACAAGGAAGTTCAAAAGCCAGTAGCCAATAGCGTCATATTTGGTCCGTTGGACTAGCACACAGACGAACGGTTTGCGTGTTAGAAAGCCGAGTCCATCAGACAGATTTGAAACATGTTTTATTTCTGGGTCCGTCAGACTTTTGGGGAAAAAAAAGTCAGTTGGAGCCCACACACAATCGAATTGTCTGACAGATTCCGGTCCGCCGGACCTAGACTGCCGGAAAGTCAGATCGTGTGTACACGGCATTAGAGCATTTTTGTAACTTTTTCCTTGTGACTCTTTAATCCCTTAAAATAAACCTAATAAAAATAGCTCTCCCTTTATCCTTGTTTATTCAAAAAGTCATATTCAAGTATTTACACACATCAAGCAGAAGTGAGCTGTAAAACAAGCCTTTAAAACAAGCCTTTACTGACCTTTGCACCTTTGCATCATTGCAATTTATTCTCAAATCAGTTTCTCGGCAGCCCTGAACACCCTGCTCTTCCATCACAGCAGTGACTTAAGCCACATACCCAAGGGCCGAATTTCGGGAGACAATGGCCAGTTAAGAGGAAAACGGCCGACGTTCCACCCATGTGTATGTCAGTCTGACCAACAGAAGCCGGCCATGCATGCTGGAAAACCAGCAGCTGACCAAATTTAGATCAGCGCTCTTAACCAATGGCAGAGAGTACTGATCGGAGTGTTCTAGTGGGAGGGCCACTCGCTGTTAGAACAGCTTAGTGGGGGGAGGTCCCTGCACTAAACTTGCATGGTTAGTACAGTGGCTCGGACCGGAGCTGACAGTTTTATTTCTTGCAACTTGCTGGGTTGCATGAAAAAAAAAAACTGTTCATGTGTACCAGGCTTTGGAATCCTTCCTGCTATTTAATGTATAGACAGATTACTTACATGCTTTGTGTTTACCTTAGATGGCTGAAAGGCTGCTGGGAGAAAGGGGCAGGGTGAGCTAAGCATATACCCTGTGTTTACCTTAGATCAGGGTTTCTCAACCAGGGTTTCTCTGAAGAATGAGCAATTTCTGCCTCTCAGATAAGTTCCCACTGACATCATTGATCCTTTTGGCTATCTGTAAGGGAGTAATTCTTCCCAATGCCCACAAATGTAAGGAGCATTCTTCAATTGACCATTATATCAATGTATCATGAGTTGTAGATATAGAAACTTTTAGCAGGGGTTCCCTGAGACCAGGTAGTTATTTCAAGGGTTCCTCTGTGTTGAAAAGGTGGAGAAAGTCTACCTTAGATGGCTGAAAGGCTATTGGGAGAGAGAAGCAAAGCAGGATGAACTTGAATATAATCGATTTCAGTAGGTTACCTTCAAATTGAAAGACTGATTGCTCCACAATGTTAAAGGCTGCACAGGTTAACTTTATTTACTGCTGTTTAATATCCAAAGCCTTCCTACAAGTTCAATTTAAACTTCCCTTACAAGTAATTTCCACGATTCCATGACATTGCTCATGCCTAGCTATTGGCTGCTCAGCTCAAGAACCAAATCACTGAACGAAGCTACAGATTTCCCCATACTAGAACAACAAACATTTTGTGGTGGCTGTGGCAAGGGAAGGAGCAGCGATAGAGTGCTGGAGGGGTGAATATCAGTAGGTCAGTGGAGGGTGTAGATTTACAATATGTACACAAACACTGTCTCTTTAATGTAACCCATGCAAACTTTTTGTTATGTGATAAATGTCTTTGGTAATGAAAGATTGTATACATGTTCTATAGTAAAAGAAAAAAAAAAAAAAAAGATACAGAACATCAGTTAAAAAAATGAATTTTATGAAAATCACCTAAAGTAAAACTGATTCTAAACTAGTATAGTTTTCCTTTAAGCCACAGCATGACTGATAAATATTAATTGTACTGTATATCTAAAAACAATACAGTATGTACTATAAATATACACACATATCAATATACACACTAGTGAAAATCTTTATTTCATTTGATGGGAGATAAATATCCTCAAGTATTATTGCTTTCTTCTGAAGAAGAATACTCTGTTCCAGCAAAATGTGCCAGAAAATCTCTATTCAGAATGAAAAAGTAATCTCTATACATCACCTTATGAAATGGAAGTCTGTACAGCTTTCATAGAATATTGATGTATTCATGATGTAACAGAAGACCTGATCTCTCCTGATATAATAAACAGTGCAAATGCATATGTAAGATTGATGATTTTAATCTATCTGAAATAAAAATTTTACTTTTTTTTTTTTTTTAAGAACTAAAGGACTTTTTGTCTATGGCTTATTTGTATACCGATGATACCACTAAAGTCCAATTTTCATGATATGAAATAGCTTTTCAATGTAATTGCTAATTACATAAAAACCTAAAACTTGCTAGAACTAGCAGTCCTATCTTTTAGTTAGGAAGAGGACTAAGGATGGGCTGGGTATGTTTTTAATGAACGTTATCATCATATTACCAATATTCAAATTACTGTCATTTCTACTCCCAGGAATCAATGCTCAAGCACGTAGACTACAGAAGAGTCGTTCCCGGGCAGCTTCTGGTGGAAATGCTCCACTAAGAGAGAGAGAAGAGAGCATCTCCCTGCGTCGCAGCATAAGTGACATCAACTTAAACAGCAAGAAGCGAAGGGAGCGGAAGAGCATAAAGAGCATGGTAACCAGTGACACGGATGCTGGGCAAGATGGAGATCCAAATCAAAATGACGGAACGCAGAATTCAGCTGAAAGGAATAGCAGTATTCATGGTACAGATGACCCTACAGACCAACCTGATTTGGACTTTGAACGTTTTACTCAATATTTGATTCAGCCCCCATCAGAGCACCCATACTTTCTTCTACTGCAAGGCTACAATAAAGATGTGGTGAGAACTTATTTTTTCTTTTCTACAAGTCGACCAGGTTACAGCCTATTATTTTCAGTGGCACTCATTTAGATCAGTGCCACTTAGTCACAGAAACCTTGAAAAGGTACCTACACTATTTTGATGCAACTTTGGCTGCGACTTAGTGCCAGAGAGTGTAAAGTCATATCAAAGTTGTGCTCCAAAGTCGTACTGGAAATTGTGCAACTTTGGAGTCACCCAAGTGAGAATGGACAGCCTTTCTCAACCAGGGTTCCTCCCGAGGTTGCTAGGTGGTCTTTGACCAAGGAGCATTTTTTGCTTCAAAGATAAGCTCCTATTGACACCAATATTCTTTTTGACTATCTGTAAGAGGGGGAAATAATCCCACTGACCACAAATCTAAGGAGCAGCCCACTCACTAATATACAGTGAGGTATAGATACAGTAATTATTGGCTGGGGTTCCCTGAGACCAGAAACTTATTTCAAGGGTTCCTCCATGTTTAAAAGATTGAGAAAAGCTTAGTTAAGGTGTCACTAAACACAAATGATAAAAAAAAAATATCAATACATGGTGTATTACATGCTGTTCATACTCAGTCATGAGATTCATTTTCTGTGTTCTGAAAAAACCTGGTTTATCCTGCTGTTGCCGATCTCCCCCATCTGTCCAACTCACAATTCAGCTAGGGATTTTGCAGCACAGCGTCGGCAGCTCTGCGCGTGGTAGTTTCTATGTTGAGCATTTCCTCCTTATCATATCTGAGCAGCCCATGTGAGTATAGAGTCACATGTAGGCATATACACACCAGGCCACTCCCTCCCACCTCCTTCATGCCCACTAACCAGCTAAACACAATAGGGTTGGGAGATTACATGTAGATTGATGGAGGCTTCATCTCCCTCTTATTCTAACACACAGACTGGAGGGACGTGACACAGGCTTTGACCGTCAGAAGTCCGCCCACACCATGTTATTGCCAAAAAAATAAAAAAAAGATTTGATCTCAAACATATATTTGTATATCATTATAAAACAGTTTATTGATAGTAAATCTTTATTTTTACTCTGTATTCCAAAGGCTGTTTTTTTTATTTTGGACATGTGACCAACAGCAGAGGACTAGAAGCTCCTCTTGCTTATGTTCCCCTGCAGACTGGGAAAGAGCTGGGTCATGTGACAGCTGTGTATCTATTAGGAAAAGGTACTTCCAGTAGATGTTTTTTTTTTTTTTTTTTTTAATTAAAATAATTACGGTGCCATCATCTATATACAGAAATAGAAGGGACAATGTAAATTAAACAGTGTGTGTTTCATATCACTTTCAGGTAACCATTATAATAAGTAAGTACATTCTTCACTGGATAATTATACTGGTGCAGTGGTTAGGAAATATTTGTATGTATATTTTAGGAACCTCTTACTTGAACAATCTCCTTCAGGACATCAACACGAAAGGCTTGATATGTTGTTAGATTCTTTTTTTTTTTTTTTTGGAGAAGATTTTTTTCAATTAAATATTCCCAATATACACTTTACCTATACTCAGTCCTTATGAAGAAAACATAGCTTTTATTTCATCTATTAAAATGGAAGTATAAAATGTTAATAACAAAAGTCCACCATGCTCTTAAAGTGACTAAATACAAATATTCCGTGATATATCTATCTGTGCTGCTACCTAATATTAAAATGTAAACAATAAGGTGAAACAAATCACCATTGTAATAATCCACAGTAGCGCTATTGCGGAGTATTATTAGTGTGATATTGATCATTTTCTTTGCCTTTTTGATTAAATGTAAAATGTTACTTCACAGTCACCTGTACTCATTAAAACTTATATTTTTCTATACCTTTCTAAAGGTTTTAGAACTGTACAAGGTAACCACATGTGTATCAGGTTCCTTCTCACAAAATATCTCATATCTTATTTTAATTCTATTGATCTCTATTGTACTTACTAAAATGTTCATACGAAAAGAATCCTCCTTAAACATTGTATAAACTTTAGCAAAGACATGACTTGATTGGGGAAAATGTGCAAAGCAAGTGGAGACGCGTTCCAACCAAACAATAAAAATTGCACTATCCTTGTGTTAGGTATAAGTTAATAAATCACACGAGACACAATAAAAGTGCATTAAACATATGATGACCTCATCCTAAATTGACATATCTGTGCAAATTAAGTCCATATAAAATGTGCAAACACTATATCTATCTATCTATCTATCTATCTATATATATATATATATATATATATATATATATATATATATATATATATATATATATATATATATATATCATGCAAAAAAGTGCTCAGCCATATATACCACAATCTTGCATGCAAAGGTTCCACGATCTCCTAAGCCCCCAAGATAGACTACATGGAGGAAGTTAAAGTACAGAGGAATAGCCACATAGTGTAATATTTCACCAAAATAATAATAGAATGATAAAATCACACTTGCAATTTTGAAGGAATTATGCAGTATGTCTTACAAACAACCAGCAGGTCTAAGTGGTCAGGCCGACTTGTGGAATAACCGTGTGAGGCCCCTCCCAACACGCGCGTTTCTCTGTAACCAGCCTCTAGCCTCATATCCCTAGACGATGCTTGTTACAGAGAAACACTCGTATAGAGAGGGGCCTCAAATGTGATGTTATCCTACAAGTTTCTTCAAAATTGTAAGTGTGATTTTATCATTTTATTCAAATTTTGGTGAAATACTACACTATGTGGATTTTCCTCTGTACTTTAACTTCCTCCATGGAGTCTATCTTGGCTTACGAGATCATGGAACCTTTGCATGCAATATTGTGGTATATATGGCTGCTATGCAGCAAGGCGTCTGATGGTCTCCTTGTTGGATCAGAGCAGCTGGTAAGGAGCTCATTTAATTGCTTGTGGTGATTCTTTTTGGGAGCACTCTTTCTTTGGTGATTCACATCAACATTCCTTCATGGCAAAGAAGAGGGACTATTAAAGTTTAGAAAATCTGAGCACCTTTTTGCACTATATATATATATATATATATATATATATATATATATATATATATATAGGCAAGTCCGTCGAAAGTCTGTCTGACCTTTTCTGCCGGAAAGTCTGGTCGTGTGTACACGGCATTAGTTGAATGAAACGGGTCAATATAGCTGGTGTGTAGTACCACCAATATAACACTTTATAGGCATTCTCCAATATAAGGACATTTCTTGAGCACTTGGAAAGGGCCATGGTCATAGTCCGCCAGTCCTCTGGGTCTAGCTGTTTCCCCAATTATTTTTCCCTTTGAAGTTGGTAGGGCCTCAACTGAGGTTTTTTTTGTAGAAATTATGAACGAGTATACTAATGATATGCCTGGGGAAGGGGCTCTCAAAAGGAGTCGGGGTGTATGGAGTGGGACAAGATTTAATAAGTTGTTCGAGAAAGTGTCTCAATTGTAGGTAGCTATAGTGTTCCCTCAGTGGGATATCATGAGAAGAGCATAAGGCATCAAATGTTAATATCCTAGTGGGGGTAAACAAAGAATGTCTGTAAACCCATGTGTAGTCCACCAGGAGAATTGGGCCGGGTTTTCACATCCCAGAGGGAACAATGGGCAATGTAGGAGTTCCAATAGTGGAGATCAAGCCCGTGGAGTATTTGATTGAGTCACATAAAAGGAATGGGTTAAACATGGTCCTATTGATTTTGAACGATAGGTAGGAGGGAGTCATGGTAGAGAGGAGACCGGCATAGGGTCAAAGTCAACAAGATCTATTGTTGCCCATAGCGGCATCTGGTTTCATGGAGATGGGAGAGTGGAGCAATACCTGCTGCTGTATAGCAAGCCTGCAAGTTAGGTACCAAGAGATCAGTCGGGCATACAAGACATGTTTATTGATTTGAGGGCGGATAGATCCCATATAAAAGGCAAGAGCTTGCATTGATGAATGCGTAAGATGTAAGAGGGGATGGGGACAGGTAAGACCCGAAAATAGTAAAGTAATTTAGAGAGGTAAGACGTTCGGATGGACAATTGGCCTGAAACTTTCCTGCGTTCATAGGAATAAGGCGGATTCCAAGGTAGGGTAGAGAGGATTGCCACTGAAAGGGAAAGGATGATTTCAAATTCATCAATACTGGATGAGGGAGGTTAACTGACAGGGCTTTATATTTGGAGGGGTTAACACAAAGGCCTGAGAGGGAAGCAAAAGAATCTAGAAGCGAGAATACATTTTGTAGAGAGATCCTGGGGGAGATTAAGGTTAACAAGATATTGTCGGCAAATAAAGATATTTTGTGGGAAGAACCTGCAACATCAATACCAACTGATATTGGAATGAGAGCAAACCTCCTCCGCCAATGGCTCCAGAGGCGATTCAAATCCATAGTACTTAAGTTTAGCTCGAGGGGAATCATAGAGGGCTGCCATCCATCTCAGGAAGGAGGCGCCAAATCCATAATGGCAAAGTACAGACATGAGATAAGGCCATGATGGCGCGTCAAAGGCCTTTTTCACGTCTAAGGATAGAAGCATTGATTCTAACGAACGAATGTGAGCTATGTGTTGCAACTGTAAAATCCACTGAATAGCATCCCCTGCTTGCCTCTGTGGTACAAAGCCGACTTGATCTTTCTTTATTAAGCAGGGAAGGAAAGAGTTCAATCGGTTAGCCAGGGTCTTGGTCAAAACCTTCATATCTATGTTGATTAGAGAAATGGGTCGGAAGTTAGCCCAAGAGGAATGGTCACGGTCAGGTTTGGGAAGACATTATTAGCGGTTAACAGGTCTGAGGTGAAATTCTGGCCCTGTTTAAAAGAGTTATACATAGCTGTCAGATGTGGGGCTATAATGTCGGCAGTTTCCTATAATAAAGCACCGTGTAGCAGTCTGGTCCTAGTCGCTTACCCACTTTCAGGTCTTTGCTACAGTGAAGGACTTCCGAGACTTGAATGTCCTGGTCCATGAGGGCCGAGTGAGACTCTGTCAATGTGGGTAGTGAAAGGCAGTCAAGGAAACTGTCTATGTCCTGACTACCCGAATGAGCAGAGGCCAAGTACAGTTTGGTCAAATGGTAACGGAATTCTTCCGGAACCTTCACTGGATTACTGGTGAGTACATTATGCCTAGTACGCAGAGTGATAGGGGTACATTTAGGAGTAAAGGTATGAAGCCTGTGGGCCATCATCTGATTTGATCTATTCGCTTTGGCATACCACTTCTGGCGGGACCAACGCAGAACACGTTCAGTTCCACCCGTGAGGCATAGGTTTAGCTCTGAGAGAGCCCGATTCAGGATTTTACGGTTAGCGGGAGTGGGGGATTGTTTAAATGCAGTAGAAAGTAATTCCAGGTGGGCCTCTAAATGCCCCTTTCTCGTTCACGTTTAGAAACTATCTGTATGATGTGGCCCCTAAGAACCGAGCCTATGTTGGTACGGAAGTAATCCTCAGAAGCTTTCAGAATATGATCCCAAATCTCCTTGAAAGATAGAAGTGAGTCATTCATTACACAGGGGGATGGGGTGGTCTACTGAGAATAGAGTTACATACTACCAAAATGGGGTCATGATCTGACCATGGGGCAGCTAAAATAGAAGTGGATACTACCAGATGTTTCCTTAACATAAACACATGGTCTATTCTAGAGTGAGAATAGTGGGGGTGAGAATAGTGTGTGTAATCTTTGCCTAGGGGATGGAGTTCCCTCCAAAGGTCAACCAGGTTATGGACTTGTAGGGCGCAAGCAAATTTCCTAGCATCAGGGGAAGGAGCAACACGTTCTGAGGGATGTTTGTCTAAGGAACGGTTTAAAGCCAAATTCGAGTCGTCTGCAAGAAGGAGGGTGCCCTTGTGGTGAGATGTCAGAAGGCCATAGAGATGGGTCAGAAAGGGTTCTGTGGTAGAATTAGGAGCATAATAAGTCATGATAGTAACCTCTGTGACCTGAATGGTACCTTGTAGCAACACATATCTGCCATCTGGATCCGCTATCTGTTTAGTGCAACTGAAAGGGACCGACTTTTGAAAAGCAATGAGCAGCCCCTTTTGCTTAGTTTGGCCGTTGGCAAAAAAAAAAACCTGAGAGTATTGAGTATCAAAATATTTTGGGTAGGGAGTGGTTGAAAAGAGGGTTTCCTGCAAACACGTTATATCTACCTGCTGTCTTTTATGGTATTTGAAAAATTTTACTAGTTTTTGGGGGTAGTTAATGCCCTGAACGTTCAGTTATTTCACTCATTACAATGCAAATCAATTTATAACGTTCTTGAAATGCTTTTTTCTGGATATTTTTGTTGTTATTCTGTATCTTACTGTTAAAATAAACCTACCATTAATATCACTAATCATTTATTTTGTCAGTAAGCAATCGTACAAAATCAGCAGGGGATCAAATATTTTTCCTCCCTGTATATGTACATACAGTATCTCACACCAATAAGAGGAGGAGCCATAAATGACCCACCAAGATGAGGATCGGGTCGCTCTGTGCAAGTTCATTGCATAATACAGGTAAGTATGGTATATCATGTTTATTTAAAAAAATTACTTTACATTCATTTTAAAGCTGACCTATTACTATATATATATATATATATATATATATATATATATACAGTATCTCACAAAAGTGAGTACACCCCTCACATTTTTGTAAATATTTTATTATATCTTTTCATGTGACAACACTGAAGAAATTACACACTGCTACAATGTAAAGTAGTGAGTGTACAGCTTGTATAACAGTGCACATTTTCTGTCCCCTCCAAACAACTCAACACACAGCCATTAATGTCTAAACCGCTGGCAACAAAAGTGAGTACACCCCTAAGTGAAAATGTCCGAATTGGGCCCAAAGTGTCAATATTAGTACAGTTAATGCTTTTAAAGGTTAAATAAAACATACAGTATCTCACAAAAGTGAGTACACCCCTCACATTTGTGTAAATATTTTATTATATCTTTTGATGTGACAACACTGAAGAAATTGCACTTCACTACAATGTAAAGTAGTGAGTATACAGCTTGTAAACCGCTGGCAACAAAAGTGAGTACTAAGTTAAAATGTCCCAATTGGGCCCAAAGTGTCAATATTTTGTGTGGCCACCATTATTTTCCAGTACTGCCTTAACCCTCTTGGGCATGGAGTTCACTAGAGCTTCACAGGTTGCCACTGGAGTCCTCTTCCACTCCATGACAACATCATGGAGCTGGTGGATGCTAGAGACCTTGCGCTTCTCCATCTTCCATTTGAGGATGCTCCACGGATGCTCAATAGGGTTTGGGTCTGGGGACATGCTTGGCCAGTCCATCACCTTTACCCTCAGCTGCTTCCGCAAGGCAGGCGGCACAGTGGTGTAGTGGTTAGCACTCTCACCTAGCAGTAAGAAGGGTCGCTGGTTCAAATCCCAACCACGACACTACCTGCCTGGAGTTTGCATGTTCTCCCTGTGCCTGCGTGGGTTTCCTCCGGGTACTCCGGTTTCCTCCCACAATCCAAAGACATGCAGGTAGGTTATTTGGCTTCTGTCCAAAATTGGCCCTAGTATATGAATGGGGACCTTGGATTGTGGGCTCTTTGAGGGTAGGGACTGATGTGAGTGTGTAATGTACAGGGGCAATTGTTGACACTCACTCAGGTTGAACTGGATGGACTGGTGTCTATATTCAACCTTACTAACTATGAAACTATGAAACTATGAAGGCAGTGGTTGTCTCAGAGGTGTGTTTGGGGTCATTATCATGTTGGAGTACTACCCTGCAGGCCCAGTCTCTGAAGGGAGGGGATCATGCTCTGCTTCAGTATGTCACAGTACATGTTGGCATTCATGGTTCCCTCAATGAACTGTAGCACCCCAGTGCCGACAGCACTCATGCAGCCCCAGATCATGACACTCTCACCACCATACTTGACTGTAGGCAAGACACACTTTTCTTTGTACTCCTAACCTGGTTGCCGCCACACACACTTGACACCATCTAAACCAAATAAGTTTATCTTGGTCTCATCAGACCATAGGACATGGTTCCGGTAATGCATGTCCTTAGTCTGCTTGTCTTCAAAAACTGTTTGCAGGCTTTCTTGTGCACCATCTTTAGAAGAGGCTTCCTTCGGGACAACAACAATTTGATGCAGTGTGTGGTGTATGGTCTGAGCACTGACAGGCTGACCCCCACCCCTTCAACCTCTGCAGCAATGCTGGCAACACTCATATGTGTATTTCCGAAAGACAACCTCTGGAAATGACGCTGAGCATGTGCACTCAACTGGCGGTGGGAGTGTCATGGATGCCAACATGTACTGTGACATATTTAGACATTAATGGCTGTGTGTTGAGTTATTTTGAGGGGACAGCAAATTCACACTGTTATACAAGCTGTACACTCATTACTTTACATTGTAGCAAGGTGTAATTTCTTCAGTGTTGTCACATGAAAAGATATAATAAAATATATACAAAAATGTGAGGAGTATACTCACTTTTGTGAGATAGTGTATATATGATGTGACAGGTCATCTTTAAAAGACTGTAAAGTCACTTTTTTTTTTTTAATAAACATGATATACTTACCTGTTTTGTGCAATGAACTTGCACACAGCGGCCCGATCTTCATCTTGGTGGGTAATTTCTGGCTCCTCCTCTTATTGGTGTGCAACCATAAGAAACCACGTCCCATTGTGGCAAACATGCAAGCTCTATCTTGAGCTGCACTGCCTGCATCCATAGACACAGACAGAGCTGCTCAGCCCTGCCCCCTGTTCCCTAGTCACAGGATTTGACTGAAAGCAGTGGGAGCCAATGACTCCCACTATCTCAACAAAGCCAGTGAGAGCAGGGATAAACCTCTACAGATGGGCACAATGCTTGCTATGGGGGCACATACCTAAGAGGAGGAGCAAAAAGGGCCAGTGGGGGACCCCGGAAATGGAGGCTAGGGGCCACTCAGAGCAGGTAAGTATAACATGTTTAATATTTTTAATGACCTTTACAACCGCTTTAAGCACCTGCCCTGTCTGTCTCGCAGGACTGAGGTGGAGGATACTGGTGATTCTCATTGCACCCAGATGGATAAGATACTCAGACCTCATCGGACTCCATGGGCTATTCCAGATCATCCATATTTTCTGTCTAAGAAATTGGTTTACCACCCTGCTTTAAGGTTACTGGCTTTGATGGCTTAGCTTTTGAAGTGCAGATTCTAAAGGGTAGGGGCCTACATGATCTGGTTATTCTTATGCTCCAAAAGGCTAGGAAACCTATCTCTCAAAGGATGGAGGACTACCTCGACTTGAAAAGAGGGACACATCCTGACCTTTCTTCTAGTTTGGATTACCGCCCTGAGTATTATCTAGGGTCAAATCTTGGCTCTAGCAATATTTTTCTTTTATCCACCGTTTGCCCCTTATTCCTTGGTGAAGGCCTTTTTACAGGGTGTGGTTCATGTAGTTCAACCTGTATGTCCAACTGTTACTCCATGGGATATTGACCTGGTTCCTATCAGGAATAACCCTCTTTGAAATCCCTCTCACGAGGTTGCCTTACTCCCTGCCATTATCTCTGTGAGCCGTATTCATATTTGTAATTCTGGAGGAACCATATTAGGGACAGCCAGCTCATTATTCAAGCCCATTATTCAAGCTAATGGGCTTAGGGATAAGGTTCTAAGCTTTCCTGTCAAAGCTCACTCTCTAGATCAGTAAGTTCATCTTGGGTTCATCATCATCAGGCAACTGTTTCCCAGGTTTGCAAGGCTGCTACCCGGTCATCAGTTTACATGTTGTCTAAGCTTTATCAGGTTGATTTTCAGACTTCAATTGATGCCAGCTTCTGGCATAATGTTTTAGACTCTTTATTAAGCTGTAAGTAGCTCTCAGTTCTTTTTCATCTACTTGTTTTTTGTGGACCTGTTAGCGTTTTGTTTGCTATGTTTCCCACCCCTGGTAAGCCATATTGTATTGCCCTCAATATTCACCTCACTTAAGTGGTTCTAAAGCCCAAAGTTTGCAGGATCCCTTCCTCACCTCCCTTATACTTACCTGAGCCTGATTTCTATCCAGCACTGTGAATGAGAGCAGTGTCTCTCTCTGCTCTCTCCCTCCTCACAGTGCAGATTGATATCAGCGGGAGCCATTGGCTCGTGCTGCTGTCAATCAACCCCTTCGAAGAGGGAGGCGGGGCGAAGCCCAGCTATCTATGTCAATGGACAAAGGCAGCAGTGCTCAAGGGCATACTTTCGCAAACAGCCTCCTAGGAGGGGTACTCAGAAGGGGGGAGGGGCCAGGAGCAGCGGCGGAGAACTGCAGAAGACAAGAATCAGAGCTGCTGTGTGCATAACCTTTGCACAGAGCAAGTATAACATGTTTGTTGTTCAAAAAACAATAAAGGTTTACTATCACTTTAAGTACTGGTTACAATGCATTATATAATGTACAGTTGCCATATTTATGTTATGTACAATTGTGATATTTCACTGGAAGAAATTGCCCCTTCTTGCCATGCTCCCTTCGTTTCACTGCCTCACAAAAGGACCTGTTAAGATGGAAATCCAGAGACTGAAGAATCTTAAGTAATAAGAGCATCAGAGGTCACTAAGTTTGGCAGAATTGCTGATTTGTCAGCTGCCTGACCTCTCATCTCCCATTCTCAGAATGTGTAGTGTGTGAGATGAAGCAGTTAGGAGGCAGCAGTTGTTCCCAACACTTCACATAAATTATCAGGCTGACATAGTAGCTAAAGTCACAAAGCTACCTAATTCACGAAGCTTTAACACCAGTCCAAGGCACTTGTGTGACTGTAACTTTCAATTTTATTGGACTGAAAATAACGTTCACTTAAAAAATATATATTTATAAATTATATGTATAACTATATATTTGTCCTTTTGTAAATTGAGCCTAAATTAAAGATACATTTAGCTGGCTGTGCTGTAGATGGGTAGCATTTCTAACAACATTTAATAGAAAAAGAAGGTTCCAAGAAGGTATGTTCATTTTTCTAATCATGATGGGTCAAATTTATGTTTGCTTTTGACCGCAGTAACCAGAAAATTCAAAGGAGCAGGATGGAAGTTTTTCGTTGAACGAATACATTTCGAACAGTGTATGTGGTTTTCATTTGGTAAAATCCATTCATCTATCCCAGCAGCATCTATCAAAAGCTAAATATGATTTTAAGAGTACAGAACTTTTATGTTTATCGCAATATAAAATAGAATATCAAACTCTTAAAATGTATCTTAATTTAATTGCCATAGCTTAATTTGGATAAAACATTCTCGATTTGTGTTTTTGTATCAGGATTTTGTGATTTATGTGATGACCCGAAAGAAACATCTGTTTGGAAGATCAGAAAAAGCTTCAAGGGACAAAGGACCTTACGTTGATACTTTCCTGTCCGCTCCAGATATACTGCCCCGTCACTGCTGTGTATGGAGGTTAGATTCCTCAACTCAAAAGAACCTAGTCCGAGTAAGACCTTACCGGGGAGCCCTTGTTACTCACAATGGGGCAGTACTTCAGAGAGAAGCTGAACTCCACACTGGTGATTTACTGGGGCTTGGAGAGCATTTTCTCTTTATGTACAAAGACCCTAGAGTGCCACAGTCCAGACCTGCCTGGCTTCCTCAATCCTGGTCCTCTCCTGGCCTGAGTGGGGCCTTTTCATGTCAAATGTGTGGGAGATCACTCCAGGAGCGACAGGAGGCTGTCCAAGCTTACATAGAGAGCAAGGATTTGTTGCTACAATACCGCTCTCAGGAAGAGGATGCTGTATTAAAAGAGATTATTGAGAAAAACGGCAACCCAAGCACTGAATTCAAACTGTCCCCTGCCTACCTCTTCAGCCTCTGTATTGAGCACTCAACAAGAGCCCTGGATCCAGGACACTTTCCTAAACTCTTAATGAAGATTGCCACCATGATTAAGGAAGTTGTCTGGGTAAGGTCATTTCCATTTCTTTTGTTTGCAATATTTATTTTACAGTATTTTGTAGAATTCTCTAGAATTGTATTTATTTTTACTTGTTTCAATGATTAAAAAATTAAGGGGGGATGGTAAAAGCAAACAGGCACATTATTGAGATTTTATAGTGCAAGTTAAAAAATGAAAGCAATTTTTTGATTGGTTGCTTGTTGTAATGATACCTATAATTTTCTTTAGTTTTTACTAATTTAATTGTACAGATTTTCTCCTGTCTGTACCCGTGTGGAAGCCATGTGATACACATATACAAATTAGGTTTTAGTTTTTTTTAAATGTATTTTGTTAATTAAATTATTTTGCCATTCAACTGCTGTAATTCCCCAATTCTGTCACATTCCAGCTAAAATATGTAGCTACGCTTGCAGTAGGAGTGACAGCTTTATAAACAGAAGGGTGATGCATACCTACCTAACAGGGTTTAAAGTATGTAGAGAACTTTGGTGGTTGTTACCAGACGCAGAGGTGTACAATTGCAGACTCTTAAAATATTTTTTTCTACCCTCCTTATGTCATACAGCCAGGGTGCAGGCTTGTACTGTAAAAGCCATTGAAAAGGGTGAAAAATATTTTGTAAATATTTCAGTTATTTGTACAGTTGTTTGGTTGTATTTGCCTTTTATGGAGACATATATATATATATATATATATATATATATATATATATATATATATATATATATATATATATTTTTTTTTTTTTTTTTTGGTGTGTTCCTGTAAAATAAATGTATTATTATTTTATAAAAAATAAGTAAATGTGTTTACTCCAACAGTAACAACCATTGTTTTATGAGAAGGGACTGAGCAGGTACACATAAGGAACCAAACATCACAGAGTCATTATACATTTTTTATGACTAAAGGCACATGTCAAAATTACTTTATAAAACCAAACAATAAGAAGATTCTGGTTCTGATCCTTTATTCTCTATCTTTCTGTGAATTTTCCCTGTCTGTTATGCTATCCTTTAAGGACACTCCTCCTCTGGCTTTTTTAGTTGTATCTCTGCTGTTTCTCTGGTTATGTCTCTGCGCTGTGCTACCTTGCTGAAGCTACACCAGTGCATCATCCATACTTTGCTTCTGGGACTTTTGGAATGCTTTCCCATCAGCATGGTGCTAGATAATTGATATACACAGTGTTCTAAAATTCCAATCCCTTGCCTTCTGTTATAGCTACACTATATTACCAAAAGTATTGGAATGCCTGTGTTTACACACACATAAATTTAATGGCATCCCAGTCTTAGTCCATAGTGTTCAATATTTAGGTGGCTCACCCTTTGCCCTTTGGTTTGACCATTCTTCCAGAAGCGCATTTGTGAAGTCAGGCACTGAGGTTGGATGACAAGGCCTGGCTTGCAGTCTTCACTCTAATTCATCCCAAAGGTATTCTATCGGGTTGAGGTCAGGACTCTGTGCAGGCCTTAAGTTCCTCCACCTCAAACTCACTCATCCATGTCTTTCTGTACCTTGTTTGTGCATTGGTTTGAGCAGTCATGTTGAAACAGGAAGGGGCTATCCCCAAACTGTTCCCACAAAGTTAAGAGCATGAAATTGTCTAAAATATCTTGGTATGCTAACGCCTTAAGAGTCCCCTTCACTGGGCCAAGCCCAACCACTGAAAAACAACCTCACACCATAGTCCCCCCTCCACCAAATGATTTGGACCAGTGCTCAAAGCAAGGTCCATACACACATGGGTGAGCGAGTTTGGGCTCCTCCGCTTCTGGAAGAATGGTCAAACATTCCCATAGACACACTCCTAAATCTTGTGGACAGCCTTCCCACAAGAGTTGAAGCTGTTATAGCTGCAAAGGTTGGGTCAACTCAATATTGAACCTTACGGACTAAAACTAGGATGCCATTAATGTTCATGTGTGTAAAGGCAGGCGTCCCAATACCTTTGGTGGTATAGTGTATCTTGTCCCTTGCATCTTTATGTATACTTTGAACTCTTGTCTTGGTGGAGTTGTCTTACTTTGGTTCTTACATGTTTATTGTTTGATGTGGTTTGTCTTCTTTGATCCATACCTGGTATCCTGTTTTGTACGTTATTTTATCTGCTTTCACCCACTATCTTGTCTGTTGCTTCCCTTTGCAGTCCCTTTTTTGTTTGTGGGCTCCCGTTTCTGCACTTCAAGCTCTTTTTTCATGTTTGTTGTAAGCTGTTTTTCCTGAGATTTTCTTGGTAACTATCCATGTTCCCTACCCATGTACTTCAGCCATTTACCATCACTGTCTGTATCTAGTTTCCATTTGTTACTCCATTTTCATTATTGAAGTACTCCACCAGGGCCAAGCCTGTAATTCAATGTATCTTACCTGGCTATAGTAAGGAGATCATACTCCCAGCTCCCACCTATAGGCAACACAAGTTCTTCTCTTTTTACTTGGTCTTGTGTCTAATTGATCTCCTGACTGATTGTGACTTTTGCTTTGCTGACAGTCACCTCTGACTCTCAACCTTCAGGTTTACCCTTCAAGATATCACTTCTTTTTACTTACATGTTTTGCACACAATGACAAAGTAATTGTTCAAGGATTTTTCAAACTCCCTACTTCTGACTAGTAGCCTTCTACCATGATTCATGAACTGGTTTACCTTTCATTTAAGGAAATGAGTGCAAAGTTATGCAAACCATTAATTTGCAGCAATACGGAAACTAGAACCCCAGCTGTATCCTCTACTGATCTTGTACTAATGAGACTTTACAATTTTGGAAATGACATGTAGCTATATCTATTATGCTGTCTGTGTTTGTTTTGTAACCAATGGTTCTGGGGGCATAGCTGGCCATATGGGGGAAAAGATCGGATTCCTTGGGGTTGATTTAGTAAAGGGACATAGGCTGTCTATAGGGCATCCCTGAAACTGCACTATATGTAGAGCATGCACCCCTGAACTTGGCACACCCCTGAACTCTGCACATAATGTACTCTTGGTATTTATTGCCCCTCCCACTGCTATTTTGTCAAACTCACTGTTCAATGCGGTTTGGCGCGGGGTTCATGGTTCATTTCCTACACCTATTTTCTGAGAAAAAAAAGCCCTGTATAAATGTATGTAGTCATATGCCTCGTACACACGACCGGACTTTTCGAGGGACTAGGTCCGACAGACTTTCGACGGAGTTCTGACGGAGTTCTGACAGACTTTCCGAATGAACGGACTTAGCCACACACAATCACACCAAAGTCCGACGGATTCGAACATGATGACGTAGGACTGGACTAGAATAAGGAAGTTCATAGCCAGTAGCCAATAGCTGCCCTCGCGTCGGTTTTTGTCCGTCGGACTAGCATACACACGAGCGGATTTCTTGGTAGGAACTGGGTCCGGCGGAGTTCCGGCGGAAAAATTTGAAACATGTTCCATTTCTAAAGTCTGTCGGATTTTTGCAAATCAAAAGTCCGCTGCAGCCCACACACGATCGAATGGTCTGCCGGAATCGTTCCGTCGGACCTTTAATGTTGAAAAGTCCGGTCGTGTGTACGCGGCATAACAGATACAACTTGCCCTTTGAGGGCAGCCATAATGCTGATGTGGCCCATGATGAAATTGAGTTTAACACCCCTGCACTAAAGTTTAATGGCAGTTGCCTGCTATTTCTAGTGCACATATTATTGCTTAGTATATTAGGTGTTTAGTAGATGGACTATACTCTTATCATGAGAGCAATATCTCTTCCCCTGTTTTATGTCCACAACACAGCTATTCAACCTGCTCACTGGAAAAGAAAAAACGTAGGACCACTTTTTGTTCTTAATGTGCAATTGTTGGGTGTGCTAAATCAGGGACAAGAAAAACACCCTGCCTCTGTGTAGCTCAGTCAATGGATACTTACTTTCTCCCGTTCTTTACATGTCAGTCATGATAACAATAAAAACCTATTTGCTTATTAGCCAATTTGTGATAGAACAAACATGGCTATCAACAGCCTCCTCCTATTAATTCATAGGATAATGGATGCAAATGGAACATCTTTGAATAACAAACAAGTGGCTTGGGTGATTAAAGGTGGTTTTTCGATATTACTGAGGAGGCATGAGCAGGATAACAAACTTGGACTCTGCACCTTTACAAATAACCCAGCAAGAGCAGTTCCCATATTTATAGATTTTTTTTTCCCGTTCCCATATTTTGATCCTCACAGGCTTAATCTAAAGCAGAATTGAATTCTGGATTGATCTTTAGCTGCTCACCCACTCCTTCTCAACCCACGCCAGTATTAAGACCACTAAGGACTTCTGGAATAATTTTTTACGTGCTTCAAACTTCTTAAGCTTCTAGAAGTAGAAATCTGGTGGATATTCAATTTAAAAACGAGAATTCCGGTTTGAATGAATTACAGATATGATGTGGATCTGTTTTTATGTTGGCGACACCAGCTATTATTATCATTAGCCTGCACTATGTTTTTTTTTTTCCACCTATTTCAATCTCTCTGATTTTCCTTGCAATGAGATCCTTGGTAGTATTGAAATCTAAGGCCGCGTACACACGGGCGGACTGTTCGTCCAACTTTGTCCGCTCAACAGTGTTTGGGCGGACAGTCCGCTCGTGTGTGGGCTTTCAGCGGACAGTTGGACGGACAAGGTTTTTCGGAAATTCCGTAAAACTGTCCGCTGAAACCTTGTTTCAGCGAACAGTCCGCTCGTGTGTAGGCTTGTTCGTCAAACAAAGTTGCGCGCATGCTCAGAAAGGATTTTCACGCCGAAAGCTATAATGCAGTGTATAGGACGTCGTATTTTTCGTCCCGTCGTACGTGCCGTTCACGTCATCGCGCACGGTTTCAGCAAACTGTTCGTCCGTCGTGTGTGGCCATGTCCGTCCATGCTAAGTTTGAGCGGACTGTTTGCCGAAACTGTTGGACGGACAAAGTTGGGCGAACAGTCCGCGCGTGTGTACGCGGCCTTAGTCTTGATCCATGCATGAAAAATGGTTTTATTTAATCATTTAAAATTATAGTATTTGTGTTCATTAAATAGTAACATATTCTTTCTTTCGTGCATATTATTGTCCATGTATCATTATTAATATCTTTATATAGTTATGTGTCAAGTCTCCATTCCTAGAGAGTCGTCTCTGCTGTGGTGATTTCTCATTTACTGTTAATTATACCAATTAACTAATGGGAGTTATTACAGTCACTTTAATATAAGCATGAATAAAGCATATGGATGAATTCCAGAGTGTTCTTCCAATTAATTTCTATTTAAGGACTTGTAGGTACTTTTGTTTGGTAGCTGAGAAAAACTGAGAAAAAGAGGTGTGTATGGTGTTGCATGAAATAAGGAAATTACCTGTCGCTCACTGCACTAGAGAAGACATGGGCACCTATTTCTCTGTGTGTCCTTTTTTTTCTTACTGAAAAAAGATAAGAGGATTGCTCAGGGCTGGATTAACTCTTTGTGGCAAGACTGGGCACAGATGACATGACATCTTATACTCTACAAGGTACAATAGTTAATTAAAAAAAGTTTTTTCGGGTTTACATTTACTTTAAGCTAGGAGTTTACATCTGAGGATGTCACTCTGGAGCCCTATCTAGCAAACACGGAGCACTTCCAACCCAATTTAGCAGTCTTTCTAGTTTAGGTTATGGAACCGTTAGGGGTTGGCAGTCTTGGCACTAGATTAGGTTATAGAAAGTTGGGGGTGGTGGGATCGTGTCTTATAATTAGTCTACAGTTTAAGTCTATTCTTGCTGTTTACCCTTGCCAACATTTCCTTTCCATAATGGTATATTTTAATAAGATAGACATCTTCAAATGTGTGAACATGCTTTTTTTCACAAAGACATAATACTAGTAATATTGATGATAATAATATTAATAATGCTTTGTCCATGCAGGAGAAGATTAAAGAAATTGGAGACAAACAACCAGAAAAGTGAGTAGTGATCATTTTCTGAGTTTTTTCTTTATTTTCCTATGGCAGGAGTCATATCTTCCCTGAATTGATAGATAAGGGACATTTCAGTGATGCATTACTGTCTCAACTCATGACGCTATGTTTGCTGTTTCAGTCAGATGTGTTCATGATAGAGTTATTGTATTTATGGCTTGCCAGAAGACCAGGGAAAGAAGAGCCTATGTCACTTGAAGCTCTGGTGATAAAGAAGAAATATTGTTTTTTTAGAAAGTTGTATATCCTTTCTTTCTGAAATTATGGCTCATCTGCCACCATCTATTAATGTCAGTATCAACTTGACAATATCTACTGCTAGTGTAGAGAAAGTTGTCATTGTAAGATTCTCTTAACTGTTGGATTTATTTAACTGATGCATTTAAAGTGAACCTGTGCTTTGTTTATGCAGGGCTAAGCAACAGGTTCATTAGCCTATGTGCTGATTATCCATACATTTCTGTTCAAAATACAGGAACAAAAAAAAAAGAAGCACTGTGTAAACTTCATATTGATCTAGTTGTATCTATCTTCCTGCCCCCAAATGACAGTGCATCCAGCATTGCATCATGGGAAAAAGGAAACTGAGCTATGTGCTCCACTTTTCCAGGTATTAGTTTCTTACTTTTCCAATACAGAGACATTGTAAGAAGATGGGGGTAGGAATCCACATTAAAGTGACCATGTTACTGTGCCCTGCACAATTACTTAAGCCGATCTGACTATTTTAATCTCCACAATATCGATTAGATTTAATGTTTGTTCATGCAAATTTCCACTGCAATTTTGCAAACCTCAGCCAAAATTGTGAGATCTGGGCCATTATAGCTTATAGAACTGTCATCTAAAGATGAACACCAGCCTTACCCAACACTGTATCCTGGCCTAGGCCGACAAGGCACAGGCCTAGGGCAGCACTTTGCAGGGGGGCAGCACGAAAAGAGTCCCTGCCAGCTTGCGCTACACTTTTAGTGTAGTGCCAGTCTTATGGGGTGGACTTGGCTGAGAGGCAAATTAGTCTAGCGCCCCCATAAACGGCTGCACTGCTTTTGGTATGTGGGCAGCTGGCATTCCGGCAACTGTGGTGGTGGGGGGGGAGTTGGGGGAGCACCGCTTCTAATTTTGACTGTCCTATCATCCTGGACCACGAACCTTCCTCACTGTGCTGTTTTCTGCTGCACCATTGGCATAATTATATCTTCTTAGTCCTCTCCATAAAATTATTAGAAATTTGTAGAACTATAGGCAACACTTTTTTTTTTCATTTTGGATAGCGTAAGGGAGACTTATAGCCCCCGTCAGTTTATTTTTTTTACCATCCCTGTCCCATCGCAGAGATTTCCCTTCACTTCCTGCCCCATAGCCAAACAGGAAGTGAGAGGAAATCTATGCAAATTAAGGGAATCTATTGCTCCCCCACCCCAGGCCCTCAGAACTAGTGTCCTCACTCGAAACAGCGAGGGGTGTGCCCTTGACAGGAAGAGGATGGGTGATATTTAAATTAGGGGGTGCATGAATTTAGTCAGGCCTAGGGTAGCAGAAAACCTAAATACAATACAGGCCTTAACTTCATTCATGCACAGTTGTATAGATTTCTCTGCTATACTGAAGTTGCTTACACAGATTTCACTGCACACTGTTAGCTTTTCACAGTGTCAATTAGAAGGTGACACAAGTCAGATAGAGCCCATCTCATTTTCTGGTTGGAAGATGTCCTGTATCACCTACCCCTCTACTCTTTCAGATAAATAAATCCTGTGCTGTGCTACCCCCTGAGCTATCTGCTGAACCTGCAGCAAAAAAACTAAAAAACTAAATTGTTAACTAAAGTGATGTGCCTATAAATGAAATCCCAAGAATAAATAATAAAAAAAAAAATATATATATATATATATATATATATATATATATATATATATATACATACATGTATATTTTTATATATATTATATAAAGCAACGGTTGTCGTCATACAGCTTTCAACATCATATAGAGTGACTATACACACATTTCATAAAATATAAATATTGATACAAAAGTGATTCATAAAGTGCTCAACTGCATAAGGGCCGGTTCACACTGCGGCGCGAGGCGACACGGCTCGCCTCGCCTCGCTCCCGCAAGTCGTCCCCATTGAGTACAATGGAACCGTTCTGAGAGGAGCGACTCGAGTCGCTCCGACTCAGAAAAAAGGTTCCTGTACTACTTCGGGGCGACTTCGGGGGCGACTTGCATTGACTTCTATGCAGAAGTCCTCTGCAAGTCGCCCCTGACCCCCCCTGCAAGTCGCGGCGAGGAAGTCGGAGACGCCTCGCCGCGGCTCGCAGTGTGAACCGGCCCTATAGGTCCGAAATACTCTGACCATACAGGGTCAGTTTTCAGCATCCTTAATACAAAGATAATAAATGTGACTTGATAGGTGACTGTGAATATAGCGATCTTCAGCAGTGATTACACTCAGGTGCTCCCCACCGCAAGGTAATGGGCGCTCACCACAGAGCGTGTGACCTCACAATTAGGTTTGGTCAGTACACGCTTTTTGAAATGTCAAAACGGATTCCAGGTCAGGTTGCAAGGTCCAAATACTGCTCAAAGACATGACATCCTCATATATATATAAATATCAAAAAGAGACTTCCATAGTGTAATAACGTTTTAAAAGATTTTATTTAATGCAAACAAAACCCTATTATGGGGTATTCACATGGATCTGGTGCGTTAGTGCACCGCTCTATAGCATGCCTTAATAGCGCCAAGCCGTGGATGAGATTGTGTGCTCCTACTCCATAGGACAGACCAGCTGCCTCCTGCACCGTCCAGTCCCCTCCCCTACGTGTGTCGCTACAAGGGACAGTCTTACTATCTGTGGCCATGCGCCTTCATTTTTTTTATATTCACATTTTCTATTTTATTGGAAGGATGTCCTTAATAATTATTTTATGATGCCCAGGCAAACTTCCATCTACCCTTATTAATTTTTTAAGACAAAAAAGGGAAGACGAATTGGAAAGAATTGGGGATCTGAGAAATTGCAGGCATCAGTGCAGTGGATGATATACCATGCACAGTGTAATGACACATGACAGATTGCAGAACATCATTGGGAAAAAGCACAGCCTTGTTCTGTGCATCTAATTCATCCGTCAAAGCATCAAAAAAAAAAAAACTTTTATTCTCTATGCCATCCTGCTTTTCTCTTTGTCATTCTGGTATGCAAATATGTTTGAATTACATATGAGATAGATGAAGTTGGCCATGCTCCTTAATTGATTGCATTACCGCTCTTTCAATCATTGAGGTACCGCATCACACCTAGTGTTACCTAGGGTTGTCTGCGTGTAGGCAGGTAGCCTACTGTATGTATAGTTAGCAACTGGCTGCCCAGGTCAGGGGGAAGGGGTTAATGTTTTTGACTCCTTTCCTGGGGATATTGAGGGGCTTTCGCTGGGGTCCAGTCTTCCGTGTTCTATAAACGGTCAGAGGTTCAGATCCAAAGCAGGCTCCTGGGAACACTTGGAAAACACATGGGGAATCTATGCTAAAGACTTGCTGGGACCTATGGTGCGCCTGTAACCCAAAATCACTAGAAGAACCCTGCAACATGGACTTCTCTGTCAGAGCATCGCAAAGCACTCCGTATTTTGGGTACTGCATACGTAAGGCTCATCAAGAAGTTATGAGACTGCCTTTATGCTTGACTTTTCACATGACCGCAGCGCCTGCCTTGTCCCCAGGCATTGGTGAGCACATTCTCAGGTGAAGTATTACCCCATGCAAGGGTTAGCGACCCCATACAAGGCCTGCTGTAATTCAAGAACCCACCCTGAGGGGGAACCTTTCATGTGACCCTTGCATGGCGCACAACAAAAGAGGAAAGCATGGAGGATGTGACGAACCACCAGTCATTCCCTTCTTACATGCATGCAAATGCAGTCTGCCTAGGAATGCCTACTCCTTCAGATGGATATCTGCTTATCTAGGCATTTTGTTGTGTTCATAACCCCTCCCAAAAGCCAGCTCACTGTTTGCATCAGGCCTGAGGGCTCTCCAGAGGAGTACTGAGGCAGGGTGCTATGATGATTTCAGGAAACTATGCACAGCCCCCCTGCAGACCGCTTCCACCACCATGATCTGCCTGCATTGCGATGAGAAGCCTAGTGATGACACCATGGATCTAAATTCAGGTATTTATTGAAAAAGGAAATATTTTACTCAACATTTACAGCCATTTACAAGCATTTTAATATGTTAAATTTATTTTCCTGGGAAACACGTAACAATAAATGTAAACTTGTAAAATTAGCTTAAAGTGGTCTTTAAACCTCAGTCATGGAATCTGAGCAAAGCACATATATCTGTAGTGTTTACTTATCTCTCTGCAAAGCTCTGTGTCATTTCTCTCTGGTGTTTCCTTCCCTTTTTATCAGCATGAGTCACTTCTGAGAAATTTTCCCGACATATGAGATAAAATTTGTGTCGGCAAGGAGCTTTTCCCAGTGAAAGGCTGTGCGGGGATGGGTGTCAAGACAAGTTTGATCATTGGAGGAGAGCAGTCTGAGTTCCCAGCATAGCTAGCTAACTGCGCTGTGCTTGCATGCTTAGTGTGGTCAGTTTTTAATAGGATAGCAAAGGGACTAGCAGGAACACCAGGACAGGAGGCTTTTTCATATAGTGGGCACATATCAGGGATATGAAATGTTGGGTTTACATTCTATTTAAGTTGTGCCAGATAGGTTTACATTTCTGCCCCTTCCTGTGAAGCTTTGCAGAGGATTACAGGAAATTGATATCAAGACAGACTGAGAAACTATTTAAAGCTGATGTTTATTTTTATTTTTTTAAATCAACACTTGGGACACAACTTACATTTAATGCAAAGTGTTCCTTGTGTTGGTGCCAGCTGTCCTAGTTGAAATCCTCTGACTCCTACCATACCCCTGCAGCTGTAATGTTCTGGTACTGCGGGGGTTAATATCCGTGCAATAGTGATGAAAACTAAAGCAAGACTTTACACAGGAATAAAAATCCCACACCTAACTTAGATATGTCTTCATTAAAAACAACTTTTCAATGTATAGCAAAGCCTAAGTTCGGGCTTAAATATAATGTTTAAAACAGCACCAGGGACTCCCCGTCCTCATACCCTTGCAGCCATAATCTTTCTGCTGCAGGGGTTAAAGCTACAAATCCTGTAGCTGCTCACTTTTAATAAGAGGACACTCACCCTTCCATGGATTCCAGTACCATTTTCACCTGAGCCGATTCTTCAATTGGCTTCAGGTCCAGGCGCCAGCATTCTAACTGGCGACCCAAACGAATGTGGGAGCAGGTACTTGTTAAAACAAGGGACCTGCTCTCCCCCCCCCCCCCAAAAAAAAAGAAATGTTATGCCAAATTTGGCAGAGGAAGGGGACAGGAGGTAAACCCTTTTGGGTGGAGTTCTGCGTTAATATGAGCCCTGAACCTCATCAAGAGGGCTGACTATGCTCACCCTTTCCACCCACTTATCCATTTATACAAGCTTTACTATAGCTTCCATGAATGAAAAGTGCTCTATGAATGGAGAAGACAAGCTTTTCATTCCTCCACCCATTCTCCATTTGTAGAGTGCTTTTCATTGCTTGAAACTCTAGTACAGCTTCTATGAATAAAGGAAGGGGGGAGGAAAGGGTGGGTATAGTTGGCACTCTTTAAGAGTGCGACTTGTCAGGTCCAGCACTTATATGAACCCCCACAGCACCGGTAGATTACGGCTGCAGGGGGGCCGAAGACTTCAGATTTCAACAAGGACAGCTGGCACTAGCACGAAAAACACTATACACTAAATGTAAGTACTTGTGTACCGAATGTACTGTCCCTTGTGCTGATGTTTTTTTAAAACATTTTACTTAAACCTAGGTTATAATACATATTGAAGAGTTGTTTTTAATTAACACATACTGTCTCTGGATCAAGTTTCTGGTTTTTTACACCTGAGTTTACAGTAGTCTTGTCAATATTCCTTTAGCTCACGTTCCTGAAAAGTATGGCTCTTAACTGCTTCAAATCCTACTTTGCTCGAGCGGCCTGTGCACCCCCTGTGATTAGTGCATTGGGCAGGAGGAGGGTTTAAGTGCCCAGTAAGCAAGTGGTTAAAATGGTGGGTGCTGTAGCGATTACCAGTTGGGTCCTGGAAACATCAAGCAAGTGAACATATTCGCCAGCACACTGTGGGTCAACACTTCTGTCCAAGGATTTCTTTTATGGGGAGAGATCACATCACAGAAATAAGTGCAATGTTTCAGGGCCGCGCAGGGCCCCTTTTGTCAGGCATGTGCGGCTCCGAAACGTTGCACTTATTTCTGTGATGTGATCTCTCTCAATAAAAGAAATCCTTGGATGGAAGTGTTGATCCATGGTGTGCTGAGAATATGTTCACTTGCTTGAATTTACAGTACTTCTGCTTTAGTGTACAACACCATTGCAAAGTAAAATCAAGCACAACAGGCACAGACAGGAGCAATAGAAATATTTGTATTGGGACACGATACCCAACAGTCTCTTATTACTACTTAAACGCTTTACAATCTGTTTCTGAATACCTGGGAGAATTATGAATACTAGTAGCATTTTCATATAGTCTTTCTTTTATAACTTTATAATTTTAAGCTTAGTGGTCCCTTAATCTTGGATAAACAAAATGAATGCAGATTTTAGTCTCGTTTGGTTGATTTTTTTACTCTTGTATATATTTTTTATTTCATTTTTGGCAGTCTTAGCCTGGTAAATGCCATCCAAATGCTTATATGCATTACAAGGAATTTTGTGTATTTTTAAAAACAATTGAATAAACCTTCTTGCCTTCACAGCATGTTACAAAGCCTTGCAATAAAAAAAGCATTATGTATATATATATATATTGTCTTTTGTGACCATGTGTGATGTCTTGATAGCGGAAATCAATAAACATTTTTAGTGTTGCATTGTCCCATTATGTGACATGCTATGTGTTTCTTCATACTATTTGATATAGTAACACACGGTAACATCTGTGTCTTTATACAATTTATATGGAATTCCCAGCTGGACCTTAAACAGAAATGAGTGTTTGTTCTTTATTTGTATATAGAATGATTATTTCACTGTGTCCTGGCTTTCACAATGAATATGCATTGTGTTTCAGATGTTTTATTCATGGTACTTTAAACACATAGAACCAAGAATTTGAGACGCTGGGCCCATCCTGTTTATTAGTTTCCCTAGTGTGTAAAAGTTCACACCATTTTTGATCCTCTGCTCTATTTATTTTTGTTCCTAGCCGCCTTATGTCACTTAATCGTTCATAATACAAAGTGTTTTCTCAAAATAATTAATGACACTTTCTTTAAAATATTTGCTTTGTCTACGGTTGTGAACCATTTTTCATCGAAGTCTTACATGAGGCTCATAGGTGACACTGGGCTTTGCTCTATAGTTAGTGGAATTAAAGTGATGTAAAGTCTCTTTTGTTTTTCTATAAAAATAAAAAACATGTTATACTTAACTGCCTTGCTGCAGTGGTGTTGCATAGGGCAGCTTGGATTCTCTTCTTTTTGGGTCCCTCTTTTGTGCTCCTGGCTCCTCCCTCCTGTTGAGTGCCCCCACAGCAAGCAGCTTGCTATGGGGTCACCCATTCAGACATGGAGCTGCAGTTCGGCCCCACCCCCCTCTCTCTCTCTCCTGATTTGCTAACCGACTTTGACAGCAGCGGGAGCCAATCGCATCACTGCTGTGTCTCAGTCAATCAGGAAGGAGAGTCCTGGATGGCCAAGACACTCAGAGCCCATTCACACAGGGGCAACTCCTGATCCGACTTCAGGTCGCCCCTAGTCGCCTCAGGTCGCCTCAGGTCGGACAACATTTAAAAATCAATGTAAGTGAATGAGAGCCGTGTTAATGCACACTACTGAAGTCGCTCCGACTTCAAAAAAGGTTCCTGTACTACTTCTATCCGACTTGTAGGCGACCGGTACCCATTGATTTCAATGGAGGTCGCCTCCAAGTCGGATCTCTGTCTATACGGAGGCGACTTTGACAGAATTATCAGCTCTCAAGAGGGAACTCCACGGCAAATTTCTGAAAAAAATTTGGCGTGGGTTCCCCCTCCGAGAGCATACCAGGCCCTTAGGTCTGGTATGGATTCCAAGGGGAACCCCCTACGCCGAAAAAACGGCGTGGGGGTCCCCCCCAGATCCACACCAGACCCTTATCCGAGCACGCTACCCGGCCGGCCAGGAAAGGGGGTGGGGACGAGCGGGCGGCCCCCCCCCTCCTGAGCCGTACCAGGCCGCGTGCCCTCAACATGGGGGGGTGCCTTGGGGGAGGGGGGGCGTGCGGCCCCCCCACCCCAAAGCACCTTGTCCCCATGTTGATGAGGACAAGGGCCTCTTCCCGACAACCCTGGCCGTTGGTTGTCGGGGTCTGCGGGCGGGGGGCTTATCGGAATCCGGGAGCCCCCTTTAATAAGGGGGCCCCCGGATACCGGCCCCCCACCCTATGTGAATGAGTATGGGGTACAATGTACCCCTACCCATTCACCTGTGAAATAAAGTACAATAAAACACACAACACAGAGAAAAAGTATTTTATTGCACAGCCGGGGGTCTTCCGTCTTCGGGGGTCTTCTCGCCGGACTCCTCCGCTATGTGTGTGTAGCTCTTTTGCCAGCGGAGGAGTCCGGCTTTCTTCCTCCCCGCCGCCGGCCTCTTCTCCCGACTTCGGGGGTCTTGTCCCCCTCTTCGGTTCTTCTGCCGGGCCACCGCGCCTGGTCCGGTGGCCCGGTCTTCTGTCGCCGTCTTCCGTTCTTCTGTCGCCGCCTTCGGTTCTTCTGCCGGGCCACCGCGCCTTCTTATAGCTCTTTTACAGGCGGTGGCCCGGTCTTCCGTCGCCGCCGCCGCCGCCTTCCGTTCTTCTCCTTCTTCTTCTCCTGGAGATGTTGACTCGACGAGCTCTCCGGCCACAATGCCAGGGACGCGCTCCGCTGCCTCTTATATAGGGACAATGGGGCGGTGTCACATGGGTTGATGTCACATGGGTTGGTCACATGGGTTGATGTCACATGGTGACCCCGCCCCCTTACCATGTGACATCAACCCATGTGACCAACCCATGTGACATCAACCCATGTGACACCGCCCCATTGTCCCTATATAAGAGGCAGCGGAGCGCGTCCCTGGCATTGTGGCCGGAGAGCTCGTCGAGTCAACATCTCCAGGAGAAGAAGAAGGAGAAGAACGGAAGGCGGCGGCGGCGGCGACGGAAGACCGGGCCACCGCCTGTAAAAGAGCTATAAGAAGGCGCGGTGGCCCGGCAGAAGAACCGAAGGCGGCGACAGAAGAACGGAAGACGGCGACAGAAGACCGGGCCACCGGACCAGGCGCGGTGGCCCGGCAGAAGAACCGAAGAGGGGGACAAGACCCCCGAAGTCGGGAGAAGAGGCCGGCGGCGGGGAGGAAGAAAGCCGGACTCCTCCGCTGGCAAAAGAGCTACACACACATAGCGGAGGAGTCCGGCGAGAAGACCCCCGAAGACGGAAGACCCCCGGCTGTGCAATAAAATACTTTTTCTCTGTGTTGTGTGTTTTATTGTACTTTATTTCACAGGTGAATGGGTAGGGGTACATTGTACCCCATACTCATTCACATAGGGTGGGGGGCCGGTATCCGGGGGCCCCCTTATTAAAGGGGGCTCCCGGATTCCGATAAGCCCCCCGCCCGCAGACCCCGACAACCAACGGCCAGGGTTGTCGGGAAGAGGCCCTTGTCCTCATCAACATGGGGACAAGGTGCTTTGGGGTGGGGGGGGCCGCACGCCCCCCTCCCCCAAGGCACCCCCCCATGTTGAGGGCACGCGGCCTGGTACGGCTCAGGAGGGGGGGGGCCGCCCGCTCGTCCCCACCCCCTTTCCTAGCCGGCCGGGTAGCGTGCTCGGATAAGGGTCTGGTGTGGATCTGGGGGGGACCCCCACGCCGTTTTTTCGGCGTAGGGGGTTCCCCTTGGAATCCATACCAGACCTAAGGACCTGGTATGCTCTCGGAGGGGGAACCCACGCCAAATTTTTTTCAGAAATTTGCCGTGGAGTTTCCCCTTGAGCTCATTCTCTGCTTGGCCGCGGCAAAAGTCGCCTGGCCTGGGGCGACTTGTAAGTCGTCCCAAGTCGCGCTTGAAGTCATCACAAGTCGTTTTGAAGTCGTCCCAAGTCGCCGCTGTCAAGTCGTGTCCAAGTAGCCTGATCAAGTCGCCTACAAGTCGTGTTGCCCCTGTGTGAATGGGCTCTCATGGACATCACTGGACTCTATCCAGATAGGGCTCCAGTAAGTATTAGAGGGGCTGAGGGGGGGCTGCTGCACACAGAAGGCTTTTTATCTTAATGCATAGAATGCATTAAGATAACAAAAAAAAGCTTCTGACTTTACAACCCCTTTAAACATAAAAAGTTAAGATTTGCTATGTTATAGGGACATTTTAGGAAAGGAATTGTCCTGTAGCAGTACCCTAAAAAGCCCTAAATTGTCCTTTAGCAGTACCCTAAAGAAAGCATTATCTTTTTTCTGGAATTCCTCATAAAAAATATCAGTGCACTCTCTTGTGCCAAAACCCCAATAGCTATGTATCTGCAGCGTGAGATCTAAGGCACTGCCGCTTCTGCCTGCTAGTAGCATGAGATTTGAGGTAAGATTTGGTGGTTACTGTGCTGCTCACAGAGTTGAAATCTCTGATGGAAGAAAACGAAGCTCTGTCTCTACCAAGATGGCCCCTTTAACACAAAGACACAATCCATGTCCGTAATGGGGAAAGATCAGCTGCAGGAAGACCACAGGCAAAAAGGGTGACACTTCCTTGCCTTCTGCCTGCCTATTTTTTAGCCACGGCTTTCATTTCCTCTTCAAGAGCCATAAAAGAGAGCTTTTTCTTTTATTTTGACTTGCTTGCAAAGTTGCACCAGCCCACTAATTCTGCTTCAGGCAGGCGACTGAAGGCTAAGCCACTCCTTTTTCTTTTTTCTTTGTGGGCACCATCTATTTTAGGGCTTTGAACTTTGGCATTTGGGAAACTGATTTTTTTTCCCCACACACAAGTCAGTAGCAAACACCACTTTAACCATTTTAGGACCGCCCCATGCACATATACTGCAAAATCATGTACCTGTACATGATTTTGTTCTTTGGCTCCGGGGTGCGCGCCACTGGAGCCCCACTCCCGCTGTGATTGGACACAGCATTAGCCAAGCAGGGAGTCTGATGGATGCGATGTCCGCCTGGGACCCGTTGATCGTTTTGAGGAGAGGCAGAACAGCGGTCTGCCTATGTAAACAAGATAGCTCACCGTTCTGACAGAGGAGAAAATGGAGATCTTGTCTTTCTGCTAAGCAGAAACATGAATCTCTGTTTTGCTTTAGTCAAAGCACATCCCCCACAGTTTGAAAGTACCCCCTAGGGACACATTAACCCTTTGATCTCCCCTGATGTTAAATCCTTCCCTGCCAGTGTCAGGACAGTGCATTTTTCTTAGCACTGATAATAATGTCACCGGTTCCCAAAAAATGTCAGTTAGGTGTCTGATTTGTCTGCCGCAATGTCACTGTCCCACTAAAAATTGCTGATTGCTGCCATTACTAATAAGAAAAAAATATCCTATAGTTTGTAGACCTTATAACTTTTGTGCAAACCAATCAATATATATATATATATATATATATATATATATATATATATATATATATATATATATATATATATATATATATATATATATATATATTTAACAAAAATATGTAGCAGAATACATATTGACCTAAATTGATGAAGACATTTCATTTGTTACTTTTTTTTATTGGGTATGTTTTATAGCAGAAAGTCAAAAATATATTTATATATTTTTCTAAATTGTCAGTCTTTTTTGTTTATAACGCAAAGAATAAAAACACAGAGGGGATAAATACTCAAAAACACAGAGGCTACTCAAAAGAAAGCTATATTTGTGGAAAAAAATGGACATCAATTTTATTTGGGTACAATGTTGCACAACCGCGCAATTGTCAGTTAAAGCAACGCAATGCTGTATCGCAAAAAATGGCCTGGTCAGGAAGGAGGTAACACCTTCCAGAGCTGAAGTGGGTAAGCAGCTTAGAAGCAGGTCAGAATGAGGCTAGAACCACCTTTGAAGAAACTCAGCAAGATATCAGAGGAACCTCAAACTGATCTGAAATAAAAACTAAAAGCATGCTTCATGTGCCCATGTACACAAGACTTTGGTCGGGCCATAGGATGAGTAAATTTCTTTATTGCAAATTTGGGTTGTGCTGCAAACAAGTCAGTGTTGATGGGGGAATCCCTCCTGCGGAGCCATTGTATTCTCCCGGCGGGGGAAGCCATCCCTGCCAGAAGAACACAGTGATTATTCTATAATAGCTGCTAGCAATAATCACATTGGGTACCTTCAGCCTGACCATACATGGTTCTAATCTCGTTTGGTTCAGCAGCAACCAGGTGATAATTGAACTGTCTTTGGTGGGCTTTACACATCAGCAAAAAGTACAGCTAATGTAAGAAATCATTATCTCAAACATTGTTTAGTGTATCTTAATCCTTAGCTTTATTATAAAAAATTTAGGAAATACTGCTCTCGTAAAAGCCTATCTATCCTTGCCAGTTTGGAAGGTAGGTCTCAGTAGTGAGTCCCTCTTTGTTGAAGGACTGCTGGCTTGAGGTGTTGCAAAACAATCACACCAGATTCTTTGTCTTTTGCATGTCTGAAATATTCTAATTATACTTGAACATAGTAATAGTAAATGTACCCAAATGTATTTCTATATACACAATAGTTGGTGGAGTGATGACCATTAAAAGATTGTATAGTGCACGGGGTAGGAAAAGGAAAATGGAGGGGGGTGGGGGAAGGAGGGAAGGGGAGGAGGGGGGAAGAAGGGGAAAGGGGGGAAAAAGGGACAAAATGGAGGGGTTGAAATGGGGGGGAAGGGAAGGGGGAAGGGAGGGGATGCTCGGGAAGGATATGGAAGGAAAAGGAAGGGGAGTTGGGGGGAATTCAGTTTCAGAGATTCTGATGGATCCACCTGCGTCCACTAGAATAAAACAATGTATCTGAATTAGTTTGAATAATTTGTTATGTTGTTACGTTATTTTGGATGCTTTAAACATTAACAAAAGGCCCAAAATATCGCATCCTGTCATCCAAATAAAAATAATTAATATGAATGAATTTGTTGCTTTAGTTTTTTTCGGATTTATTTTTCTCCACTGCAGATAAAGCAATAGAGCTTGGTCAAGGACATTCACTAGGAGTCAGTTGGAAAGTCATGTTGTTTCTTTTAGAACAAGTTTTTATCCAGTTACAAATAGTTTTTTAACAAATCTTAAAAATATTTTTTTCCTTGTACAATATACAGTGTGTACTTTGTAGCTAAATCTATGACTATGGGTGTATCTACAAAACATAATGACATTTTTTTACCACTTGAATGCTTTTCTTATTTTCCTTACCATATTTTAATGTTTTATTTGAATGTTTTATTTGTTCACCAAAGCTTGCGTGCTACAGTGACATAATATCAGTTAGTTGGTGATTGTTGACATTCATTGTTTGGAGTTTAAAGGCTTCTACTGTATGTGTACTGATGAAAAGCTCTTTTCCTGACACTTTTCTGTAGATTGACTGTTTTTTTTTTTTCCTCCTGAAATAAAGATTGCTTCTGGTTGAGTTTCTTGATAAAAATGATAAGAACATTTTTGTTGATTATTTCAGCCAACAAGACAAAAGTTTCTTGAGTACATTGGGGATTGAGGAGGTGGCCACTGATCTTCGACCTTTAATGCTATGGATGGCAAATTCCATGGAACTTCTCAATTTTGTTCAGAAGAAAATCCTAGATATGGAAAAAGAATGGGATTCAGAAGGTTTATATTGTTTATAAATATTCACTTTTATGTATTTTTATTAAAAGGCATTGCATCCAAATCTTACAGTATTTTTCAGCTTCTGCCAAGAACCTGTAAGGGCAAAGAAGGGATTAATGGGGGCTTCCAGATGCCTATCAAGAGAATCCTTAAAAGAGGGAACATTTTCAATAGGCACTGTAAGGTGCTAATTGGGAAGTGAAATGCGCCAAAAAACGTTATAGACAAAATGGCAGGGGTTACCACAATAAAGCAAAAAGCTCAGAAAATCTTCTGCCTGTAAAACAGCACAGTGTGCTACACACTGTGAATTGTAGTATTAAAAGTAACGGACCAGTGCAAACATAGATGGAGACTCTGTTTTACCTTATCCAGGATGCTGGGCCTACTAAGGGTCCAGGCTTCAACTTTCACGGTGGGCATAACCCCGAATGGGTCTTAAAGCGTTATTAAAACCAAAAATAAAATATATTGCAGCGTACCAATAATTACATGTGGTGACTGCATTTGTTTTTCCCCAGAGTACACACTCGGGGTAATCAATCTGGTATCTATTATACAGCTGAGACAGTAAGCAGTCAAAACTTTAAAAAAAAGCATAAAAGAAAAGAATTGAATAGTTAAAAGAGAAAAATAATTCTCTAGAGAACAGGTCCATCACCTAGGCTACTAGGGAGAATGTAGACTCTTACGAAGTGGGTGAGGTCATATGTGTGCTCTAGGGGTGGCTCTAGCAAGTTTTTTGCCAGTGTCCAATTACCTGATGGTAACCTGCATATCATCCATAGCTTATGAATATCAATCCTATGTCCAATGTATTATATCTTGCGGAATAGAATAGACTAGAAGTCCTCTGATGCTATGATTAGTGGCCAAGGCCAGATTTACTATTACACACAGAAGGCAGGGGCCTATAGGGCGCAGGTGCAAAAAAGTTAGCTGTAGAGATGCTGATTGCACATTTTTTTTCTATAATTAGTGCAAATTCTCATCTCCTATAAAATAATTTACCATAAATAAATATATTCTAAGCCTTGTTAGGACCACCAAACTAAAAAAACTTTTGTGTCACTGAAGTGATCCTAGCGGAGGTGTGTTACACCAAAACCTGTGTACCTGCAGGCTCCACTAATCCAAATACAGATCTATAAGTGTAGGCTACTGAGAATGAATCTACAAATGCAACTTAAAAGGGAGACATAAATATTGACTGCAGTTTTTAATAAAATACTACTATATAGTGCATATTTTCTAAGAAGAATGATGAGAGAGAATAAGCAGAAATGTGTGATCAGCAGTAGTAAAGACTATGAGCAGAACTGTTGCAATGTACTACGTATATAATCAGGATGATGATGATAAGAAAAAACATTGCTACTAGCAACTATTACTTTTACTTCTGTAATAAAAATAATAATTCTTTCTTCCAGCATCTTCCCAGGATGCTTTGCTTTCAAGTGACCTGGAGGCATGCGAGGAGTCTATGGCCCTTCTTGATGAAGTCATTATGTATACCTTCCAACAGTGTGTGTATTACCTTACTAAGGTATGGAAGATAGTTTTATTATATGTGGCAATCATTTACAGGTACTTTAAGTGCTACTAAACCCACAACAGTAAAATCAGTCTGTATATATAGTAAAGCATGCTTGTTATACCCCCTGTGGAACATAAGGGGCTAATCCTCTGCATTGTGTAAAAAGGCTTTTTGATCCTATCTTACCTGATCCTCCCCTTCTTCCACTGCCCCCTAATAATTTCCTGATAACACAGAGTCTATGGAGTCAGGCTGCACATGCTCAGTGTGGTGTATTTTGATAGTTATTTTTTTTTCTTGGGAGGGTGCATGTGATCAGCACAGGGCCAATTAACTCTGTCCAGACAGAGAGTCAGGGGTCCTGTAGTCTCAAAGGATAGTCAGAAAACTCCTCTTACAAGCTTTAACCAGTCCTCGGCTGGACACTGACAGAAGTCACAAGACTGCTATATACTACTGATGAGAAAAGGTATTTAACAGTTTATATATACTAAAATAATTGCATTTCCATGTTCTGCTTACTGTGGGAGACCAGATATAGTGAATCAGGGTCCTGGGTTTAGTAACACTTTCATAGTGCTGATTGTAGTTACGATATCGCATCAATCATTTAAGCTTTTAGGATTTGTTTTTGTAAATGCACTACATAATGTAAATGTTTTTATTTTTTTCTGTCATGGCCCCTCTATAGAGTGTGTTGCTAACTATGGTCTATGATAATAACAATTTCTGCACACCATGCACATCCTATGTTAATGACTAAAACAAAATACTTGTACTTAATAATATGCCTTCTAAGTGCTCTTTGGCGTTCAGGCACCACAATCCTCAAGTAATCTGCATGTCATGGGGTTGTGGTTGCCATGCATACAGATGACCTGTGGGATGGAGTCTGTCCACTCAGCAGTAACCTCACTCCAGGTGGGAGAGTTTCTATCCTCCGTTGATACAAAGGACATGTATTTACTCGTACCTACCTTTCAGCCTCATCAGAGGTTTCTGCGAGTTGCAATACAGGAGCGTAATTTTCAGCTTGTTGCTCTACCCTTCGGGCTTGCTACAGCTCCCCGGGTGTTCACAAAGGTCCTAGCACCTGTATTGGGTCTTTTAAGGGCCCAAGGGATCCTGGTGCTTGGGTAACTGGACAACCTTCTGCTCAGAGATCACTCACTAAAGGCTCTAGAACAGAGCATAACATGCACATTGCGGTATTTGGAAAGCTTAGGCTGGATCATAAATACAGAAAAGTCAACCTTGAGACCAGCTCAAAGTCTAAAGTATTTGTCTGATCCTAGATATGGTCCAAGCAAGAGTACTGGTGAGCCACCCGCAAGGATCTGTGCCCTGAAGGATCAGGTGCATCAGATAAGGGGCACCAGACAACCCTCCATTCGGCTCTGTATGAGTTTTCTAGGGAGGATGTTATCCTCCTTCGAGGCTTTGCCCTATGCCCAGTTTCATTCCAGGCCTCTACAACAAGACATCTTGTTGGCTTGGAACAGGAGAGGACAAGCCCTGGATTATCCAATGTTTTTATCTGTTCAGGCACGCTTAAGCCTAAACTGGTGGTTTCAGGATCAGAACCTGTGAAAGGGAAGATCCTTCCTCCTGGTAACTTGGAGAGTACTGACTACAGATGCCAGTCTCTCAGGCTGGGGTGTGACCCTAGAAGGGCTCACAGCTCAGGGGAAAGGGTCAAGAGGACAGAACAGATCCTGCCCATCAATGTGCTGGAATTACGGGCAGTACGTCTAGCCATATGGTCCTGGACGATGGAGCTTCAGGACTGCCCTATAGTTCAGTCCCAACAATGCCACTGCAGTGGCCTATATAAACCACCAAGGCGGTACCAGGAGTTGTTCAGCTTTGAAGGAGGTGAACCACATACTAGCCTGGGCAGAGGGACATGTGCTGATTCTATCGGCAGTCCATATCCCGGGAGTAGAGAATTGGAAGTCAGATTATCTCAGCCAACAGCAGATCTGCCCGGCGAAATGGTCTCTACACCCAGGGGTGTTCCAGGGAATTTGCCAATGCTGGGGATGGTCAGAGATTGACCTACTGGCATGCAGGTTAAATAACAAGCTACAGTAGTTTGAGTCCCGAAAAAGAGATCCTCTGGCAATTAGAACAGATGCTCTGGTAGTTCCATGGAGCCAGTACTCCCTGGTCTATGCTTTCCTTCTGATCCCTCTCCTTCCACATTTGTTGCACAGGATTCGGAGAGAGGAAGTTCCAGACATTCTGATGGCACCAGCCTGGCCCAGAAGGCCCTGGTTCCCGAAGATTGTGAGACTGACAATAGACGGGCCATGGACGCTTCCATGTTGCTCCAATCTACTGTCTCAAGGTCCTATATTTCACCCCAATTTACAGTCTCTAAATTTGACGGCATGGCTATTGAAGCCAGGATGCTAAAGGACAGTGGCATCTTAGGACCAGTGGTGTCTGCCCTAGTGAATGCTAGAAAAGCTGTCACTAGGAAGATCTATCATGAGGTCTGGAAGACTTATATTGCTTGTTGTGAAGCCAAAAAATGGCATCCTCGGAAATACGTGATTGGGAGAATTCTCTATTTTCTACAGTCAGCTGTGGAAATCAAATTGGCTTTGAGTACAATCAGAGGTCAAGTTTTGGCCTATCAGTATTCTTCCAAAGACCTTTAGCCTCTCATTCACTGATCCAAACCTTTATGCAGGGGGCAAATAGCTTGCTTCTCCCCATTAGGTCACCTATGTGTTCTTGGGACTTGAACTTGTTGCTGTCTATGTTAGAAAGACAACCATTTGAGCCTATAAAGGAAATTCCATTAGACTTGCTTGTCACGCAAGCTAGCCTTCTTGATGGCCATCACCTCGGCTAGAAGGGTGTCGGAGTTGGTGGCCCTTTCATGCAGGGAACCATACAGGGAACCATACTTGATCCTTCACCACGACAGGGTTATGTTACTATTCCATACTTTTTGCCAAAACTGGTGTCAGCCTTTCATTAAATCAGGACGTTATTTTGCTTTCTTTTTTCTCTCAGCCTCGTTCGGCAGAAGGGAGACGATTCTTTGGACGTTGTCCAGGCAGTCAAGGCTTATTTGTCTAGATCTGTGGAGATCTAAGTATCAGACACCTTTTTTGTTTTACCAAAAGGACCCAAGAAGGGGCAGGCAGCTTCCAAAGCTTCCATTGCCAATTGAGTCCGTCAATTGGTCATTCAGGCCTATGGTGTGAAACGTAAAGCTCCTGACTTTAGGATGAGAGCTCATTCTATCGGGGGTGTAGGAACCTCCTGGGATTTTTTCCATCAGGTATCTGTGACTCAGATTTGTAAGGCTGCTGTCAGGGCTGAGCTCAGCCCTTCCTTCTCTGAGCTGGCTGCTCAGCTGTTGTCTAATTGCCAGCTCCTATCTCTCCACAGTTACTCAGGATGATATCCTGTTCATCAGTCCTGCCTACTTAAGCCGTCCAGTCCAGAGCATCTCTGCCTTCACCTTGGTCAACATCATAGAAAATATCTCCTGTGATCCTGTTCAAGACTTGCTTTGCTGACATCCCTTCTGGCTCCAGATCCTGCTTGCTGTTCCACTACATCAATCCCTGACTTCTGGCTTGGCTGACTATCTGTTCCGGTTACTGAACTTTGGCTATGTTTTGACTATGTTTGTTCTTTTTTACTTTTACTATTAAACAAGTGTGATTTAAACTGTACTTCTGTTTCGGCCTGATTTCCTGGTTTCTGACAGCTGCTACCTGGTCTTCAGTGCATGCGTTCACAAAATTTTATCAAGTGGATGTTCGAGCAGCCAAGGATTCGGCTTTCGGCTGCAGGGGTGTGTAAGGTCTGATGGCTATTGTTTGGCAGAGTGTCTCTCTGCCCTCAAGGCATCACATCAGGTAATGAATATTAGCCTAACTCTGTGTCCCATGATGTATGAAAAAGAAAATAGGATTTTTTCATCATACTTACCTGTAAAATCCTTTTCTTTGAGTACATCATGAGAAACAGAGGTCCCTCCCCTCTTTTTGAGGATTTGGTGCTTGAAGTACTTCCTGTATGGGAGGGGTTATATAGGGAACCACTTCCTTGTTAAATACCTTTTTATCTACCAGTGTCCATTGACCTGGAGATGAAGTATAACCCAGTAGGTCCCATGATGTACTTTTACAGGTAAGTATGATGAAAAAATACAATTTTTTGTTCCAAATATGTGTAAAACATTGTTCATAAAAGACATAGACAATACAATAACCCTCCCTCAAAAACCTCCCACAGAATAACAGATCAAACAAATCAGTTAGATAGGTAGTTTACAACTAGATTTGCAGATAACACATCAGGTGTCTTCTGTGGGTAGGCAGTCTTAGTTACATAGTTAGTTAGGTAGAATAAAGTCACCAGTCCATCCAGTTCAACCTGAGTGAGTGTGTCTACAGTTGTCCCTATCCCTGTACATTGTACATCACACACTCACATCGGTCCCTACCTTCAAGGAGCCCACAATCCAATTAACCTACCATGTCCTTTGGAGTGTGGGAGGAAACTGGAGTACCCGGAGGAAACCCAAGCAGGCACAGGGAGAACATGCAAACTCCAGGCAGGTAGTGTTGTGGTTGGGATTTTAACCAGCGACCCTTTTTACTGCTAGGTGAGAGTGCTAACCACTACACCACTGTGCTTGCTCAATCTCAACACATTTCGCAGGAGTGCCACTTCTTCAGGAGGTAAGGGGAGCTGGAAAGTAAAGTATAATAATTTACAATACAGTACAAAATAAATAAACATAATTAGAAATGATACCATACTAACACCATACCAGTAGTATATTATAGACCCAAGCATAAATAAGTGAAGGTGTAGCAAGGTCAGAGGCAGAGGATTTAATAACTCTTTTCTTGGTATGTGTTTGTTAATGAGGCCTTATGTGCAAAGAGGAAAATTTGATCTTTTTGAGCTTGGGAAAAGGTTGTGTGTAGTTCTCGTTCCCATATTGTTATAAACTTGGGGTGCTTATTATGTTCACCCGACATCAACATGAAGTATGACAGAGGCAATGTGTGTCCTACATGCACTGCAACTACATAGAGTGTTTCAAAGAGGGTAATTGCTTAAAGTGGTTGTAAAGCCTCAAGGTTTTTCACCTTAATGCAGTTAAGATGAAAAATCTTATGCATTAAGGTGAAAAATCGTCTGTGCTGCAGCTCCTTCCAGACCCCCGCTTTTTCTTACTTGAGCCCCGATCCAATCCAGCAATGTGTACAAGCGCATTGGTTCCGGACGCTGTCTCTCCCCTCATTGGACAGATTGATATCAGCGGGAGCCATTGTCTCCCACTGCTGTCAATCTAATCCAGTGACACGGGAGCTGGGTCGGGCCAAGTCCTGCTGTGTGTGTCAATGGCCGAAGCAGCAGGCGAGCCCGCACCCAGTGAAGAGGAAGGGCCTAGAGCACCGGCAGGGCACTCCAGATAAAGTGGATCAAGTCTGCTCTGTGAAAAATGATTGCACAAAGCAGGTAAGTATAGGTATGTTTGTTATTTTTAGTTAAAAAAATTTACAACCCCTTTAAGTGTTTTGATACTCATCTGGAAGGGATCGGTAGCTTAGCTATTCTTAACGAGGAAAACATGTTCTAAGCCCAAGATGCAAGCTTTGAGCTCTGTTAAAAAATTCTGCTGTCCTTAAAGATTGATATACCGTATATATTTATATAATAAAAATTATAAAATTAAAGTGTTTGCTGATTGATGCAATCATACATCCTTTGTATATAAATATAAAACTATACATGCACTAGAAAATAGAGGGCTAGCACTGTCAACACTCGTGCTCTTAGAATGAATGAATAGAATAGAGGTGAATAGACTGTTATCATACTCAGCTAGCAGTTTGTTTCAAGGCATGGTTCTCGGGGTGAGCGCATGGTACAAACACATTTCTATCAACAAAATAGCAAAAACTGTGCAGGAATAGCCCCCATGAAGACCCAGCCCATATAGCTCTGACATGCAGCATGGCTGTTTGGAACATTTTTATTATGCATGAGAATGTGTTATTGGCAATCAGCAACAGGGTTGTAATGAATATGTTGGTTAATTAGAAGTCTGGAGGGGATAGCTGAGCAAAAATCTGAAATATTCAGTTCATATTTACATATTCCAACTGTGGTTTGGCTGGAGTACAGCTTATATTGAATCTTGTTCTGTAAAACAACATTGTAAGTGTTTTATCCTTCTTTTTAGACATTGTATGCAGCTTTGCCAGCCCTTTTGGAGAGCAATCCTTTCACCGATCCTGCCAGTCTCTCTGATGTAGGAGAGCTGAGCAATATGCCAGAAGGCACACGTGGAACTCTTGCCATTTACCAGGCTACATTGGATTTAACTCGGGAATGTGAACTACATCCAGATCTTGTGTCTCAAACATTTGGCTATCTCTTCTTTTTCTCCAATGCATCACTCTTCAATACTCTAATGGAGAAAGGTAATTCATTTTACCAGTTTGGTTAAGAAAGAACCCGTAGCAATGATTCTCTAAATAGGTGCTGGTTGTTTGCTTCTCCTGCCATTCCCAGTGGTGGGTACCTCAACAACTAACCTACACACCAGTAGTAATAGGATGGTATCCTTTGTAACTGTGGGCAGCTGAATATGCTGTCTGTTCACTTCCTGGATTCACACTAACACACAGAGGCACACTTCTGAAGCCCCGCAGCTCTCATTGGCCCTCTTATGACTCACCCCCCCCCCCCCCCCCTCCTGGCAAAATCTCACTAGAGTGAGAGAGAGAGCTGTGCATGATGTCATAAGCCTAGACTTTTTACCAGACAAGAAAGAGGAAGTGGGCTGTAGAAGGTTTTTACTGGCAGAAAATAAAATGCATTCACAAAACGCACTCACCCCCTTAGTTGCCTGTGAAATGGTCCTGCCAGACTGTATTGGGTGACTATTCTGCTAAAACTTTGCATATTGGTACTGCTTGGACCTTGAGGAAGGGGGTATACCTGAAAGCTTGTCCTGAAAATTTGGATGTTAGTGCAAATACAATAAGCATCATGGTACTCACAGTCACATTGTTTTTGTGACCAAAAGAAAAATTATTACGAAAATAATAGAAGTCACTGAGGGTAACTAGCCTGGAAAATTAAGGTAAACCAGGCAATAGTTTGGTCTAACTACTGCATTCAGGCCCTCTTTAGCCATTGGCCAGTATACTAATAAAAGCAAGTCTACCTGCGGTGGGGCCCTTGAACTCGCGTAGGAGCACTTGACCTTCATCTAAAGGTACTCGTAAAGGGAACTCTTTACAGAGTCCCTAAAGGTTAAACGGAGAAGTATAATACACACTGAGGTGGCTAAAGGCTCCTCATCACACTGATGCTATGTACCTACACCTGTCCTGCTGATAGCAATAACTCCACTGACCTAACAGACTGGATGAAGGCAGATACAGCACAGGCTGCTCCGTCCCAAGGCACCCCTACATTGCTCACACCTTTTTTTTCTAGGGGCCAGGCAAGAGGTAGCACAACACTCTAGGGCTCCCCTCTCAAGCATGTGCGTATATCTAATGCCTACATGGTTCCTCTGCTCTGCTGCCAGACTGTACTATTCTCTTTCCTTTGGGGTTCACAGTCTGTCCCTGGCAGGCCTTCTCACCCTGGTGCCCTTGTGGAGCTCTCTCTCTTTCGTCACACACAGCAGCTCTTTCTGTAGGCTCCGGCCCAGTCAGTTCCATATTGTATCTCACTAGATCTCTCTCCATGCTTCTCGTTTCCATGCTGCATTCACTTCTTCCTCTGAATTTGCTTTTAGTAAACCAACTCCATCGATTCTAGAAAACAGATTAGGTTCCTATTGCTTTTTCAACACACGTCCAGCTTATTAGTATTGCTTCTACTCATTGCTGTTTGATGCCTCTCACATCTACATATTTGGCAGATGAGTCCCTGCTTGCATCATTAGCTTTAGATGTATCTCTTTCAGTGCTAATTGACCACTTTATGTGCCATTAGAATTGCTGGGCATACTACATTGGCCTCTCTTCAGTACCTACCTTCCTGTGCTGAAAATATCATTCACTTATATGGGAGACTGAGAATCTCTATGGGCACTGGTTAGCCACCTGTCCACCTGTATACCACAGTACTGAAACCAAGGCCTTTATACTCACAGATGAATGTGGTGTCACAAGCATAAAAGAATGTAGAGATTCACTATGGTCACAGGATAGTGACCTGAAAAAGCTCCCACACGCAAAGACATATGTGAAAGTTCCTGTGTATGGAGAGTGTCTAGGCCAGTGTTTCTCAACTCCAGTCCTCAAGGCACCCCAACAGGTCATGTTTTTAGGCTTTCCATTATTTTGCACAGGTGATTTGATCAGTTTTACTGCCTTAGTAATTACCACAGCCATTTCATCTGAGAGTAATCCTGAAAAAATGACCTGTTTGGGCGCCGCCAGGACTGGAGTTAAGAAAGTTAAGTTAAGAAACACTGGTCTACGCCAGTGATGGCAAACCTTGGCACCCCAGGTGTTTTGGAACTACATTTCCTATGATGCTCATGCTCTCTGCAGTGTAGTTGAGCATGATGGGAAATGTTGTTCCAAAACATATGGGGTGCCAGGCTTTGCAATCACTGGTCTATGCCAACTTGAAACCAGCATGATGACATCATCGCACTGAGTTTTGAAATCACGATACAATATTCCTGTCCCTGGATCTTAGACCCCAGCAGAGAAATTGTAAGAGGGTATGTTAACATTAACAACTGTTAACCCTAATACATAATGAGAATACATTCATTTAGCATCTTTCAAATGGTTTGCAGACAGTGTCATACATTTGAGATGTTATGCTGTAATCTGCTGCAGTTGGCCTGAAACTGGGATGGGACGTTGGATTTTCCATCATTCTGCTTAGCAGCATCTTTGCTTAATTCTCTCACTCATCTTTTCTGATGGAGGAGGGGCCGGTCTTATGCAGCATCCATAATGTAGCAGTTCCTCTCATTGTCCTGCCAGGTTATCTGCAGGAAGTGGTGTGCTTCCTTCTAGCCTTGCTCTCAGGACTGCTGGGAGCATTTTTTTCCTTCGCAGCAGGAAGCAGAAGGTCGCCTGGACTGTAAAGAGAGAATGACGTGCCTTTCTTTTTCCATAACACCACCAGCCCTTAACTCTTTAATTAGTCCAGCAGGAATCTGTTTCTGTGTAGTATGCACTGATTTATGCTGCAGTTTTAGATTAAGGTGCAATTTTCTGCCCACTGTATTACAATGGTGGAAAGGACATAAAAACAAACAAAAAAAAAAGATATCGCTTTTTACTATTAAGTGTGGTTTACCATTTTAATTTAACCAATCATTTGAGTAGTAAGGGCTACCACAGGCACATATGAATGGAAATCCACTTCTGTTCAAGCTACCAAGCCAACTGTCCACGGGTAAAGAGGTCAGGGAGAACATACATAGAAAATACATAATTGTGCTTTAATGTAGATCAAGCATTCTGATTCTGTGCTGTCTTCTCTTGTTAGATAGTAAGCTTTAAAGCTGTAAGCTTGCCTAAAAGACACATCTCCCATAAAAAAAAAAGAAAAACTATGACCTAATCTAATTTAGCACGCCCCCCCCCCCCCCCCCCCAATAGGTCTCACCCCTTTTACCTACTTACCTCATCCTCACAGTGGCAGCTTCATCTGGTGTTTACATCCTCAGGCCCAAAATATTTTCCATGCTGACCACACTACCCATAATTAAACAGTGACTCCCTATAGATCTGAATAGGGCCCAGTTCCAAGACTAGAGATGGTAGGAACAAGGCCTAGTTCCAGTCTATGGGGTGTTGCTGAGCAGGTTCAGAATGTCACTGTTAGGAAAAGATAAGTACCTACCAGGGTGGGACTGGGGTTTGATTTTTTTTTTTTGTTTGTTTAAATTAGGTATTAGGTTCAGGCAGTGTTTCTCAACCTGTTTTCAGTCAAGGCAATCTTTAAAATCACAGACTGTCCTGAGGCACCCATTCTAAAATGTAAAAAAATATTCTAATAGTTTTACTTAATGCGGCAACATCCACATGTAGGACACGCACTGTTAGAGGTGTTTTATTCTTGCAAAGCAAATACACTTTTGCACACTGGTACTGACTAGTATTCCAATGTTTCTCTTCTCCCTCAATTTCTCTCCATCAGTCAGCTAATGTGACCCCAGTGCTGAGGGAGAGGAGCAGAGGAGGGTCAAACAAGGATGTTGTGGAGGCAACAGACATCCTCCTTATCAACTGATGATATCATTGGTTGTTATGATGCCAGTGTGTAGAAAGTCATAGGCTTTGTGTAACTAAAAGGAAGGCTTGATCAACCTGCTGGCTTGTATACATTATTTGATCCATTTTTAGGAATTTTGCCAAGACATCCTGGTTTAAAAAGGCTGGGTTAGGGGGATAGAGAGGGTTGGTTGGGTACAAGTGAAATTGTTCTTTAATATAATAGAATAAATGCATCTCATTACAAATAGGCAGTTTAATGACTAAAGATGACAATGGTGGATTTATATGAAATATGATGGAGATACCAGACACACTAGTTACCATAGTCATAAAAATCCTAACACATCTAACATCCTAGACATACAAAGGTGACCCATGCGAAGAGTCCATGGTGAGACTTGATGCTGAGGCTTTGATTCTGCAAGGCACTGTGCCACCTTCTCTTGTAGGTATATAAAAACATCCAATGTCATACTGTAAATGTAGACTCTCCCCTAATCACCACTATACCCGGTCAATGTGCTAAATATGGACACTTTTTATCTTTTGTTACCGTTATGCAAGTGAGTTTATATGTCTTATTTTTCTTGTCTGTTACTATTCTGACAGCACATATTTTTCAGGTAATGGGGAACCATTCTACCAGTGGTCAAAGGCTGTCCAGATACGTACAAACCTTGATCTGGTTCTGGACTGGCTCCAAGGAATAGGTCTTGGTGACATTGCCACAGAATTCTTCAGAAAGTTGTCAGCAACAGTAAACTTGCTGTGCATACCTAAAACCAGTCTCTTGAAGGTATGATATGATAAATATATTTATTTTGGCTTTTTACCATGTATGAAAAGTTTTACAAAGCATATACTGCAGTATTGATAAAGAAATTAAGTTACTGTATGGCCTAGATAAGAGAACTAAAGGAGGAAGAACAATCATGGCAGGCAATCAATTGAATAATACTTTTGTTGCACACTAAAACTGAACTGTAGGCAAAGGTCTAAATACACTGTTGAAATATTTTTGGGAGCTTCATTACCTGCCAAAAAATTTGCTCTTGTGTACTTCCTTTCCTTAAATTCGCACTGCTCTGCCAGATGGCACAACCAGGTTTGTAACCTACATTTTCTCTACTGCATATAATGCCACGTACACACGATTAGACTATCCGGCGGACAATACGCCAGACTTTGCAGTGGAGGTCCGCTGGACTTTCCAAACGAGCAGACTTGCCCACACACGACCGGACTTTTCCGGCGGACTAGGGACTTTGGGCAGCACAGTGGTGTAGTGGGTAGCACTCTCGCCTAGCAGTAAGAAGGGTCGCTGGTTCGAATCCCAACCACGACACTACCTGCCTGGAGTTTGCATGTTCTCCCTGTGCCTGCGTGGGTGTCCTCCGGATACTCCGGTTTCCTCCCACAAACCAAAGACATGCAGGTAGGTTAATTGGCTTCTGTCCAAAATTGGCCCTAGTATATGAATGGGCACCTTGGATTGTGGGCTCCTTGAGGGTAGGAACCAATGTGAGTGTGTAATGTACAGGGATAGGGACAATTGTAGACACTCACTCAGGTTGAACTGGATGGACTGGTGTCTTTATTCAGGGGACCAACCTTACTAACTATGAAACTATAAGGTCTGGCGAACAATCCACCGGACTATGGCGGGGGTCCACCAGACTTGAAATGAACGGACTTGCCCACATACAGAGTAAAATCTGTTGATTTTGAACGTAACTCCAGGTAGACGGGACTAGAAAAGGAAGTCAATGTCGCCACCTCCATCGGTGAGATTGACACCTCGCGAGCCCCGTCGCCTGATATGGATTTAAAGAGGAACCCCTATGCCAAAAAAAGGCGTAGGGGTCCCCCCAAAGTCCATAACAAACCCTTATCCGAGCACGCAGCCTGGCCAGTCAGGAAAGGGGGTGGGGATGAGCGAGCACCAGCCCTCCTGAGCCGTACCAGGCCATGTGCCCTCAACATGGGGGGTGCTTTGGGGAAGGGGGGGCCCTGTGGCCCCCTCCACCCCAAAGCACCTTGTCCCCATGTTGCTGATGACAAGGGCCTTTTCCCGACAACCCTGGCCGTTGGTTGTCGGGGTCTGCGGGTGGGGGGCTTATCAGAATCCGGGAGCCCCCTTTAATAAGGGGCCCCCAGATTCTGGCTGTGTGCTTGGATAAGGGTCTGGTATGGACTTTGGGGGGACCCCCACGCTGTTTTCCCCTTTAAATCCGTACTAGGAGACGGGGCGCGCAAGGTGTCAATCTCGTCGATGGAGCCGGCGACATTGACTTCCTTCTCTAGTCCCCTCTACCTGGAGTCACGTTCAAAATGAACGAACTTTACACCGTGTGTGGGCAAGTCCGTTCATTTCAAAAGTCCGGCGGACTAGCACAAAGACGGGCGGATTGTCTGCTGGACTGCCAAGTCCGGTGGACAATTTTGAGTCTAGACTTCTTTCTAAGTCCACCGGACTTTTGGGAAGAAAAAGTCCGCTGGAGCCCACACACGGGCAGTTTAATCCGAATGTGTGTACGCGGCATAAGCAGTACAGCCCGGTCACCTCTTTGCCGTCCCCTTCCAGTGATTGGACATGTAAGGGGCAGTGGTAGACTGATGAGCTCATCCCTTTGCTCACTCTGTTATCCCCCACAGCACACCTTGGAATGGATCATAGTCCCAGAAGTTTCTCTACTAATATAAGTTCCACTAAACAAGAGTTTGATATTAAGACAAATTCAGATACTTCCCCAAGCTGAATAAAAAAACATGTTATCTTTTTTTTAAAAACAAACAACTGCTTTCATTGGTGTTTTATATCTACCTGAAAATCAAAATTCTAAATAATATAATTAGGATACATGTTTCCAGTGCTGTAGAGAAAAAGCTAAGATAGAAATTTGCTTTGTTAATATAGTAAATACTGTAGTTGTAGTTATTACTTTAATTAAATGTAATGCTTTATTACTTTAATGCTCATTAATAATGCAACAATATATTCATATTTGTGTTCTTGGGTTGGTGTCTCCTCAGTAGATTAACATTAACATGCATAAACGCTAGACGCATCTAGTGTAGAGCATTAATGCATACTAATGGCCAGAATAAATAAATATTCTTGCCATCAGAATGCATTAATGCTCAAACCCTAGACACACCTTAACACATGTGCAAAATGCTGCTGCTAAAAAGCCAAAAGAGAAGTATGAGTTTTTTGAGGGGTTTTTTTCCAATCATACTTACCTAGGTGGATGAAGCATCATTCCGATACTGCATCTGTCCCCCGCTGTGCAATCAAACATGGCTGATTACTCAGTTCTCTCCCCCGCTCTGAGCAGAGAGCTGGTAACTGTCAGTCACCCTTGTCTGACCTGCCAACTCCATCCTCCTCCACTTTGTGTCACTAGAGCGTTGGGCTGTGGAGGGAGCGGGAGCGGCTTTCTCAGGCTCTCAGCGGCTCCCTGAAAGGCATATGCCACTCAAGGCTCCTGGGTGGATCCCAACCATGTGGTCACAATCTTTCCTTAGCTAGGACTGGCTCTGTGTCATCAGCCAACAGCGGGCTTCAGCCTGCTGTCTGCTGAAAAGGGGTCACAGGGTTGCAAAACGAACTGCATTCCTGTGATCCACAGGGGAAGTACAGCCAAATGAGCTTTGGCTGTGCTTCTCCTTTAAGAAGTATTTTCTATATTAGTTTTAGGTATACTATGTGCTTAGGAACACATAAATCTATGGTGGGGGTTTCTCAAATTTGGTTACAAAGACAAAAATACTTCATATAATTAGTTTATCCCTATTTTCCATCTGAGTCTAAAACTGACGGACTATATTTTCCCCTAATGTGCTAATAGGTGGGAGCAAATTTTATGCTTACGTTATCAAATACTAATATGGTGGTGAACATGTAACACTTATATCACCTAATTTTAGACCTGTTCAGCTCTCATGTTTTTGGACATACGAAAAAAAGTATTTCCTCCTCTGTTTTACTGCTCTAGCCTGGTTGGACAGTTTGCTAGCCTGGATGTGTCTGAAGACCAAAGTAAAGGATGGTTTTGCCAATGACATCCAGTGGCACTGCATACATCATAAAACATTTTCATATAATACCAATATATTGTCTAGTGTTTTAAAGAGAACGTTAAACCCTTTGTAAGCCATAGAATTTACAATCTCATACCCCTTGCACAGTCACAGGGCTAGTTAATTTTTTAGGTCTGTTTCCTGCATAGGGGGACCCAGATAATCACCATTGGGGGGGGAAGAGTTATTTAAAGGATGCGTTCCCCTTTTGAACATGTTACACCTGTATTTAGAATGTAACATGTTCAGCAACCTTGCCCCCTGTTCCCCTTGACAGTGGATGGGGGTTCCTCTCCCCTACTCCCACTGTCACATTTTAATTTGGCAAAGCTGTGCAGAGCACTGTAGCCTTATGAGTTTATGTGAAATCTCCATTAATACCTGTACAAGATTGTAAATAGAAATATATTTCCGTTAGATTTAAATATATATTTAAAGTATTGAGTGTTGTGTTGGTGTTACTGTAATTAGTTCAACTTCAAAGCTTGGCCTTTTGTTTTCCCTGATAACATCTCACCTGGAAAGTAAACAACAGCTTTCTTTGACTCATCCAATCAGGCTGTTCCCAATATACATTTACTAGGTACAGTGACCAATTAGGGAGAATTAGATTAGCCACACTACAGAAAGTAGGGGGGGATATAATACTTTGTGAGCAAGCCAACTCACTCTGGTGTGGGAGCACACGGCAGTCACCATGGGCTGACCTGAAGTTAACAGGTAATCTAACTCTAAACTTGCACCTTATATTGTATTGTAAATATGGTTCTGTGAGTAATTTGTAAATATCATGTAAGCCAGGGGACCTGCACTGTACATTGTGTTGTAAATACTCTCTGATGTGTAATTTGTATATATTATGTAACCCTATAAATAAATGTGTATTGCTGATTGAACTACCTCTTTTGTACAAGATCTCTCAGATCCAGATATATATATGTCCATACTACTACAATGATTGAGGTGTATGCACATAATCATAAATACTAGTCAACAGCACCACCTGCACAGATACATCATTCATTCACAGGGATCTATGAATGAATAGACTACAAGTCCCATCTCCCATCACAGAATATGGATTTGTAGTTTCAATGGAGTGCAAGCATACTGATCAACATACCCATAGTACATTCACACTCCCTCTAGCTTTCAAACTGAAAACCTGTACAGAGGTATGGGCAGAAAGAGAATAATAAATGTACATTTTGTTTACCTGCAAAAATATGTGCATTTTGTTTTTGTTTAGTTAAAGGTGAACTTTAAATCTTGACCGCTTAGCCCTACATTTTATTCACCCTCTAGTTCCTAAAAGGTCCTTTTTTAACCCAATTTATCAATCACTGGCCAACTTCTGGGTAGCAGATCCGCCACTAAATCTATAGATACACAAATATAGAAGGGCGGAAAGAAAACATATAAAGAAGGTATGTGTTCATGTATTCAGCAAAGCTGGCCATACATTTTTTTTAATATCATTTAGCTAGTTTTAGAGATGGGTGGAAGAATCCCTCTTTCTGGGACATTGTATTCTGGCAGTGGCTCCCTCTGCTGTCAGAATACACTAATCAGTGTTGGAGCTGCTGATAAATGGAAATTATTCCCAAATGTCCCTTCAAGATTAGTCCATTAAATAATCATCTTCTGTCGAGCATGGGATGCCACAAGCTGATCGAAATTCAGCCTTCCCCTTCTGGACTGACTGAATTTCCATCAGTGAATGGCCAGTACTTTGTATGTGGCTGATATCTTATCTCAGCAATTGTTTAGTAGAGGGCTGAATAAGAATCCGCCAAATACAGTGCACCATCTAGCGGATAAGCTTCCATTTCTGGCCTCCCGTTGTCTGTGTCTGGCTTCAGTACCGCTGAATTACAGATCGGGAACAAACAAAAATTCTTTATCCCTATACTCATTATAGGTCAGTGACTCTATAAGGATTGACATGAAAGCATCAGCATGACAGCCAGGAATCTAGTGTGTTGGGAAGACATACGAAATAGCAGGCTTTACATATTTCTCTGATGACAGGTTTGCTTTAATGCCCAGATCTTTGTGTGAGATATCAGTCTGCTTGAGTTTTAGTCCACATTTGTTTGGGCAGAGTGCCAGACATGAGCGGAATTAGGGGAACATTGCTTTATATAACATCATGCCAGTAAAAGAATGTATTTCTCCGAGTGCATAGTATGCTAAAGAACCTCTGTGATCACTGCGTATAAAATCATTAATCAATAAGGGTTTGTGTTTTTCGTACACAGCTTTCCTGGAGCACTCTGAGGAATGATTATTCTGCACTAAGCACTTCTCAGCTGAACCACTTGTTGAGAAACTATCATCTGGGAGTGGGACGGTCACATCCAGCTGCTTGGGACCCCCCTGAAGAGGAAACCGATGAGATCACAAACAGTGAGTTCAATAAGTGCAGTCTGACCTTGTACTTTGCCCTTCTCTCTTTGATTCCGCTTCCTTGCGACTTCTGTGGACTTTGAGTTTGTAGGACACATTATTGTAATGCTCAGCTGCTAGCTGGAAAAAATGATAACAGAACTGGCAAGATGTTTACTGTTTTAAATGTAGAAAAAAAGTTAACTTTTTAAAGATGATCTCATTTATTCAGAAAGGAAAGTAGGCTAACCTAGATCAACCATTGAGAATGACAATTTTTCTGATCTACACCACTTCTCAACATAGTGAAAAAGATCTGGACACTAGGATATTAGGACTTGTAAAGTTACTAAACTATGCCAGACCTTTTATCCGAGCGGGATCTGCATGCCCTATTGGCAAGGGCATAGTACCCTTACTCATTCACCATAAAAAGTGTAGTGTTAAAAAAAAAAGATAGTAGGCAGTTTTTCTATATTTTTTATTTAAACGTTATTTAAAAAACAAAACCAGTGTAGATCTATCTTCAATCACGGTGCCTGCCGCCACCACTGACCCGAGAAACAAAAACGCTCCGCTCCTGATGAAAGCTACCACAGTCTTACAACTCTGCCAATTGACAGTTCCTAAATAACTAACTTGTGACATCCCTGACCCAGCATGCCTCCGGTCTATAATGTCACAAGGGGGCGGTGCCACCAGGAGACATCATCGGGTGGCACCATCCCTTAGTTATTTAAACTTTTACTAAATCCAGTAATATGAAAGTAGCTCATCCACCCTCCCTCCACCCCTCACAGTGCCCACAAATTATAAATCTTCTTTTACATTTAAATTCTGCCACTATATACCTTTTTGGATGATCTGTATACCACGGTTACGTGATAAACTGCACATTTTCTCCATTGCTGAGAGGTCAGGTAGGAGGAGATTTCACTGCAGCCTGTATATACCCCTACATGTGTGATATCAATTAATTAATTTATCAAGTAAATCTTCTCTCCAGCATAAAAGACACAACTGAGCATGTGCAGATTGGCTACCCTGCCCCTGTTAGCTGGCCTTCCCAGATAGACAGTGTAGAGGGGGGGAGGTTATTTATGCATGCAGGATAAAACAGCCTTTTTACACAATGCAGAGGATTAACCCCTTAAGTTCCACGTGAGTATAACAAGCATGCTATGCTACACATACGGACTGTTTACTGTTGTGGGTTTGTGGGTTTAGTAACACTTTAAGAACTGTCAAGTGCTTTGGGGAAAGGTAGGGCCTTTTTCCCTCAATCCTGGCTGGTGGTTGTGGGAGTCTCCTGGCAGGAGGCTTGTCCAAATCTGAAATCCCCCTTCAACAAGTGGGCCCCCAAATCCCCGGCCTCACCCCCTAAAAAATAATTTGCTCTGCTCCCGATGAAGGCTACAGCCATCTGTCAGCTGTGCCATCTGACAGTTCTCAAATTAATAAGTGACATTTCCTGGTGGCACTGTCCCCTTTTTGACATCACCGACCGAGGGCATGCTGGGTCGGTGACAACACAGGTTCGTTATTTAAGAACTGTCAGACAGTGAGGCTGGAAGACAGTGGTAGCTTTTCTTTGGGAGAAAAGCATTTTTTTGGGGGTTCGTGGTGGTGGCGGACACCGTGATTGTTGATAGATCTACACTGGGGTACATTTTTAAAAAAAGATAAAGTTTAAATAAATAAAATAGACTGCCTACTGTCTTTTTTTTTTTTTTTTTACACTATACTTTTTTTTTATGGTGAATGAGTAGGGGTACTAGGGAGGCCCTGTTAAAGAGGGCTTCCAGATCCCCCACCTGCAGACCCCCACAACCACCGGCCAGGGTTGTGGGAAAGAGGCCCTTCCTTAAAGCACCCCCCCATGTTGCGGGCATGTGGCCTGCTATGGTTTGGGGGGGGGGGACTTACTTGTCCTCGCCCTTTCCTAACCTGCCAGCCTGCATGCTCGAATCAGGTCTGGTGTGGATTTTTTTTTGGGGGGGGGCACACCATTTTCTTTTTACATTTTGGCCATATTTTTTCTTACATTTTCATTACTGGAATTTTTTTTTTTTCATTCAGCTTTTAGCAGGGAACCCCACTGACAGCTGATGACTCATTGGTTGTTAAAGTGGTTGTAAACCCTTACAAACCACTTTGACCTACAGGTAAGCCTAGATTAAGGCTTACCTGTAGGTCCAAGAAATATCTCCTAAACCTATACGGTTAAGGAGATATTTACCTGAAGACAGCCATCGCTGTCTACGGCACATGCTTACCCAGGCGCACTGGGTAAGCCACAGATCACGGCGATATGCCGCGAGTGTCGGCTCCTGTGTGCATGCGCGGGAGTGACGTCATCGCTTCTCCGGCGAATCACAGCGCCGGAGCAGCGAGACCCACGGAGACCCACCAAGAAGATGGATGCTCGGAACTACAGCGGACAGCGGTGACTTCGCTGGCTCCTGTGTCAGGTAAGTGACACATAATGGACTACTATGCGATGCATAGTAGTCCATTATGCTTTACCTTTGCAGGGAATCAAAGAGGAAGTAAACCCATCAGGGTTTACTTCCTCTTTAAATACACTATTTAGAAATCTGTCTGACTGTTTACATGTTGAATTAGAAAATCAGAGGTGTTGTGTAAGATTAGCAAATCTGTGAGATCACTAGGTTTACCACTACTTTTAAAATTGAACATCTAACATGGGATGTCTAAATACTGTATTTCACCTTATACATTTACTGTTAAAAACAAGTGTGAAATGCAATACTCCGCTGGGTGCAACAAGATGTCAGCTTGAACCCTTCTCATTGTATCCTTATTGTGGAGGAGTGTGGGGTGTAGCAAGATTCACCGACAGCCACCGGCATCCTTAACAAACAGTAAACAACATGGTTGTTAAGGAGCTGTCAGCCCCTGTGTCCTTAAAGAGGAAGTAAACCCTGATGGGTTTACTTCCTCTTTGATTCCCTGCAAAGGTAAAGCATAATGGACTACTATGCATCGCATAGTAGTCCATTATGTGTCACTTACCTGACACAGGAGCCAGCAAAGTCACCGCTGTCCCCTGTAGTTCCGAGCGTCCATCTTCTTGGTGGGTTGCACTGCTCCAGCGCTGTGATTCGCCGGAGCAGCGATGATGTCACTCCCGCTCATGCGCACGGGAGCCAATGCTCGTGGCATATTGCCGCGATCTGCGGCTTACCCAGTGCGCCTGCGCGCCGCTGTCTACGGCGCATGCCGGTGACTGTCAGACATTTTTTCACCTTAATGCATAGGATGCATTAAAGCGGAGGTCCACACATATTGTAAAATATATATTAATCCCTTCCTGGCATTCAACAGATGTCTAAATGGAAAAAAAAAATGTTGCTGTTTGTTTATCTTGTAATTGGTCTTTATATTGGAACTTCCTGTTTCGAACCCCCACGGGGGTAGGCATTCTTTATTCCCTGCTTCATGCTGTATCCTGGGAGCGTGGAGCACTGTCTCCTGAGGTCTAAGTGTTTGTTTTGTATTGTTTGCATTGTTTCTGTTGCCATAACAACGGGAAGGGAACTTCCAATGACAATGCCATTGTGATGGCAACCTGGAAGTTTACGCCGCTCCGCGCCATTAACACTGAGCATGCGCGGGAACGAGCGGTGAATGCTGGTAGCTCAGCATTCACCGCATCCAGGAAGGAAATGCTTGTGGGCTTCAAATGCCCACAAGCAAGATGGAACCAGTGGTCCACAATTTTTAAAACTTTGTTTTTTATTAGAAACCAGACATCAGGGGACAAAGTTCACCAATACAAGTGAGTGTTACATTGTTAGAATGCCAGTGTCTGCATGGTTGAAAAAAAAAAAAAGAATGAATGGTTGGTGGACCTCCGCTTTAAGGTGAGAAAAACACAAGGGTTTACAACCCCTTTAAATATTGCATGTCCTGTTTTATGTGGTTTTTACCAAGTGCTTTTGATTTATGTGGTCAATACCACATAAAGCAATAGGGAATTGACATTTGCAGGATCGCATGCGGTATTTGGAAAAACACCTAAATACTACATGCAATCTGGTTCTTTGAATGGAGCCTATTGCCACAAAAATGGATTGTATTGGATGAAAGGCTAGTTAAATAGTTTAAATAGTGTAACTGTACATATGTGAATCGTGTCTTCAGTTTAAATTTGTGTGTGTGGAGATGCAGGGAAATCCATCCTGGGTAAACCCAGAAGCTCTTACAACTTCTAAAATGCATGATGTTTCCAGTAGGAAGTCAGAGAAGAACATCTTGCACAAGGTCACAAACCATCTGTCCTGTGACATTAGGAAATGGTGCCAGTCTGGAAACAAATGGTACATTTACATGGTCATTGCATTTTTACACAGTTTATACTATGCAAGTATTTTTTCAGCTGATGCGTCATAGTCTTTTAAAGGGTTAGTTCAACTTTACCAAAAAACTGGCTATGCAGATAAGGGGTATTTTAGATGAAAACAAACTATACAGCTGTGATAAAGGTTGAATAATGTCCTTGCTCTTGGTGTAGGCCAGGTACTTGCCTCATGAAGCCTGACTGGAATACGTATAGAACATTGCAAGGAGAGGTTTAGCTGTTACTGTTCACCCCTGCTGTCACAGGAATGAGCTTTCAAATGCTGAGCTCAAAGCTGCTGGGAAGAGAAAGCACATGTGAGGGGGTTTGAATTGGAGAAATAGCTCACTTCTGTGATGTTGAAGGTGTACAGTAAGCCCTTGTACACACAGTCGGACATTCCGACGGAAAATGTCAGATCGGATCATGTTGTCGGATAATCCGACCGTGTGTGGACTCCATCGAACTGTTTCCATTCCGACTGACAAAATTTGAGAGCTTGGCTATAACATTTTCTGATAACATGATCCGATCGGACTTTGTCCGATCGTTTGTAGAGAATTCCGATCGGACAATGTGGCACGCATGCTCAGATCAAATTCCTAGACCAAAGCTATTGGCTACTAGCCTGAACGTAGTCCCGTCGTAACTAAATTACGTCATCACGTTACGAACGATCGGATTTTCCGACAACTTTGTCCAACCGTGTGTATGCAACACCAGTTTAGGACAAAATCCGTCGGATTTTGTTGTCGGAATGTCCAACCGTGTGTACAAGGGCTAACAGGTAGGCCTCTCTTAGCAACATCCTAAAAGTTTTACAGTCAGGCTTCATGAGGTACATAAATGGCCTACACCTATAGCAAGGGCAATATTTAACTTTGGTCAAAGCAGCACAGCTTGTTTTAATCTATTTTATCTGCACAGGCAGCTGTTTTGGTAAAAGTGAACTATGCATTTAAAGGGAGCGTATAGAGGTTTTGTATATATTTATTTTGCCTTCCCTACTACTATGATTGTGTTGTGGTCTTCGCTGCATTTCTAACCTAGGAAAACTACATCTTCTGTGCCTGAAATCTGTACCAGAGCTGCATTAATTAGCTATTCAACAGAGTACTACCAGGGTCTGCCACACTAACCAGGACCAATAACCATATGTCATTGGAGTGTTGGAGGAAACCCATGCAAGCACATGCAGATCATGTATTTAGTTTCTATCCTACAAGGATTTTTCCCCACAGAAGTTTTTTCAAACTTCCCCCACCAGCCCTCCCTTGCTCAAGGAATGTATTGAATGCCGTGCATGCATGCGCGGACTATGGCTAGTTAAACAAAAGGGAAAATGCTTACTGACTAAGGGGGCATGGCTTAAGGGCGTGGTTCAAGGCGTGGCACCGTGTGCAGGACGTAAGCGCACGAGGAGCACACAGCGCAGGCGCTGGGGACTAGAGAAGAGACAGACGCTTCATAGCTAACAGCTGGAGTCTGACACACAGGACATGAGTGCTGGGGGCATGTAAGGTTGATACAGGCATTTCCAGTACAGGAAATAACATTTACATACAACACTAAAGCTAAACTTTATTAGCATTGTCTTTGCTAGACTATTTGCTCAGCGAGTTATGCCTCTTTTTGTGCTCAGCACTATGGCTCCCAAAAAAGACACCACAAAGGTACCAAAAATTCCACCCCCAGGTGCTGGGAACTCCAGGCGTGCCTCCACACTGTCAAGCGACTTTAATCGCATCCTTCATCAAAAAGGATAGGAAGCATGTTAGAACCCCCTCCCCCACCTTAGAACCCTTACCAAGGGAACAGTGGGTAGAGGATGAGGTGTTACCCTTAGGCGATCAGGAAGAAAGGCGAACCAATTACTCCTCTGCAGAGGAAACAACGGTAGATGAACCTTATTCAGCCTCGCAATCTGAGAAATTGCTGGTACAATCTCTTACGGAGATGGTTTGTGCCTCTTTCAAGCTACCCCTAGCGGAGTCAGCTGAAAGTTCTGTTTTTTCTTTAGGTTCCTTAAAACCTTCACAGCCTTTTCATGCATTTCCTATACATGCATTAATAGAAAAGCTTATTTATAGTGAATGGCATCACCCGGATAAGCATTTTCTCCCTCCAAAGAGATTCACAGCACTCTATCCCATGGAGGAGAAATTCACAAAAGATGGAATATACCAGCAGTTGATGCTGCGATTTCCACTGTGAATAATAGTTTAACTTGTCCAGTAGACAATGCACAAGTGCGTAAAGATCCAACAGATAAAAGGTTGGAAGTTAAAATCCTCTTTTTCTTTGGCAGGTGCAGTTACTCAGCCTGCAGTTGCTGCAATAGGCATCTGCCAGTCCCTAAAGGACCCGTTTAGACAGGCCCTTGAGGAGGTCCCTGCACAACAGGTCTGTGATTTGGCCAAACTACCAAGAGCGCTATGTTTTGCCATAGAAGCCGTGAAAGACTCTTTTCAACAGGCGCCCCGCCTTCTGCTTGTGATAGTACACATGCGTAGGACCCTGTGGTTAAAAAATTGGTCAGGCACAGAAGAAAACCTGGGGCTGGAAATCAGCAAAGCAGAATACTAAAGCCCCTTTATGAAGAGGCGCCCCTCTTGCCAGAGTGGGGGGAAGACTTCTGCAATACTCAGAAGTCTGGCAAGAGGAAATTCAGGACAGATGGTTTATCTCCATGGTGTCTCTAGGATACAAACTAGAATTTCAGGAGTTTCCACCGTTTCGTTTTCTGAGATCAAACGTTCCAAAAGATCCAGGGAAAGGGCAATCTGTTTTGGGCATTAGAACGATTGCTAGCTCAGAGGGTGATCATACAGATCCCCACAGAAGAGCAAGGTTTGGGGTTTTATTTAAACCACTTTATGGTACCAAAATCGAATGGAGATGTCAGACCCATTCTAGATCTAAAGAATAAAAATCGGTTCCTGAAGATCTGTTCCTTTCGCATGGAGTAGATCAGGTCAGTAGTTTCTATCCTACAAGGAGGAGAACTTCTGCCGTCTATCGACATCAGGGATGCATATCTGCATGTCCCTATATTTCCTGCTCACCAAAGGTTTCTGTGGTTTGAAGTAGAACAGCAGCATTTTCAGTTTGTAGCCTTGCCCTTCGGGCTGGCTACAGCACCACAGGTGTTTACAAACGTCCTGGCCCCACCTCTAGCCATGTTAAGGGCATAGGGTATAACAGTCTTGGCGTACTTAGACGATCTATTACTAATAGACCAGTCGGTGGCTCGTTTGGAGCAAAGCATGCACATTAACTGGTTGTTTACCTGGAAGGTCTGGGTTGGATTCTTAATCTAGAGAAGTCTTCCTTAAAACCGCTAAAAAAGCTGGAGTATTTGGGCCTCATCATAGACACAGCCCAGAAAAGGGTGTTCTTGCCAAAAATCATCTCCATAAGAGAGCTGATGCGGATGGTCAGGTTGAAAGGAAATCCCTCCATTCGCCTTTGCATGAGGTTGTTAGGAAAGATGGTGGCTTCCTTCAAAGTGGTACCCTATGCCCAGTTCCATTCTAGTATTCTGTCTGCTTGGAACAAAATGATCCAAGCTTTAGACTTGCCAATGCGGCTGTCCCCAAGGGTGTCCCAAAGCCTCAGTTGGTGGTTACTAACCCAGAATCTGCTGAAAGGAAAATCCTTCAGAAAAGTTATCTGGAAAGTGGTAACGACAGACGAGAGCCTTTCAGGCTGGGGAGCAGTACTAGAGAAGACAGCTGTCCAGGGACATTGGTCAAGAACCGAAAGAGCCTTGCCCATCAATATCCTAGTGATTCGGGCAGTGCGTCTGGCTCTGAAGGCCTGGACTTTCAGGTTCCAATCCGACAATGCCACAGCTGTGGCCTATATCAATCACCAAGAGTCTGGCAGCGCAGACAGAGGTAAAACATATTCTAACTTGGGCAGAAATAAATGGTCTTTTTTCTCTGACATTTTTCGGGCTGTTTGCCAAAGATTGAGGACTCTGGATGTAGATCTTCTAGCATCCAGATTCAACATGAAGTTAGTCAACTTTGTGTCCAGGACAAGGGATCCACTCGCATGAGGAACAGATGTGTTGGTGACCCCATGGGATCAGTTCTCACTGATCTATGCATTTCCCCCTATTCAGTTTCTGCCATGACTTCTTTGCAGGAAAGAAAGCTGGTAATTATGGTAGTTTTTCTGGTAGTGCCAGCATGGCCCAGAAGGTCATGGCATGCAGAAATCGTAAAGATGGCAGTGGAGGATCCATGTTACTAAGTGGAGTCGGCAGGTTATAATTCAGACTTATGATTTAAGGGGTAAGATTCCACCTTTTCAAGTCAAAGCGCACTCTACCAGGATGGTTAGTGCTTCCTGGGCAGTGCGTCACCAGGCCTCCATGGCTCAGATCTGTAAGGCCGCAACTTGGTCTTCAGTACATACATTCACCAAATTTTATCAGGTGGGTGTAAGGAGGCATGAGGATATCACCTTCGGGTGCAGTGTGCTGCAGGCAGCAGTATAAGTCCTCAAGTCTGGGGGTGCCCTACAGATTGTCTCTCCCTCTCCTCAAGTAGCATTGCTATGGGATGTCCCACATAGTGATTACTATGGTGCCCTGTGCTCCATGATGTACGATAAAGAAAACAGGATTTTTATAACCGCTTACCTGTAAAATCCTTTTCTTGGAGTACATCATGGGACACAGAGGTCCCTCACCTCTATTTGGGGTTTAGGTATATTGCTTTGCTACAAAAAATGAGGTACTCCTGGAAGGAGGAGGGGTTATATAGGGAGTGAAGCTCCTATTTTTAATGCATGCTAATAGTCTGCTACTGTAGCTTTGCTTGCTGCAGTATGGCATTGCATGCTATTGCTGAGCCTGTGATCTGCTAGGACTCACAGATCCTTTTTCATCCTTAATTCCCCCAGAGGATCTCCACCTAGCAAGTAATATGCATTCTTATTTTGAGCCCCTAAGTGTATTACCGTATTTATCGGCGTATAACACGCACCCCAAGTTTAGGAGGGAATTTTAAGGAAAAAAACTTTTAGGAGGGAAGTTTAAGGAAAAAAAACTTACATTTAAATGCCCATCAATGCAGCCTTATCAGTGTCCATCTGCAGCCCTGTCTATTATTACACCCTTGTCAGTGTCATTTGCAGCCTTGTCATGCAGCCTTGTCCATCATTTGCAGCCTTATCAGTGTCATATGCTGCTTTGTCATGCAGCCTTGTCCATCGTTGCACCCTTGTCAGTGTCATTTGAAGCCTTGTCAGTTTCATTTGCAGCTTTGCCTTTTAAAAATGGCAGATGTTCTGTGTATCTCGGCGGTGCTCATTAGCTCTTGGAGGCTCTCGGCTGTTCTCGCCAGCTTTCGCCCGCTCTCGCGGCTTTCGACCGCTCTCGGCTGTTATCGCCTGTTTTCGGCCACTTTTGGCCTCACAAAGCTGCCGAGAAGGGCCGAAGATGGCTGAAAGCCGCCCACAGGCTCACGTCTGCGGGGGATCGGCACATAACACGCACTGACGATTTTCCCCTGATTTTAAGAGGGGAAAAAATGTGTGTTATACTCCGATAAATATGGTACTTTACATTTTCCTATATCAAGCCTCATTTGCCATGCCATGCCATTTTCCATCCCTTTATTTTGCGAAGGTCTTCCTGTAAAGTGTCTATATCCTGCGATAAAGTAATTGCCCTGCTTAGCTTTGTATTATCAGCAAACACTGAGTTTGAACTGTTTTCTAGCCTCTAAATCATCTATGGACAAATTAAACAAAATTGGTCCCAGGGCAGAGCCCATTTACAACTCCAGACCGTTTAGAATATTATTATTATTCAGGATTTATATAACACCAACAGTTTGTGCAGCGTTTACAACATGAGGTCAGACAGTACAGTTACAATGCAGTTCAATACAGGAGGAAACAGAGGGCCCTGCTCATTAGAGCTTACAATCTAGGAGTAGAATATACACTATTTATCCCCACCCTCTGGATGCGCTCATGTAACCAGTTTTTATCCAGGTACATACACTATTGTTGATGCCAACAGATCTCAATTTGTAAATTAAGCGTTTATGGGGAACTGTATCGAATGCTTTGGTGAAATCCAGATATACCACATCCACAGACCTTCCTCCATCTAGATGACAACTCACTTCCTTATAGAATGTTAACAGGCTGGTCTGGCAAGAACAATATTTCATAGATCCATACTGGTTACTACTAATGAAACTGTTTTCATATGCAAATTATTGGATATGGTCACTTATCATCTCCTCCAATAGTTTACATACTATTAATGTTAGGCTGACTGGTCTGTATTTCCCAGGTATATATTTTGGCCCTATTAGGAAAATTGGTACCACGTTAGCTTTTTAAAAATCAGCTGGTGACATTCCAGTCACTTAGCTGTCCTTAAAAATTGAGAATAATGGTCTATCAATAACCTGGCTAAGTTCTTTGAGGACTCTCAGGTGTAAGCCATCTGCTCCTGGTGATTTATTCACATTAAGTTTGTTAAGTCTTTTTTTGAAAGCTGGCTTCTGTTAGCCACAAAGACACATTCTGTGCAGTGTTACTAGCAATACAGTCTTGTTTATTATACCCCTCCTCTTCTTTTGTAAAAACTGAGGAGAAGAATGTGTGTACAGTTGCCTTCTCCTTGTCACTTGTAACTAACTTCCCCTGATTATCCTTTATGGGATCAATTTGCTCTGACCTCACCTTTTTACTATTAATATATTTAAAACGTTTAAGGAGGCTTTCTTTTCACTCTTCTCTGCTATGTGTCTCGTGTGGGCTAATTTGGCTGCCCTAATCATGCTCTTACATTTACTATTGTATTCTTTGTAGTTTTGGATGCTGATTTTTTGAGGACAGTTTTTTTTTATCATTAACCTAGAATTTTGCCACCCACGTTTAACCTTAGTTCTGTTATATTTGTTGCCCATTGGAATGCACTGGCTAATGCCATTATTTAATACTGTATGGGCTTGTGAAAAAAAAATGTATACTCCCCTAGATGGATGTAGCATTGATCCAATGCTGCATCTGCCCCTGCTAGCTCTAAAATGGAAAACCCAGCGCTCAAAGAGCACTGATTCTCAGCATTCAGTGAGTAGAGAGCCGGTGACGGTCAGTCACCAGCTCTTTGCTCTACCCCTTCAGTGCTCACTGGAGTCCTGGGCTGCGGAGGGGGCGGGAGCCGGCTGTCTCCATCTCCCAGCAGCTCATTGGGAGGCTGAGCCAGCTGCCGGTCCAGGCATGTGCGTGAATCCTGACTTTAAGGCCCCTTTCACACTGGGGCGGTGCGGCTGTCAGCGGTAAAGCGCCGCTTTACCGTCGTTTTAGCGGCGGTCTGCGGGCGCTAGCGGGACGGTTTTAACCCCCACTAGCGGCCAAAAAAGGGTTAAAACCGCCCGCAAAGCGCCGCTGCAGCGGCGCTTTGCCAGCGGTATTGCCGCGCTGTCCCATTGATTTCAATGGGTAGGAGTGGTTTAGGAGCGGTGAATACACCGCTCCTTCACTGCTCCAAAGATGCGGCTAGCAGGACTTTTTTCACCGTCCTGCCAGCGCACCGCTCCAGTGTGAAAGCCCACTGGCTTTCGCACTGGAGTGAAAGGGGCTGTTTTTTTCAGGCGCTACACAGGCGCTATTTTTAGCGCTGTAACGCCTGAAAACCGCCCCAGTGTGAAAGGGGCCTAAAGCATTATTTTTAGTTGGGGCATCCACCAATTGACACATGGAACTGTCATGTAAGACGTTTAAAGTGCCTCATGATAATATTGCCCTGCCTCAACGCTATAACTGCCTTTGAGAGAAGATTGGTTTCTTCTTCATCCTTTAGTATCCTGTAGCATGCACCCACTATTCATTTCCTGTTTCTTTTTTCCCTTTGAAGCTCCAGCCACAATGATTCCACCTTGCCCCGTTAGCAATGTCATCCTTCATTTTTTACTAGCAAATCATTCTTGACACAGACCTCTCCCCCCTCTTCTAGTTTCCCTGTCCCTCCAATAGTGAATACAACAGTGAATACCCCTGGACAGTTGAGAGCCAGTCATGTAAGCTTCTGATACTCCCACAAAATTGAAATTCTTATTTATCAGCAGTTCCAGTTTCTCCTTCAATTTAACTAAACTTCTAGCGTTTGTGAACATGCCTTTTCATTTTGTATGAGCAGATTATTTTCTCTTTGTTTGTTCTGAGACTGCAATAGGATCTCGTCAATCTACCTTGGTTTTAGATACTCTAGTTGCACTACCAATATTGCTCCCCATAGCACCCCCTGACCTTCGCTCACTGCCGGCTAATTCCTCTAAAATTCCTCTAATTCTTCTAAAAATTCCTCTAACCAATATGTACCTTGACAGCTGTGTCCTCTCCAGCCCCACCCAACAATCTGTCCATCTGATCTACAATGTTCCAAACCCGAGCCCCCAGTAAACAATATACTGTTCGGTGATCACTGACTTTGTGACAGATTGCCCTATCTGTTCTTCTAATAATTACTGTAAGTCCCCTACCACCAAGATTTGTCTATCCTTTTCTGTAATCTTGCCCCCATCTCATTGGAGGAGTTGTTCCCCTGGCAGCAAGAGGGGTAGCTCTGCTCCAGTAATGGCACTGCTTGATTGATATCCCCAACTTCATGCAAAATGGCATACTGATTGGGCTGTGCCAGCTCTGGACTGTCCTCTCAAATGCTTTTCTTTCTACCGTGTCTTCTATCTGTCACCCAACTAACCTTCTCTGGAGCTGCATTTCCATATCTGCACCCACCTCTATACTGGATGCTGCCAGCGCCTGACGGCTTCAGTCCAAACTCCCTATCAGGTTGGTGATGCTTCACAATGTTGCCAGCTGCCTCCTTAGATTAAGAATCTGGGTTTCCAAGGTAACAAATTGCTCACATTTTGCGCAGCTGTATTCACCCTAAAATGGTTGTTCAAGGAACATATACAGTGCCTTGCGAAAGTATACGGCCGCCTTGAACTTTTCAACCTTTTGCCACATTTCAGGCTTCAAACATAAAGATATAAAATGTTTATTTTTTGTGAAGAAACACCAACAAGTGGGACACAATAGTGAAGTGGAATGAAATCTATTGGATTTTTGAAACTTTTTTAACTAATAAAAAAATGAAAAGTGGGGCGTGCAAAATTATTCGGCCCCCTTGCGTTAATACTTTGTAGAGCCACCTTTTGCTGCGATTACAGCTGCAAGTCGCTTGGGGTATGTCTCTATCAGTTTTGCACATCGAGAGACTGAAATTCTTGCCCATTCTTCCTTGCAAAACAGCTCGAGCTCAGTGAGGTTGGATGGAGAGCGTTTGTGAACAGCAGTTTTCAGCTCTTTCCACAGATTCTCGATTGGATTCAGGTCTGGACTTTGACTTGGCCATTCTAACACCTGGATACGTTTATTTGTGAAGCATTCCGTTGTAGATTTTGCTGTGTTTGGGATCATTGTCTTGTTGGAAGATAAATCTCCGTCCCAGTTTCAGGTCTTTTGCAGACTCCAACAGGTTTTCATCCAGAATGGTCCTGTATTTGGCTGCATCCATCTTCCCCTCAATTTTAACCATCTTCCCTGTCCCTGCTGAAGAAAAGGAGGCCCAAACCATGATGCTGCCACCACCATGTTTGACAGTGGGGATGGTGTGTTGAGGGTGATGAGCTGTGTTGCTTTTACGCCACACATATCGTTTTGCATTATGGGCAAAAAGTTCGATTTTGGTTTCATCTGACCAGAGCACCTTCTTCCACATGTTTGGTGTGTCTCCCAGGTGGCTTGTGGCAAACTTTAGACGAGACTTTTTATGGATATCTTTGAGAAATGGCTTTCTTCTTGTCACTCTTTCTTCCAGAAAGGCCAGATTTGTGCAGTGTACGACTGATTGTTGTCCTATGGACAGACTCTCCAACCTCAGCTGTAGTTCTCTTCAGTTTATCCAGAGTGATCATGGGCCTCTTGGCTGCATCTCTGATCAGTCTTCTCCTTGTCTGAGCTGAAATTTTAGAGGGACGGCCAGGTCTTGGTAGATTTGCAGTGGTCTGATACGCCTTCCATTTCAAAATGATCGCTTGCACAGTGCTCCTTGGGATGTTTAAAGCTTGGGAAATCTTTTTGTATCCAAATCCGGCTTTAAACGTATCCACAACAGTATTACGGACCTGCCTGGTGTGTTCCTTGGTCTTCATGATGCTCTCTGCGCTTTCAACAGAACCCTGAGACTATCACAGAGCAGGTGCATTTATACAGAGACTTGATTACACACAGGTGGATTCTATTTATCACCATCAGTCATTTAGGACAACATTGGATCATTCAGAGATCCTCGCTGAACTTCTGGAGTGAGTTTGCTGCACTGAAAGTAAAGGGGCCGAATCATTTTGCACGCACCACTTTTCAGTTTTTTATTTGCTAAAAAAGTTTAAATTATCCAATAGATTTCGTTCCACTTCACAATTGTGTCCCACTTGTTGGTGATTCTTTACAAAAAATAAAATTTTTATATCTTTATGTTTGAAGCCTGAAATGTGGCAAAAGGTTGAAAAGTTCAAGGGGGCCAAATACTTTCGCAAGACACTGTACATGGCGCAGGATGTGCACTGAATTGCACATCATTCCCAATGGACATGCTACCCACTAATCTAATGGGGATAATCCAGGAAAGATTAGGAATTATATTTTATACAATTTAGTGTTAATCTTCATTCCTAACTTTATTTTAATCTGAGCACTCGTTTCTCTAACTGTTTGGGATCTCCTGTTCACTGTTGCATTTCCCTTCAGAACATTACAATGTATCTATTGTAGCTTTACTATCTATTGTAAAAACTTTTCCTGACTCCATTCTTTGTTCGCAGCAGATATCTTTGAGAGTTTCACGGATCATCCTCCACTTATCCTGCCCTGTGACAACTTCCGCATGCAGCTATCACAGCCATTAACCGATGATGCCTTCCACAAGCAGCTATGTCATCTCCGATATTTTGTATGGGACCTGGAGCAGAAATCCTTGCCGGCTAACCAGAGGGCCCTGTACAGGGTGGACACCAGTCAGTAGAACATCACTATGAATGAAAATTAAGTCAACGGACGATGTAGAGCCTAATGTATTGCTTGAACTGTGTTTGCCTGTGTCACAGAACATTTTTTAGACTGCCCAGGGATAAGTGTTAAAAAGGTATAAGACTCCAACTGCTGAACTTAAAAAGGTAAACCTAAAGGGAAACTCAGATATCAATATTTCTTTATATTTAACCAAAATATTAAATGCACATAAAATTATATTATTTGTTCAAGTCGTTCCACATATGAAAGATCAGCAAATGTATTCATAGCATGCACAACATTCAGTAGGTATTGCCACTGGTCATTCTTACAAATCCGCTAAATTATGACAGCCTTCTATAGTAAAACATATTTGATGTAGAATGCAATCAGTTACAAAACACTGCAGGCTCCACATCATAACCTGCCTTTTATGATAGAAAGTGTAATATGCAAGTGCGGTGTGGAGTAAACACTGCAGTGTTCAGCAGATAAAGATATCGGCTCTCCATTTTAAATGGGCCCCTTATCGTGGCATTACATATTTAGTTGACTTATGTTTTCTTCAATCTTCTTCATAATGTTTCCAATACATATGTGGGTCTAGAACATATGCAAAGAATACCTAATTACATTCTTTCCACTGATAAGTGAACAGTCACAGTCACAAAGATTTTGGAATATGTCTTTGTGTAAGTGGTCTGATTATCAGCATAAGCATTGTCTAAAAAGTTGACACTGTTTGATTTTCTCAGGATAAGTATGGCCAACCTAAGTAATTGCACAATACATTTAAAGAATTCTGATTGGCTTATTAAATAAGGCAACGAAGACAGTGACCCAAACTTGCCAATCAAGTGTAATTTATTATATCATTCAGCTCAGTAAACAGTAACATCTGATTATTGCTGCCACAGACCTCCTAAAGTACTATCTGTATGGCTATTGTTTTGAGACTATTTTCTGTACTTTCTTAGCCACTTTTTCGGAAACAAGTATGCAGATCTGCAAAGTCAGAGAAACTTGAATACCTGTTTTGGTCAGAAATCTATAAGGGCAGAAGGTCAGGAAAAAGAGCCTGTGTTTCTCAATGTTTGTTGTATGAAATGAATACATTTTAAAGGCATGGTCTACTGTCCGCTTTGCTCTACTATCCCTTCATTATTTATATGTCTGTTTTACTTGGTGTATAATTTTGAGCTCACTAACATTTGCCTTCCATTAAAAGTTCTGAAAGATAGGACATAAAGGACTACTTTAATTTCACATAAACATTTTAGTGTGCAATTTTTTTATCTTTAGTTACAGGTATATGTGTTTTTTTTTACACCTTGTGAAAATAGAATCTACCATTCTATTGTCTAGAATACTACCATGTGATGTAATATGTTCATAGGTTGGTACCAAGTCTATTCAAAATACAAAATACAGGCTAAATCTATACTACTAGCCCTCCCGCTCCCAACAAATCTACTGCTGACGACCAGACCATCCCCGTGGACCTCCCTTCTTTCCTATTCCTCACTCTCTTTTTTTCTCCCTCCATTCTAACTACGGAGCTTTCTTCCTAAACTGATGACATAGACTCCTTCCTCTCTAACTAAACTATTCATAACTGTTCTCAAACAATTTTGCCTTGTTTATACCCTTATTACATGTAACCCTATTCTGTTGAACATCTATGTGTTTTTATAAGACCGTCTTGTCACTTACTAGATCACTTCTGTCTTTCTTACACCATTTTTGTTTACTGTTATATGATATAAAAACCCAATACATTTCTTTACCAGGAAATCTATACTACTACTACTACTAGTAACTGGACCTAAATGTGTGTTATGTGGCGTACATACGACCGGACTTTCCAGCAGACTAGGTCCGAAGGGATTAGTCTGTCGGACAATCCAATCGTGTGTGGGCTAGTCCGTAAATTTTTTGAAAAAATACCGACCTAGAAATAGAACATGTTTCAAATCTATCCAACAGACTAAAATCGGGAAAACTGTTTGTCTGTGTGCTGGTCTGACGGATCAAATATGACGCAAGGGAAGCTATTAGCTACTGGCTATTGAACTTCCTTGTTTAATCCCGTTTGCATCATCGCATTCAAAACTAACGGACTTAGTCCGTTCATGTGTGGCCAAGTCCATTCATTCAGAAAGTCAGTCGGGAAGACCGGCGGACATAGTCTGCCGGAAAGTCCGGTCGTGTGTAAGCGGCAAAAGGCACATTGGGAGGTATGTGGTCTAAGGCATATGCCTAAATTACCTAAAGCTGACCATACGTGGAGTGAATTTTGTCTTGTTCTGGATAATCCAAGTAGAATTTGAGCTTTGCTTGGCTCTGTCAGCAGTCTCCCACTCGACATCCCTCAATCTGAAATTCAAAAGTTGGGTGGAAAATTGTCAACTGAGCAGGGGCTGCATTCAGTCAGATATGGGTATGTTTGGGTATTCTGACAGCTGCGGATGTCAACAGTGGATATTCCTCCACCCAAGCCATGTAGCATGTATAGAACATAGATAGGATTAATTAAGCTTAGAGTATATGGCAGGGATATGCAATTAGCAGACCTCCAGCTGTTGCAGAACTACAAGTCTCATGAGGCATAACAAAACTCTGACAGCCACAAGCATGACACCCACAGGCAGAGGCATGATGGGACTTGTAGTTTTGCAACAGCCGGAGGTCCGTTAATTGCATATCTCTGGTATATGGCAAGCTTTAGGATGCTTTGATTTACACATCCACCCCTGAACCTATTGTGCTGGTTTAATTAAAGAAGTTATAACAAATGTTATTCCTCATAATGGCCATTATTTTCAGAAAAGGTGGCTAATAAAAGCTGAAATTTAGTTACATGGCTAAAAGTAACAATGGTTATGGTAATAAAAACAGTGCAACAGTTATAGTGCTAGTAGTAGTTGCTCTCAATTGACTAGTTCTGTAATGTTAAAGATTTGCTGCCACTCATCCAAGTGGCATCCTTGGTTTTAATGAGTGTCAGGAACATACCCCAGTATTTATATCCACACAAGAAACTTGATCGCTTTCATCCATCACCATGGAGTGTGCCTGGGCAGGTGCTGTACAAGAATATGTTGGGAGATGTTAAAATCATATCTGCCTTGACACAGTTTATTGGGGTTGATTATACTATAGACTAAAGGCTTTTCACTTTGCAAAAGAAGATGTATGGGATTCATGGTGGTGAATGCATAGTGGACTCATGCTTGGTGAATAAGGTGAAGCTCTGCTAGCTTCCAGTATCCAATTATGTGCAAGCAAAAATGCTGGTTATTTACCCACATGATTGGGTACTCCTTGCAAAGTGAAATTTCACCACATCCACTGAGCTCCGAGAGCAATCCTCATACAAATACGAATAAATACGACTGAGTTACCTATATGGCTACCAATACTGGGGCATATTTCTGATCAGTGACGGCTGGTGCTCAAAATATTTGGGGGGAATGCAACAAACTGAAAAAGTCTGAAAGAAAAACATCAGTTGCAGCCTCACTGTGCCCATCAAACGCAGCCACTGTGCCCCATCAAAAGCTGCCACTGTGCCCCATCAAAAGCTGCCACTGTGCCCCATCAAAAGCTGCCACTGTGCCCCATCAAAAGCTGCCACTGTGCCCCATCAAACACCGCCACTGTGTCCCATCAAACGCCGCCACTGTGCCCCATCAAACGCCGCCACTGTGCCCCATCAAACGCCGCCACTGTGCCCCATCAAACGCCGCCACTGTGCCCCATCAAACGCCGCCACTGTGCCCCATCAAACTCCGCCACTGTGCCCCATCAAACGCCGCCACTGTGCCCCATCAAACACCACCACTCTGCCCCTTTAAACGCTGCCACTGTGCCCCTTTAAATGCTGTCACTGTGTCCCATCAAACGCTGCCACTGTGCCCCATCAAACGCTGCCACTGTGCCCCATCAAACTCTGCCACTGTGCCCCATCAAACTCTGCCACTGTGCCCCATCAAACTCTGCCACTGTGTCCCATCAAACGCTGCCACTGTGTCCCATCAAACGCTGCCACTGTGCCCCATCAAATGCTGCCACTGTGACCATCGAATAGTGCCACTGGGCCCATCAAAAGTTGCCAATGTGACCCTGCCCGCTCGCCGTCTGTCCAGCACTTACCCTGTCTCGATGGTGGGTCAGGCAGCAGGTGAAGGCGGCGAGCGGCAGGACCTTGCAGCAGGTCAGATAGTGGTTGCTGTGTCCTCTGTGCATCTCCTCCCCTCCTCCGGATCGGCTCTAATCAGGTGCTTCAAAAATACACCCCCGCCACTGTAATTCAGCTGCCCGGCATCTGAAAAGGGGCTGGACGCTTCAGATTCACATTTGAGCTGAGGAGGCTACTAAGATGAATATCATAAAGTCATCAACATTCAACATTAGAGAACAACCCAGTTGAATGTGACTAACAGCTACCAGCTATGCAACCACCAGGATAAATTAGAACAGTCTAAAACATGTGTTGTAGCTTAGTAAATGGGGCCACCTGCTGCTTAAAGTGAATGCAAACCCTAACAACAAATTTATTTTTTATTTGATCTGGTAAATATTTCATACCATTGTTACATCTGCTTGATGAGCATAAAAAAAAAAACTACCCGTTGATTTTGTCAGAAATTTTTAGAGCTGTCCTGTGTCCTTACAACATGTTCTGTGTTATCTCCAAGAACTATATAGCCCTTTCTTTTATTATGTTGGACTACAAGTCAATTAGTCCCTATCTTGTGGATTAGAAGACAAGGGTAGTTTAACAAAAGACAATAGGCAGGGCTGACATTGCTTGTCTAGAAAAATACTGTGTGTTGTCAGTCCACAATAAGAAATAGAACAGAGTGAAGTGCATTTGTGGCCAATGTTTCCAGAGTCATTAAAGCTATAAAGCATGAGCAAATGTGCATGTATTGGAGAGATGTACTTTGTTAGTGTTTTCTTTTATTTTCCCCTGGCGTACAATTTAGTTACTGCCTGTTATTCTGAGCAAAGAATTACCATGATATACTGTATTTTAAATGTGCTCACACTCACATATACTATAGCAGTGATCACTTCTGCATGTATAGCATTTTTACAGAATCCTTATAATGACTTTTTTTCTGTTGGCAGGGGGAGCATACTGTACAAAAGCATTTTTGGATCCGTAACTACTTATGAATTTAAAACAAGTTAATTTTCTCATTAACCTGCACTGTTTTTCCCCTAATCTCTTCTTTGTAATGTGCATTGCTAGAAAAGTAGTTAAGGTACATTTTGGCATCTAAGTGATACTGAATTTATTATAATTTTATTTATATAGTTATTTGCCATTTTGTGTTGCTTTTCCTTGATATTTTTCATTTTGATATAAATTTTTAAATGACTTAAAGGGTCATAGTTTTCTTCTGTATAGATGTCACATCCACCAAATTCTCATACCCTTTAAGGACTCCAGTGGCAGGATCTCAGCATTTTTTGCTGCTGCAACCCGCAGGGCTAAAAAAAGTCAGTCTGTTTTCCAGACCACCATCATCCAAATAAAAAAAACCTGACTCTTTAACCTGATTTTCCATAATGTAAAGTGAAAAGAGAAACACACTAATTGACTGTTTTTTTTTAAGGTATAACTAAAGCCAAAGCTTTTTTTCCTTTTTGGATCAATAGGGGAAGATTTTAAATCAACTGTTATCTTTTTGTCATCTGTGTCTCTCTTGATATTTCCCTTCACTTCCTGTCCTGCACACTCAACAGGAAGTGAGAGGATATATTTCCTCTTGGCTGGCAAGAAACATGTGTCTCGTCACTCTCATTCCTCTTGACATTGGTGATCAGGTCAATTAGAAAGAAAGAATCTCCTTAAGGGGGACACAGACATTGTTAATAAAACTTTGACATTTGTGTTTTAACTCTTCATCACTTTATCCAAATCTAAAAAAAAAGTTTTGCCATTAGGTATAATTCAATAATGACACCAGCGCAGTTATCCTATACAATCATATTCATTTTTAGTTTTACAGTTTTTTTTCTAAGCCATACTGATGAAAAGACTGTGTTTCTTTTTGTTTGAATGACAGCTCCTTGCAAATAACACTTTTATCTATTAAAGCGGACCTTCAGTCATTTTTTCATCTTTCCATCTATTAAATATTCTGCCCTTGTTGTTTTAACTTTGGACAGTAAAATGTTTTTTTTTTCTGCCAGTAAATACCTTATACAGCCCGTTTCTTTTCTGGTAAAAGGTCTAGGCTTATGACATCATGCACAACTCTCTCTCTCACTCTCATGAGAATTTGCCAGGGGGGGGGTGATAAGTGATAAGAGGGCCAATGAGAGCTGGAGGTGTGACTCCTTGTGTCTGTGTAAATCCAGGAAGTGAACAGGAAGCAGCTTCAGCTGCCCACAGTTAAAATGGCTGCAGCCAGACTCAGTGGAGGGAGATTTCTGCAGCATTTTTGGCAAGTACAGAATCACAGTGTATATAAAAAAATATGCAAATATGGTTGGAGGGAAACTTCAGAATGGCAAAGATGTTTTTATTACAAATTATGTGAGCAGACCGCAGTTCCTCTTTAAAACAAAACAATAATCAGCTTAAATTCTAGTTTTTAAAAACAAATCCTAATGCACAAATGTTCACCTATTAGTCGGCAAGGCTGCCCATCACATTAAAGGACCAACAGTAAGGTATGGGTGGTGGGAGGGGTGTGGCCAACCATGACTTTACAGTTAAAGTCAAAATTAGCAAATAGGTTTAACAGGCAACATCTCTGAACCTACTCATCATTCTGACGTGATATTGTGACATGCAGTTATCACTGACGGTAACCTCTGATTGTGTATATTTTGACATGCGCTCAGTATGAATTAATCAGGTTTGTGACAGGTTTTCCTCCATTAGTGTGAATAAATATAATAGCTTGATTTATAGCTGGATGGGATTATCATAATAAGCATATGTATAGCCACATAACCAGAGGTTAAAAATGTGTTTGTTTTTTTTTTATGTTTAAAGCTTTGTATGATCTATTGACTGAACAAGGTGAATATTTTTGTAAGATTTGAAAAATAAATATTATAACTGAAAAATGAAAAATAGTTGTTTGAAAGCATTGTGTTAAAATAAAGCAATATAAAATTGATCTTTATGTGTGTTAATTTATTATTACAGCTTTCTGAAAAGAAATAGAATATATTTTATTTTTTATTAGAATATGCAACAGACTCAATCAAACCAACCATTGCAGATAATAATACTACAAATCTGTGAATTTGTTAGGGAGCTTGGATCCCTAGTATGTAATTCTTGCATTTTTGTTGTTCAGTCATTTGGTTGTGTCCGACTCTTCATAACCTCATGGATCATAGTGCGCCAGGCCTTTCTGTCCACCACTGCCTCCTGGAGCTTGCTTAACTTCATGTTCATTGTTTTGATGATGCTATCTATCCATCTTTTTTTCTGTTGTCCTCTTCTCCTTTTTCTTTCCATGTTTCCCAGCATCAGTATCTTTTCCAGTTTGTCCTCTCTTTGCGTTAGGTGGCCAATATATTCAAGTTTCACCTTCAGGGTCTGTCCTTCCAGTGAATATTCAGGGTTGATTTCCTTTAAGAGTGACTGGTTTGATCTTCTCGCTGCCCAAGGGACTTTTAAGAGTCTTCTCCAACACCATAGTTCAAAAGCATCAATTCCTCGGCATTCAGCCTTCTTTATGGTCCAACATTCACATACATTCACATAAAACTTGAATACTTGTACATAATTCCCTGTCTTTAGCCTACATATTGTATATAACTACCCTTTTGTTGCCCAAATTTTGGGATAATAATCTGTTGTTGTTTTTAAATCGCCCCACACTGAGCTGCTGGTGCTGATGCAAGGGAAGGGGGTGCCATTAATTCACGCATCTGCTAAAGTGCAGTATGTTTCTCTGTTGGTCTGGAACACACATTCCCCAGCCACAGAGATGTAAACCTACCCTTAATTAAAAAAAAACTTTTTTTAGACTATATAATTATAATCCCGTATTAGTATGTCCTTAGTGGCCGCCACAGGGCATGCGTGCGGTGCTGCATGGCGGGGGACCCGATGTTTACACACACAAATTCCCATGCTGGCACTTGTGCATGCGATTGCGCCCACCGGCCACATGTGATCGCGTGCACGAGCGCCAGCATGGGGATTTGTGTGTGTAAACACACAAATCCCTGTGCTGTCAGGGCAGAGGAAACATGTTGTTTGTTCCTACTAAGTAGTAACAGTGATATGTCTCCTCACCTAGTAAGTCACATCTCCATACAGTTAGAACACACTGAGGAAACACACGTTTAACCCCTTGATTGCCCTCTAGTGTTAACCTCTTCCCTGCCAGTGACATTTACACAGTAATCGGTGCATTTTTATAGCACGGATCGCTGTATAAATGCCAATGGTCCCAAAAATGTGTCAAAAGTGTGCCATCTGTCTGCCGCAATGTTGCAGTACCGCTAAAAATCACCGCCATTACTAGTAATAAAATAAATAAATAATAAAAATTCCGTAAATCTTTCCCATAGTTTGTAGATGCTATAACTTTTGCGCAAACCAATCAATATATACTTATTGTTATTTTTTTTTAACCAAAAATATGTAGAAGAATATATATTGGCCTAAAGTGATTTATTTATTTAAATTGGGGGATATATATTAAAAGTAAAAAATATTGTATTTTTTTTTAAATTGTCGCTCTTTTTTTGTTTATAGTGCAACAAGAGGGTTAACTTGCAAGTAAGTTGCTATGGGTATGGCAACCAGCCATTGGCATGCTACCTGAATAGGTGATGGGTTCCCTGGTAGTGAAGGGGTTCGATGTTAAGTTACATCAAAGTTAAGGACATCTATACCCGGTCACTTCGTACGCAACAAAAAGGGTTAAGTGGAACACGCATGAGGTCTGCGCTATGTGCTCAGCATGACCCAATTCTGTTACTGGCTGTTAGGTAACCGAGGTACTGTGACTGGTGAAGTGGGTATAGGCTCTGTATGTCCCTCCTAATGCAGCACATACAGTAGATATAGAAAATAATCACCCCCTTTAAAATAATCAAATGTTGCTTTTCAGCTTGTAGTGAAGACAGACACAGTTTTTGTTTTATACAGCTGTATTTACTAGTGAAATCTATAACAACATGTCAGAAAAAATAAAAAACAGAATCACTGATTGGAAAGGATCCCCCCTATGTCAGTATTTAGTTGAACCACCTTTTGCTTTAATTCCAGGCTTTAGTTTGTTGGGACATGTCTCTACTAACTTTGCAATATTTTCCCACTCTTTGCAGAACTGCTCAAGTTCAGTTAAATTTTATGGTGATCATTTGTGGACTCCAGTCTTCAAGTCATTCCACAGATTTTCAATTGGGTTTAAGTCTGAGCATTGACTAAAGCCCCATACACACTAGCAGATTTTCTGCTGATTTTTGTCTTCAGATTTACCAAAACCATGTAGTGCAAGGGCCTGCCTGATTGCATACAAATTGAAACTCCTAAGGATTGACCACATATTATATGATTTTGGTAGATCTGAAGACAAAAATCAGCAGAAAATCTGATAGTGTGTATGGTTCTTAAGCCATGCAAGGACATTCACCTTTTCCTCCTTCAACCTGTGTGGTAATTTTTGCTGTGTGCTTTGGGTCGTTGTCATGTTGATAGGTAAACCTTCTTCCCATTGACAACTTTCTAGCAGAGGGCAGCAGATTTTCCTCAAGAATTTAACAGTATTTTGCCCCATCCATTTTTCTTCTATCCTGACAAGTGCTCCAGTCCCTGCTGCGGAGAAACACCCCCTTGACAAGATATTACCACCACCATGCACTGTTGGAATGGTGTTATTTGAACGATGAGCTATAATGGCTTTTCAACAGACATGTTGTTTGGTGTTGAGGTCAAATAATTGAATTTTAGTCTCATCTGACCACCTTAAACGCACGATGAAGATTCTGAGGCCACATGGAAAAAGGTGTTATGGTCAGATGAGACTAAACTATAATTATTTGGCCTCAAACAGATTTGTTTCCTTTACATCTCAGATGTACAATAAAACATCCCCTAGGCTTTTTCCAGAGCAAATGGGTGGCAGGGAGGCAAAAAAAGAAAATGATAGGCATAATATGCCAATGACCATTCTATAAAGTTGCCAGAAATTACCAAGCCTATATAATATGAAATATTACATACGACTGAAATATTTAATAAATGTATTTAGCAAGGACTGATACTAGTCCACAACATTGCATAATGGAGTAAAGTTTATTTTTGATGTTGATTTACAGTATATGCATTAAACAACCATATATATATATATATATATATGTTTTATATCTTTTGAAATTGCAGGGTTACAGAATATGTCCACCATTCTTTTGTATATAATTGTTATAATATAAAGTCAAGCTACTGGCACTCTTGGTTGTGAGTTTGTGTCAATTGAACCTGTGTGCTTTAGCAAAATAGAACATATCCTTGCAGAGCTAATAGGGTTATCACCGAATAAGAAAGTGCTTTCATAATGTCATCAGCCATTTCGGGCTGGGAATTGTCAGAGAGACGGCGCTATCATAAGAGTATAATAACTTTTGCCCTGAAAGAATGCATGCTACTAATATCTCTAGATTAGCTAGTACGTATTTGTTAAAAAAACAGACAAACTCTGATGACAGCACTGTCTCTCTAGATATCTAAGTACAATTCAGAATTATGTTGTGCATGAACTACAACACATGAACCACAAGGGAGCGCCAAGCCACCCATTTACTGTGAAAAAATACAACACTGCCTTCTTAAAACAGAAAATCTTCATCACAATTACAAAACGTAAATTAACATAAAAGGAATTTATTTGTAACAGTTGTAATAATTTAAATCATTCTTATATGCCAAAGTGTCAAAAGAATGCTATAGTTAGTGCTTGTAGCATGTTAACCTTTGAGGAAAGCAGAATGTTAAACTAAAGACAGTTTTTGGATTATTTAATACAGATGTAATGTTTAAAAACATATTTCCGTATGCTTGCCAAAGAAACCTGATTTGTTTTGAAAGCTTGCTTATATTAGCTTGTTAATGGTAATGTTTTAACCCTAAGCTTTCTGCTTTAATAATTAAACAGAACTGGCACCCTAGAGATGTATAAAACAGCCAACAATTGCTTCTTGTGGCAAAATGTAATAGGTAAAAATATGTGCGGATGTAACCTTGTTGTAAAATCCATCCTAAAACGCACAATATAATCAAAACAACTAACTCTACACCAACCTACTCTAACACTTTTTTCCCCAATACTTAAATTCAAAGCAACACACGGTAAGTACAGAAACCCTACCCTAATGCCCTGTACACAAGGTCGGATTTTCTGACAGAAAAGGTCTGATCGGATTATGTTGTCGGGCTCTATCAGACTTTTTCCGCCGAAAATCCATGATCTGACTTTTTCAGATCGTTTGTAGAGAATTCCGATGGACAAAGTGCCACGCATACTCAGATTTAATTGAGACCAAAGCTATTGGCTACTAGCCTCTATGTAGTCCCGTCGTCCGTAACGAACGTCACCTTGTTCCGAACGATCGGATTTTCCGACAACTTTGTCCGACCATGTGTATGCAAGACAATTTTGGCACAAAATCCATCGGAAAAAATCCGAAGGATTTTGTTGTCGGAATGTCCGGCCGTGTGTACAAGGCTTAACAATTAACCTAACCATACAATTTTACGTCTAACCGAACATTTAACACTTAAAACTGAAGTGTAGGTATGGATGTTTTTCCAGCTTGAACCAATGTTCAACATACATATGGGATGTGGCTAAAAAGTTTGGTGAATGGTATTCAATCAAAACAGAAGATACAAACAAATTTCCCTTATTGGCCTTCAAAATAATCGCCATCCTTCACAATACTTTTGGCAACGTTCATAAAGCTTCTGGAAATTGACCTGGTCTTGGCCACCATGTTGCAGCTCAGTTTCAGGGTCTTGGAAATCTTCTTATAGCCTAAGCCATCTTTATGCAAAGCAACAATTCTTTTTCCAGATCGTCAGAGAGTTCTTTGAAATAAGATGTGGAACTTTCAGTGACCAGTATGAGAGAGTGAGAGCGATAACACCAATTTTAACACACCTGCTCCCCATTCACACCTGAGATCTTGTAACACTAACAAGTCACATGACACCGGAGAGGGAAAATGGCTAATTGGGCCCAATCTGGACATTTTTACTCAGGGGTGTACTCACTTTTGTTGCCAGCGGTTTAGAATTTAATGTCTGCGTGTTGAGTTATTTTGAGGAGACAGCAAATTTACACTATTATACAAACTGTACACTCACTACTTTACATTGTTATTTCTTCAGTGTTGTCACATGAAAATATATAATACAATATTTACAAAAATGTGAGGGGGGGGGTACTCACTTTTGTGACATACTTTATATAGACTTTTATCATTTTTTGTGTTTTAAATTATTTGCACTTGTCATTTTTTTTTCATTGCACTTTAAGGTAGGTTCAGACAAAGTTTTAGCTCTCTGTATATGTTCAGTGTGCACAAAATCATAAATAATAGAAGCGTTTTTTTTTTTTTTTTTAATGATTGTACCGAGGTTTATGTATATTTATACATGTCTAATGTGTCTGCAAGACTCTTTATTGTGGCACAGCAATCAAAGTATATTTTTTTTAATACAAAAAACCTGACGATTTGTTTCCTTGTACCTTTTTAGCCCCTCTTACTGTTAACAATTTGGCCATACCCACTGTTTGCCACCCCCGGACCTGTGATGCATTACTAGTCTCCCTTTAACCCTGGGGTGCCCAAAGGCGCCTCTGATTTTTTTTTTTTTTTTTAACAAGCAACAGCCCTGGCACGGAGGAAGATTGCCTCTCACAGCCACCATAATTTAACGACAACCAGGTCACTATCCTCCTGAAGTGTCCCTCATTATTAAAATTAAAATTCCTCAGTTTTAAATTTGGAAGGCATGGGTATGTATTGTTAAAATTTTTTACAGATTTGTATAGAAAAGAGAAATTACTAAAATAATTATACACTTCCTGTGCTGGAGACTAAGTTGTTGTTGTGTTTTCCTTTGCTTTCAATACTTGAAATTGTTAGTCATCAAAACAAAGAGATAAATTGGGACACAAGCGGCAAAAAAAACCTGGCAGTGGCTCTAGCTTTTTCCTATTTTATCCAAACTGTCTACAGTTAACATAGCATTTCCAAACACTCAACTAAGTTCCGCCACCTCCTCCCCAAACTTTTTATTGACGTTTCAGTTAACCACTCAAAGTTTAAGGCCGGGTTCACACTGGAACCGGCTGTGGATCCCACAGGAGCGCTGTGCGTCACTGTTTCCTGTTTCAGTGACGAATCGGGCGAATCTATGCCTGAATTCGGCCCTGAAACAGAGTCAAAGATCCACATTATTTCAGTGCGCGCGCCGCAGCCTCAACGGACATATGTGAACCGGCTCCATAGGGAGCCAGCCACATTCTCCTGCTATGTGAACTGGATGCAGGGAAACCCGTATCTAATTCGAATAGGTGTGACCCCGGCCTAAAGGTTAGTTCTGATGCTCTGTGTAAGCTCCAAGTCAAAGGTGAGGGTTAGCATGTGACCAAATGCCTATGCTTTTGACAATGTGATTAGTATTAAAGTGGAAGTAAACTCCCCTATCGTTTTCAGCCAAGGAAGCTGCCATCTTTGCCTCTGTTTAATCTTCAACTGCTTTGGTGCTGCACATGTGATTCGTTATGACACCAGCCATTGGATAGTTTGGTTGAGAGCACAGCCAATGTGCAGTTAGCATTCCCGGCATGCCTTTTTTTTTAACTGTTTAAATCAATGGGTTTACTTCCACTTTAAAGGCGTAGTATTTTTTTTGGGAGAGGCAAGTGCGTCAGCCAAAAAAAATATTCTATATTCATCGGAGACATACAGCTAACAAATTTTATATGAATACTTGTGTATAGGATCTGATTAAGGTTGCAATAACAAAGGTTACTGAACTAGACAGCTATACATCAGATAAATTAAAAATTGTAAACAAGGCAGCATAAATTGTGATACTTTTGTGTAGCGAAGTCCCAGGCCTCCTTCAGTCTAATGAGAACCTCCAGAGCCAAGAACTGCTGACATTATTCTGTATAGAGTGGGTTGCAAGGCATAGTGGGTTTAATGCAAGATCGATTGATGGGCACCAGGCACTTCTTGAATGCAAAGAGATTTTATTTCTCTTGAACAGCATTGTGGGATAGAGGGTTTAAAGCCAGGACACCAAAACACAAGGCATCCAGCAAGACACCACATCTGCATGTGTAGGATTGCTGTCTCCTATGGCAACATTATAACAGTTCCTAACCCTAACCTTTTGTAGGTTCTCACTCTCTGAGCTCCCAGTCTCTCTCACTAGACTTGCCAATTCACTGCCACTGAATCATATGAGCTCTTCCAATCTTCACTTTAGTATCTTCCTCAAGCGTCACCCGCACTTCTCTGCTGTGTTCCTAGCTTGGTACTTCAGATTCTTCTCAAGCTTCATCCCACTGGCCTGCTCAGTCCCTGGCTTGATACACAAGGCTGCTCTTCAAGCATCACAGCTGCTGGCTGGGTCCCTGGCTTGACAGCTGCTGATGTTTCCCAATTCTTCACTGTTCCCGGATGGTGAGAATACTGCTCTGGAACATGCTTGAGATACTCACTGTGGTCCCTGGTAATAAGGTGGTTGGTCCCTTAGTGACGACACCTTCCCCTCCACCTCATGACAGGTTCTCCGGCTGGCAAAACCTTCACTTATGGTTGGACTGCAAGTTGCAATCCCAACCCTACGCTGCTCTCTTGCTTCTGGATAGGCCCTCAGACAACCTAGCAGCCAGATGTGCCTGGGATGGGCCCAATCTCCAGCCTAGCAGCCTGGACAGCACAATACACGTCCACCCAGACAGCCGTCCAGGAGGCACAGAACAGTGATCACCTGACCCCACCCAAATATATATGTTCTCCCAGCAGACCAAGGGGGTCCAAGAAAACCCCTTCACATTGGCTGACATACCCCATATACTGCTAATCTGTCCTTGCTTTTCCCTTATCTTATCTAATGTCACCAGGTACCCAGCCACCTAGCAGCAAAAGAGAAAAGTGCAGCAATTCCAGACTTAGGGTGAAATTATTTGATCCCTAACAATGAGCCAAGGTAACTACACCTGGAAGGTAAATTTAGGAGCAACCCTGCCCAAACACCAGGGTGCTACATCCTCCCCCTGTCTACAAAACTACGTCTCAGAGTTTGCAGAAAATAATTTGAACTCTCAAGCCTGAGAGTGAATATCCTGTCAAAAACTGGGATGGCGAGAAAAAAGAACAACAATAATAACGGTATATGTGGCGTACTACATGAAATAAACATGAATATCAGACACATAAGAAATTGTAGATCATATTCTGTCTGTCAGCATATATACAGCTCTCTCTCTCACTTTTGGGAGAGTTTGCCAGGAAGGGAGGGGGAATGAGTCATAAGAGGGCCAATGAAAGCTGCAGGGCTGCAGAGCTGGAGGCGTGCCTCTTTTTATCTGTGTAAATCCAGGAAGTGAACAAGCAGCAGCTTCAGTTGCCCACAGTTAAAATGGCTGCAACCAGACTTGGTGGAGGGAGATTCCTGCAGCATATTTGGCAAGTACAGAATCACAGTATATATAAAATAATATGCAAAGTGGTTGGAGGGAAGCTTCAGAATGGCAAAGATGTTTTTATTACAAATGATGTGAGCAGACTGCAGTTCCTCTTTAAGTAGTGGATGTGCGTGGAGGATTATATTTGGAGAATAAGGTTATCATTTCACTTTAATTTCACAAAGACTGAAAATGAAAATAGAAAGTAATAACACAATGGCCAACACAAATGTGCACACAATATGAAGAGTTATTTCACTGACTCATTCTTCCTGAAAATATCCATTACCTAAGACAAAATTATATTATTTTTAAGGGAGGATCTTTTTAAATTATTATTGTAATATTTAACCAAACGCAGTCTTGAACTGGCCCTGATACTTTTACTTTCTTGCAAATTTTAAATTTTTTTTTCATTTTCATTTACGTTTTATCTGAATTTGATTTGATCTGACATGATTTCATGATCTGCATGTTAGCCCTGGTTCACATTGATGTTACTTTGAAATCATGCTACTTCAAGGTCAAGGTCAGCGCGATTTCAGGGGCTGCTTGATAGACATCTGTGTGGCTTCATGCACAGATGTCTATTAAAGTCGCACCTGAAATCGACAAAAGTAGTGCAGGAACTACTTTTTCAAATCGGTGTGGTGACACAAAATTGGTGTCGCACTGATTGGAACAGTGCCATTGCCCCCGATATGCTGCAACTTGTCATGTGATTTGATCTCTCAAATTGCATGACAAATCACTCCAATGTAAACCTAGGCTTAGAGAGACAGCCTAAAAAAAAAGAATAACACCTGTCAAATCAGCAGTAACTCCAATTTTACAGAGCTACAGCTGTCCCTAGTATCTGACAGTTCCAGGTGTGTTGGGTGCTGCCTCCCTGCTCCATGCTGTGGCTCCACCAACCAGCTGCTTCTATACTACAGAACACAATATAGATTTAGGAGCAGGTGGGTGGAACCACCACACTGTCATATGGAGAATCCATAAGCCTATGTATGTTACACTATACAGTGCCTTGAAAAAAGTATTCATACCCCTTAAAATGTTCCACATTTTGTCATGTCACAACCAAAAATGTAAATGTATTTTATGTGATAGACCAACACAAAGTGGCACATAATTGTGAAGTGGAAGGAAAATGATAAATGGTTTTCAACTTTTTTACAAATAAATATCTGAAAAGTGTGGCGTGCCTTTTTATTCAGCCCTCTTTACTCTGATAAGGCTCGGTTCACACAGGGGCGACACGACTTCAGGACGACTTTGTGAGGCAACTTGGAGACGACTTGAACACGACACGACCTGGGGCAACTTACAAGTCGCCCCAGGCCAGGCGACTTTTGCCGTGGCCAATCAAAGAATGAGCTCTGATGGGGGAACTCCACTCCAAATTTCTGAAAAAAAAATTGGCGTGGGTTCCCCCTCCGAGAGCATACCAGGCCCTTAGGTCTGGTATGGATTCCAAGGGGAACCCCCTACGCTGAAAAAACGGCATGGGGGGGTGCCCACCCCAAAGCACCTTGTCCCCATGTTGATGAGGACAAGGGCCTCTTCCCGACAACCCTGGCCGTTGGTTGTCGGGGTCTGCGGGCGGGGGGCTTATCGGAATCCGGGAGCCCCCTTTAATAAGGGGGCCCCGGATACCGGCCCCCCACCCTATGTGAATGAGTATGGGGTACAATGTACCCCTACCCATTCACCTGTGAAAAAAAGTAAAAAAAAAACACAACACGGTTAAAATATTTTATTGCACAGCTCCGGGGGTCTTCTCGCCGGACTCCTCCGCTATCTTCTTGTAGCTCTTTTGCTAGCGGAGGAGCCCGGCTTTCTTCCTCGCCGCTGGCCTCTTCTTCCGACTTCGGGGGTCTTGTCCCCCTCTTCGGGTTCTTCTGCCGGGCCACCGCGCCTTCTTATAGCTCTTTTACAGGTGGTGGCCCAGTCTTCTGTCGCCACCGCCGCCGCCTTCCGTTCTTCTTCTTCTTCTCCTGGAGATCTTGACTCGACGTTCTCTCCGGCCGCAATGCCAGGGACACGCTGTGCTGCCACTTATATAGGGACAATGGGGCAGTGTCACATGGGTTGATGTCACATGGGTTGGTCACATGGGTTGATGTCACATGGTGATCCCGCCCCTTACGATGTCACAGTCCCGGAGGATGCTGGGACTGTCGCCATGTGACATCAACCCATGTGACCAACCCATGTGACATCAACCCATGTGACACTGCCCCATTGTCCCTATATAAGTGGCAGCGCAGCGCATCCCTGGCATTGCAGCCGGAGAGAAGGTCGAGTCAAGATCTCCAGGAGAAGAAGAAGAAGAACGGAAGGCGGCAGCGGCGACAGAAGACCGGGCCACCGCCTGTAAAAGAGCTATAAGAAGGCACGGTGGCCCGGCAGAAGAACCGAAGAGGGGGACAAGACCACCGAAGTCGGAAGAAGAGGCCGGCGGTGAGGAAGAAAGCCGGGCTCCTCCACTAGCAAAAGAGCTACAAGAAGATAGCGGAGGAGTCCGGCGAGAAGACCCCCCCGGAGCTGTGCAATAAAATATTTTAACCATGTGTTGTGTTTTTTTTTTGTACTTTTTTTCACAGGTGAATGGGTAGGGGTACATTGTACCCCATACTCATTTACATAGGGTGGGGGGCCGGTATCCGGGGCCCCCTTATTAAAGGGGGCTCCCGGATTCCGATAAGCCCCCCGCCCGCAGACCCCGACAACCAACGGCCAGGGTTGTCGGGAAGAGGCCCTTGTCCTCATCAACATGGGGACAAGGTGCTTTGGGGTGGGCACCCCCCCATGTTGAGGGCACGCGGCCTGGTACGGCTCAGGAGGGGGGGCCGCCCACTCGTCCCCACCCCCTTTCCTGGCCGGCCGGGTAGCGTGCTCAGATAAGGGTCTGGTGTGGATCTGGGGGGACCCCCACGCCGTTTTTTCGGCGTAGGGGGTTCCTCTTGGAATCCATACCAGACCTAAGGGCCTGGTATGCTCTCGGAGGGGGAACCCACGCCAATTTTTTTTTCAGAAATTTGGCGTGGAGTTCCCCCTTCAGAGCTAATAATTCTGTCAAAGTCTCCTCCGTATAGACAGAGATCCGACTTGGAGGCGACCTCCATTGAAATCAATGGGTACAAGTCGCCTACAAGTCGGATTGAAGTAGTGCAGGAACTTCTTTTGAAGTCGGAGGCGACTTCAGTAGCGTGCATTAAGACGGCTCTCATTCACTTACATTGATTTTTAAATGTTGTCCGACCTGAGGCGACTAGGGGCGACCTGAAGTCGGATCGCAGTGGAACCAATTGCCTTCAGAAGTCACCTAATTAGTAAATAGAGCCCACTTGTGTGTAATTTAAGCTCAGTATAAATACAGCTATTCTATGAAGCCCTCAGAAGTTTGTTAGAGAACCTTCGCGAACAAACAGCATCATAAAGGCCGAGGAACACAGCAGACAGATCAGGGATAAAGTTGTGGAGAAGTTTAACCACTTCAATACCAGGCACTTTTGCCCCCTCCTGCCCAGGCCAATTTTCAGCTTTCAAGGCTGTCGCAATTTGAATGACAATTGTGCGATCATGCTACACTGTACCTAAAGAACTTTTTATCAGTTTGTTTTCACAAATAGAACTTACTTTTGGTGGTATTTGATCACTGCTGGGGTTATTATGTTTTGCGCAACAAATAAAAAAAAGGACAAAAAATTTGGGGAAAAAAAGGGTTTTCTTTGTTTCTGTTATAATCCTGTAAATAAGTATGTTTTCTCCTTCACTGACAGGTACTGATGAGGTGACACTGATGGGCACCGATAGGCGGCACTGGTATGCAGCATTGATGGGCACTCAAAGATGGCACTAATGGGCACTGAAAGGCTGCACTGATGACTACTTATGGGGGGCACTGATTGGCATCGATAGGTGGCCACTGATGGGCATGGATGGGCACTGATAGATGATAGATCACTGATGAGACATCTGGCAGGCAATAATAGTTGGCGCTGACTGGCAAGATGTGTGGGCACTTACTGGCATCTTTTGGGCACTTACTGGCACTCCTGGTCATCCATCCATTGTGGTTAACCCTGGTGGTCCCGGCAGCATCCCTGGTGGTCCAATGTGGGCATCCGCAGGGGGGCTGTGCTGATAAACAATCAGAGCAGACCTCCCCTGTCAGGAGAGCCACCAATCGGCTCTCCTCTACTCGCCTGTGTCAGACACGAGTAAGGAAAAGCCGATAAACGGCTCTTCCTGTTTACACTGTGATCAGCCGTGATTGATCATGTGGTAAAGAGACTCTGTCAGAGGCTCTTTACCGAGAATGGTGTATCGGTGTGTCCGACTGACACACCGCACCATCGATTGCTGCGCGCACCGGCAGTTATCCTGAAAGACGTCATATGACATCCAGTCAGGATAACTGAAAGTGGTTAAAGCAGGGTTAGTTTTTAAAAAGAATATTCCAAGCTTTGAACATCTCATGGAGCTCTGTTCAATCCATCATCTGAAAATTTAAAGAGTATTGCACAACTGCAAACCTAACAAAACATGACCGTCCACCTAAACTGACAGGCTGGGCAAGGAGAGCATTCGTCGGAGAAGCAGCCAAGAGGCCCATGGTAACTCTGGAGGAGCTGCAGCGATCCACAGCTCAGGTGGGAGAATTTGTCCACAGGACGACTATTAGTTGTACACTCCTCAAATATGGCCATTATGGAAGAGTGGCAATTGTTGAAAGAAAGCCATAAAAAGTCACGTTTGCAGTTTGCTAGAAGCCACGTGGGGAACACAGCAAACATGTGGGAGAAGGTGCTCTGGTCAAATGAGACCAAAATTGAACTTTTTGGCCTAAAAGCAAAATGCTTTATGAACTGTTCAGATAAAGTAAACTCAAGATTTTAGAGCATAAGTCTGGGATTTGGAGGCACGGACAGATTGAGACGAAGAATTTAGAGGCTAGGGGCATCAATCCAGATCTTGGAGTGTTGGCTTGCACTGGTTGGAGATTGCAAAGGCAATGTTGTGGGATGCAAGTGTATCAGCCTGGTGTGCAAGATTTTTTAGGATGAAGTTTGAAACAGGATAAGTTCCTTGACTACTTAATGTGGGTCAGGCAGTAGTGGCAGCTACTGTACATATTGGCCTGGGTCTAGACAAACATATGTTCAGGTGAAAGCTGATGGCATCAAGTCCTCTTGTGGTTTATGTAAGTACAGGTACCAACCAAAAAGGGAGGTGTTTAAGTGCCAACATTTGAAGCTAGTGAGTCTATTGAATTACACATAAAAATGCCTAGACAATACTAATTTTAAAGGGCAACTCAAATTCCAGGAAAACTCTCCAAAACCATCATCAAGATCCATCTGACTATGCTGAGCAGAAACATTATAAGCTCTAAGGAGCTAGTAAAACCCAAGTCCAGCCTCAGCCATTTATAGTTCACCTGTTGCAACCTTTGCTTGGTTAAAAAATGAGGTGCTCCTAAACTTTCTCTGCCTTTAAAGTGTGCATGACAGATGACATATACCTGCATTACGCAAGACCACTGTTAGCTACTGCCTGTCGCTGACATGCCCCCTGGACTACAAGAGGTTGTTGTACGTATGTCTCCTGTCAGAGTACATAATGTAACTACTGTGTAACACCCACTATAAAATTATTGATGGTAGCCAAGGGGCGGGGGAACCAATACAAGATTTTCGCCGATCACACCATGCCTGGCAACATACATTCAGCATCTGTGTTCTACAAGAGAGGTATGGTTTGCGATTACTCTGCAGACCACTACTATACCCAAAGTTGCTCTGACTACTTAGATGCATCTCATACAGACAGCCCACACCCTTTCACTGTCAAGTGTCAGCTTCCTTTTACTCTTTCCATTGAGTAACTAGTTCATTGCAGATTTGTATTATGACTCAAAAGCCTCTCTCAAACATTTTGGTTGTACTCTTTGTCACCTCCAGGGATGGCCTTGCGTTTTGCCTGGTGGTCGGTTTGCGGCGAATTTTGCATGTTCACGATTCGCCAAACCGGCGGACTTCTGTCGCTGTTCGCACGGCGGACAAATGCATTTATATTGTGAAAGAACTTTGACCCATGATGACACATCCATCATGGGGTACAGGACAGCCAATTGAGACATTTTAGCACATGGACAATTAGATATTCCCCCTACCTTATAAATAGACCTGATCTGGCGGCCAATTTACATTCTGTCTTTTGTCAGTGTAGGGAGAGGTTGCTGTGTGGAGCAGGGACAGACTGTAGTGACACAAATCGCTAGCTATTAGGTACAAAAAAGTCCTTTTAAGGACTGGTATAGGTGTACAGTATATAGGGTTCTGGTGCACTGCTGCTGACTGCTGTGCTGGTGATTGCTGAGTGCACTGCTGACCGAATCTGCAGCTGTATTTTGTCAGTGTAGGGACAGGACACTGTGTGGAGCAGGGAAAGTCAGTTTAATCACTAGCTATTACTATTAGGTCCACAAAAGTCCTTTTAAGGACTGGTATGGGAGTACAGTATATAGGTTTGTACACGTATAATATACTTTCTTTCAAATATAGAAAGCCTATTATACTTGACTGATAAGCTGAGTGCTGACCGATTCTGCAGCTGTCTTTTATCAGTGTAGGGACTGGGGGACAGTCTGCAAATCACTAGCTACTAGGTCCACAAAGGTCCTTTTAAGGACTGGGATAGTTGTACAGTATATAGGGTTGTACACATATAATATACTTTCTTTCAAATATAGAAAGCCTATTATACTTGACTGCTGAGCTGAGTGCTGACTGATTCTGCAGCTGTCTTTTATCAGATCAGTGTAGGGTCTGAGGGATAGTCTGCAAATCACTAGCTACTAGGTCCACAAAGGTCCTTTTAAGGATTGGTATAGGTGTACTATTTGGTGTGCAGTATATAGGGGTGTAATACACGTATAAAATACTTTCAAATATAGAAAGCATAGTATAGTGCATTTCCACTGTGCAGCATTGTGACTGCTGAGCGGTTCTGCAGCGATACTACAAAGAGTGACAAACGCAATAAAAAAAAAGTATTATAACTGGTGTGATAGACCAGTGGCCCCCAAAAACTAGTGTGGTCTCAGTGCTCTCTATCACGGTGCTGGTGTGGTCTCAGTGCTCTCTATCATGGTGCTGGTGTCAGTGCTCTCTATCTCAGTGCTGGTGTGGTGTCAGTGCTCTCTAAAGGCAGCAGGCAGTAGAAAACGTAAAAAAAAAAAATACAAACTCATGCACGCTCTGTTTTGGCTATAAGCAGGGCTTTTTTTCTCAGAGAATAGGTGCAGTAACCCCTCCCCCTCCTCTGAGTCACCCCTTGTCTCTGCCCCCTACCCACTTTTAAGCACATTCTTAGTACCAACCCCTGGCCATCTCCAGGTACCACCCCTTTTAGAGCATACAGAACCAAGTTTCATTTATTTTGGTGCTAAGCAATTTGTATGGAAATTGTTATTTATAACAAGACAAGCTGTAAAATAGATGCCTCCAGCAATAACAGACCCCACCATCAACAACAGATCCCCCAGCAACAATAGATACCCCCTTTAAAACAGTAGACCCACTTCAGCAACAATAGAACTCCCCAGAAAAATATATCTTCTAGCAGCCAACATCAATTGACCCTTCAGCAGCAAGCAATACTAGACCTCTCCCTCAACAGTAGATTCACCCCAGCAACAGTAGACCCCCTACCTCAACAGTAGATCTCCCTGCAACTTTAGACTCATCCCTCAACAGTACAGCCACCCCAGCAATAGAGACCCCTACCTCAACAGTAGATCCCCCTGCAATACTAGACCCTTCCCTCAACAGTTTTTAATATTTCTAATATTTGATTCTAATAGGTTACCTAAACAGTCTGTTCTAATCACATTCATTTCTTGGTAAAAAGTGTTAGCTATATATTGGACATTTATGGCTCTGTTCTGGAATAGAGTGTGTTGAACTGCCAACATCCGGATTTTATCATATATGCAAATGCACAAAGTGCAATATGGAACAACACCCCTTGAACTTTAAGGGCCAGTTCACACCATAGAAACACAGTCCGGATGCATTCCAGATGCTTTTCTGCATGCGTGTTTTTGAAGCGTTTGTGGTGCGTTTTGATACAGTCCAGTGAATTTTTTCCCCCACTTTTTTCTTAAACGTAAACAATGACGTGTTTTGGTGCATTTTTGGTGCGTTTCCGGTGCGTTCTTGATGTTTTTTACAGGGTTCCAGTAAAGACAAGTGCAGGAAAAATGCAGTACGTTTATACTTTTTTTTCTGGAACTGGAACGCACTGGAACTGAAGCACTGGTGTGAAGTATGTGATTAAAGACCATATAACCTACTTTCAATGCATTTGTGATGCAGAAAAAAAAACTGCACTGGACTAAATGTGGTGTGAAAGGCCATTAAGGCAGAGAATTATAAATAGAATATGTTTCTTTAAAAGGCAATGGCACCACTTTTATTGCTACAAAATATAAAAAAAAAAAAAAGAGAAAGCTGGGGACAAGGGCCCTAATTTTAAATAAGACACTTATAACAATTAAATAATATCAGTAAGTGTACATTCTACAGAGATATATTATGGTCAGTCCATATGAGTTGCTATGATGCATCCCAACATATTTCAGAATTATTTTCCTTCTTCAGGAGAGACCCTAGGTACTTTATCCTTTCTAGAATACAAATATAAATGATCACCAATCATTACAATATATTTAAACACATTAAACAATTTAGATTCATACAATATACATCAAAGTATAATATAGGCTGTTTTTGATACAATGAATCAATGTATAAAACACAAACATACAATCAAGTGGATCGATCAAAGGATCCCAAATGGATAGGGCTGGAGTGCAAATCCCCCACCGGATGAGCAATATACACCCAAGGTGGACCACCATGTAACCACAAGGACCACCCACAGGACACAAATTGCACCAGTAATGAAGATGGTAATGTCTGGAAACTATTATAATAATAATTACTCCACTAAAATAGTAAATCAAAAATAATACGGGGGATTGATACATATTGTGGAAAAGCCAAATTGGTTCAATAAAAATAAAAATAAATCAATAAGTTACACACTGACAAGGGTAAGTATTCAAAGCTCAAGGCTATGAGTTACTGCAAATTTGTCATACATAGCAAAGCTATCCACTGTGGCTCAAGGTTCCCCCAAAGGAAAAATTAGCAATTTACCATTAGAGAGTTCTATACATAGGTATTAGTGTGTGAGCAGTATATATATATATATATATATATATATATATATATATATATATATATATATATATATATACTTCTGAATCAATCCCCTAATGTAAGAGGTGCTGGGCGTTTTAGCACAAAAAAACGCCACCGAATGGTGCTCCGAGGAAGGGTGGGATTGGGGAAATCACCCGACGCGATGGAGCGTGACACAGCCCCGCCACATAGATGTCACGTCCCGCCTCATGGCCAGCGTGTAGCTTGTCTAGCCACACAGGAAAGGCCGCAATAAGGACGGAAGGGAAGCCTCCGCCAACAGTCCAATCGGAGACACCTGCAAGTCCAGCTCAAGCCTCCGGCTAAACAGTATAGCCTCACGTACAAGACAGAGGCCGCCACGCCATGTGGCACATGAAAGAGCCAATACATCATTTACATACACACAGCAGCTCAATCCTTGACAATAAATATGTGAAAGAGGACAAAGGAGAACAAAAGACAAAACAAAATGAAAGACTACATCATAAAGAACAGAGGCACTGAGATGAAACATTGGGAATGTGAATTGAGGCTACTCTGAGAGCAGGAGGAGTTACAAATGGAACTGCCTGTGTTATAGATTCAGTACACAGCCCCCTGATGTGAATCCAAGTAAAATGGGCTTAAAGTTAAATGCCTCGTTGAGGCCTGGTGTTGAGGTGGCCTTTAGGTCAAAGATCCACCTCAGCTCATGTTGTAATATTTTTTTATTGGAATCGCCACCCCTGGAGTTGGGGTGGATATAATCCAACGTCATAAATTGTAATTGTGGGATAGAGTCCCCATGAACAAGAGCCATATGGCGTATGCTAGCAAGGTGTTGATATATGTGCTTTCAAAACAAATTTTTAATTTTCCTGACTTAGTAACATCCATACTTACAGGAGAGTAGATATACCACATCAGGGGTTCTGCAATTGATGTAGTATCTTGGATGAAACACACACCCATTGGGTAATTTAATGTGTTTTCATTCATCCATGTAGCCGCAATAAGTGCAATTGCCACATGGGAAAGTCCCAAAGGTTTTACACATATCCCCCCCATGACATCTGAAATTCGCTAGATATCAATCTGTCACCAACAGAGGAGGGTTTCCTGTAGGTGACAACTGGCACTTCTGGCACAAAAGGGGCAAGTGCATAATCCATAGTGCGTAAATGCCAATACTAGGTTAAGATATGTTTTATCTGTTTATGTTGCATTAAAAATGTAGTGATGATCCAGGTTGTGTCATCACTTTTAGATTTTTTTTGAGGGAAAAGTAAATCCTGATGGGGTTGATTATATGCTTTTTTAAGAGAGGTCTTAGAATTACCCCGTTCGAGGAGTCTGGTTTTCAAAATTGTTTGGCTCTTTTTGAAACGGTACATCGTCAGAGCAATTCCCTCTAGCTCTCAACTATTGACTGTAGGGGATAGATGACAGTAAAGGTTTTGGATGAAAGATAGAGGTATGCAGCAGTGAATTTACCGCTGTTGGCATGCGGAATAATTCACTAGAGAGACGGCCATCAGGTTTTTTTTGAATCAGCACATCCAGAAAGGCAATTTCCCCTTTTCTATATGACATAGTGAATTTTAAATGAAAGTAATTTTTTTTTATCCATATGATAAATTCACTGAGAAGAGTATCCGATCCATCCCACAGCATAAAAATGTCATCTATGTAGTGGTGCCATATTAGCACATGGCCCACAAACACAGATAAGGTTTCATGAGCTAACAATGTGCATTCCCACTCCCCCATGTACCGGTTGGCATAAGCTGGGGTGTAACAGGTCCCCATAGCCACACTCTGCACCTGAAGGAAGTGGGAACTATTGAAAGAAAATACGTTGGTAATGATGTGTAAAACCATTGGGATCTTAGAATTACCCTGTTTTTTTAAATGTTTGGCTCGTTTTGAAACCATACATCGTCAGAGCAGTTTCCTCTGCTCTTAATTATTGGCTGTAGGGTATAGATGACAGTAAAGGTTTTGGATGAAAGATAGAGGTACGCAGCAGTGAATTTCCCACTGTTGGCTTGTGGAATAGTTCACTGGAGAGGCGGCCATCAGGTTGTTTTTAAATCAGCACATCCAGAAAGGTAATTTCCCTTTTGATATATGACATAGTGAATTTTAAATGAAAGTTATTTTTTTATCCGTATGATAAATTCACTGAGAAGAATATCTGATCCACTCCAGAACATAAAAATGTAATCTATGTAGTGGTGCCAAATTAGCACACAAACATAGATAAGGTTTCATCAGCTAACAATGTGCATTCCCACTCCCCAATGTACGGGTTGGCATAAACTGAGGTGTAACAGGTCCCCATAGCTATACCCTGCATCTGAAGGAAGGGGGAACTATTGAACGAAAACACGTTGGTAATGATGTGTAAAATCATTGGGACTTTCCCATGTGGCAATTGCACTTATTGCTGCTACATGGATGAAGGAAAGCACATCAAATTACCCAATGGGCCTGTGTTTCATGCAAGACACTACGTCAAATGCAAAACCCCCGGTGTGGTATATCTACTCTCCTGTGAGTGTGGATGTTACTATGTTGGGAAAGCCAAAAATTAGTTTTGGAAGCGTATATATCGACACCTTGCTAGAATATGCAAACACAGAGTTACCAGTGGGCCACCATATGGCTCTTGTTCATGGTGACTCTATCCCCAAAGTACAATTTATGACATTGGGATGGCGATTCCAATAAAAAACTATTACAACGTGAGTTGAGGTGGCTCTTTGTCCTTTTTCACCCTTTTTTCCCACATGTTTATTGTTCTAACTTTGTAAATACATGTCACAATTTATTGTCAAGGATTGTGCTGCTGTGTGTATCTCGATGCACAGAAGGGCACTGTGGGACCTGTTGGGCTCTTTCATGTGCCACCCGGTGTGTTGGCCTCTGTCACATCTGTTATGCTGAAACAATATTGTTTGGCTGGAGGCTTGCCCTGGACTTGCAGTTGTCCCCTCTTGGACTGTTGGCAGAGGCTTCAGTTTCACCTTTACCACTGCCTTTCCAATGTGGCTGGGGGAACTACACACCGGCAATACGGTGGCGCGTGACATTGTCCCATCTATGTGGTAAGGCTGCGCCACGCGTCATAAGACTCTCTGTGGTAAATTGCTAATTTTTCCTTTCAGCAACCTTGTGCCACAGTGGATAGCTTTGCTATGTATGCCAAATTTGCAGTAACTCATAGCCTTGAGCTTTGAATATTTACTCTTGTTAGTGTGTACTTAATTAATATTTTTTTTAGTGAACCGATATACTGTATATCAACCTCCTTATTATTTTTGATTTACTATTTTAGTTGAGTGATTATTATTAGCTTCATATCCAGACATTACCATCTTTATTGCTGGTGCAATTTGTCTTCTGTGGTTAGTCCTTGTGATTATCATGGTGGCCCACCTTGGGTATCCACTTGTTAGTCCTGTGGGGGACACTCCGGCCCTATCCATCATGTTGTAAACAAGGGGGACATTGGGACTTTACATGAAGTACGTGGTAGCAAGAGAGCAGAAGGTGAACTAATAGGAATTTTATTAAGCGTTGCAGTTGGATTTACAAGAGATAAGTTGCAATGATAAACAAAGTAATAAACAATACATGATAATGGTAATAGTGATAATAGTAGTACAACATGATAATAACATGAATATCACAAAGTATCATAATAAAACTCAAAAGTTCACCGCAGCAGGATTGAGTAAAAGGATATGTAGCATAATGCCTGCATGACCAAGGTCTTTGTGTACCAATTAGGGTAATGTATAGTAACGTCAGAATCTGAATGTATTCAATAGAAGCACGGCATATGATAGCTCTACGCATGTTTCATGGCCTTTGTACCACTCATCAGGAGCAGAGCACGTGTTCAATCTATAATAAAAAGTAATATGATATTCAGAAGTAAGGTAAAGTAAATGAAAAATAAAAATAGTAATAAAAATCCATGACAAAGGGTGGGGTAAACAAGTCACCCACACCTAATACATGCTTACTCAGTTAGGTGAGTGCACTGATGGTATAGTAGGTGTGTGCCACAAGCCGTCCGATATACACCCCCAACCGGGAGGCGTGGTGGGTAACTCAATGGAGATAGCCACAAAAGGCCACAGCCCAAGCAGGCATAGAGTCACCACGAGGCACTTCTATAGAGGGAGTAAAAAATATAGAACCATCAGGAGAATTGCAAGATGTGGAGAGAGTGAAGGAACTATTATCACTATTACCATTATCATGTATTGTTTATTACTTTGTTTATCATTGTACCTATCTCTTGTAAATCCAACTGCAACGATTAATAAAATTCCTATTAGTTCACCTTCTGCTCTCTTGCTACCACGTACTTCATGTAAAGTCCCAATGTCCCCCTTGTTTTCCCTTGTTCCCCTTTTCTTCGAACATTGCATTCACACTGAGGGTCATCTCCACCATCCCATCTTCTGAGGTCAGAGTCTTGTGGCATTTGCTTGGAATGATATCAGAAAGCTGATTCTAATATCAAGCCAGGTTTCAACTCACTATTTTTTGGCCCAGAAAAGCCCACATTTGTTGCACAAATGTCAGAAGCATTTGTACAAACAAATCGAAATGTCACCGTGTATTTTCTAAGAGATTGATTACTGTATCATCAACTCCTTGTAGTGGCCCAAATGCTGTACGGTTTTCTCATTGAGGTACTTTGGAAAACTATACATTTGAGTCTGGTACATATTTTATAGGGAACGCAACACAAATAACAAACAAACAAAAATGCAAGAGGTTCCCCCCAAAAATCGATACCAGACTCTTAATCCAAGCATGCAGCCTGGCTGGCCAGGAAGAGGGGGTTAGTGTGTGCCAATACCAGGCAACATACTCTCAGTAATACCTCACCCCCACGTTGATAAGGACAAGGCCCTCTTACTCACAACCTGAGCCTGTGGTTATGGGGGTCTGTGTCCAGGGCAGATTATTGGAATCTGAAAGCCTCCTTTAAAAATAAGAGAGGCCCCAGCTACTGCCCCCCTTCAAAAAAATGTCCCTCATTGTAAATTAATCAACATGGTGCCCCCACCAACTGCTCATCAAGAGAAAAAAAAACAGGTGACCCAGAGCATATGACCACTTCCGACACTACATGTAGCCGAATGACAGGTCCCAAAGCTGTCTCGGCTACATAAGGGCCATATTTGGGCAGTGATGTCACTGCTATCCCAGCCCCTTTGCTTAAAACAGGTGGGGATTCCCTATGATGTCAGTAGTTCCTAGGGACATCACAGGTGCAACCCCCGTGGCTTCCTTAGGAACCAGTGTCAGAGGGAATCGGTTATATATATAATGCACTGCTCCTGCCAATCAGAGGGCTGAAAAGGATACATTTTGGGCATTCGTCTCAATGCTTACAAAAGAAAGAGGATCCCTATTGGTGGACTTTGGAGGCACGTAAACAATAAAGTAGAAAAATAACTGTTTTTATTTATACAAAATATATATTAGTAGTAGTAAAAAAAGGAAATATATCACAAAACAATTTAAAAGTTAAACAGCACTGTCCATGATACAAGATAGCTAATACATTTATCACCTATACAGAGTAAGGCAGATCAAAATACTCGTAAACCTACGTGTTTCTGAGGTATTGTAAACTCCTTCATCAGGGGTGGGTATAGGATAAAAAGCGTAATTCTAGTGGAGAACACAAATGAAAGCACATTAGGGTGAGATACATACAGGTGGACAATGTATATTCATCCAAAATTGTACTTACATAACCAGGTACAGAGATGTAGACATGCGGTAACTTAACCACTTCAATACTGGGCACTTAAACACCTTCCTGCCCAGACCAATTTTGAGCTTTCAGCGCTGTCGCACTTTGAATGACAATTGCGCGGTCATGCTACACTGTACCCAAATGAAATTTTTATCATTTTTTTCCCACAAATAGAGCTTTCTTTTGGTGGTATTTGATCACCTCTACGGTTTTTATTTTTTGCGTTACAAATAAAAAAATACCGAAAATTTTGAAAAAAAAAATGTTTTTTTTTGTTTCAGTTTCAAAACTTTGTAAATAAGTACGTTTTCTCCTTCACTGATGGGCACTGATGGGGCTACACTGATGGGCACTGATAAGGTGGCACTGATGGGCACCAATGTGGCACCAATGAAGTGGCACTGATAGGCGGCACTGATGGGCGACACGGATGGGCGACACGGATGGGCGACACGGACGGACACTGATAGGTGGCACAAATTGGCACTGATAGCTGGCACGGATGGGCGGCACGGATGGGCGGCACGGATGGGCATGGATAGGCGGCACAGGTGGGCATGGATAGGCGGCACAGGTGGGCATAGATAGGCGGCACAGGTGGGCATAGATAGGCGGAACAGGTGGGCATGGATAGGCGGCACAGGTGGGCACTCAGGCGGCACAGGTGGGCACTCAGACGGCACAGGTGGGCACTCATAGGCGGCACAGGTGGGCACTCATAGGCGGCATCGGTGTTATAGTAATGGATGCCAATCAGTGCCAAACAATAATGCATGCCAATCAGTGATGCCCATTGTGGCCACTGATTGGCATCCATTATGGGCACTGATTGGCACCCATTGTGCTGACTGGCACCCTGGTGGTCTAGGGAGGATTATGGATTTTTATTAACTTTTCCTGGTGGTCTAGTGGTGTCCCTGGTGGTCCAGTGTGGGCATCCTTGGGGGGGCTGTGCTGATAATCGATCAGCACAGACCCCCCCTGTCAGAGGAGCAGCCGATCGGCTCTCCTCTACTCGCGTCTGACAGACGCGAGTGAGGGAAAGCCGATCACCGGCTCTTCCCATTTACACTGTGATCAGCCGTGATTGGACACGGCTGATCACATGGTAAAGAGTCTCCGTCGGAGACTCTTTACCGAGATCGTAGTTGCCGGGTGTCAGACTGACACCCCGCAACAACGATCGCCGCGATGCGCGCCCCCGGGGGCGCGCAGCGGCTCATAATCCTAATCACGTCATATGACGTCCGGTTAGGATAATGAAACCACTTTGCCGCCGTCAATTTGTAATAGGGCGGGCGGCAAGTGGTTAAGATTAAAAACAATTGAAACAAGCAGCCATAATATGTGGCTTTCCAGTGTTCAGGGCTCACATGTATAGATGTATATAAAGTGGATTAAATTTGCTAGCAAAAAATGTAGGGAGGGGGACCCTACAAATCCCCTACCCCCCCTCCAATGAAATGGGGGTAGCACTTGATAGCAGCCGGGGAATACACTGAGGCGACAGTGGCAGGGGATCCTGAAAAAAAGGGGACAGAGAGAAAAGACAAAGGCAATGTGGTGTAGAACAAAAGACCCAGACTCATAGTGTATGGATCTGGATACAGGGTGGAATTGGTTAGTATAAGCAAAAGCAAAAAAGTACCTGCAGTGGTGCCCCCAATGGGATAGACAAGTGGGTAAAAGCAGCCAAGTCTCCGAGGTGTCGTAGAGAAAAGTATCAATATAGTATTTGTACATTAAGTATTAAAAAAGGGAAAGACCAGTAGCGGGTGCACACAAGCACGATGTTTCCGGACAGGTGGGGACTGGCCGTCTATAGAGGCGCTCTGTAATACATCGGGACCCTATAAATTAGCCTTCTGGACTGCTGTCCAACTTAGACACTTTCTTCGAACCCTCCCATCCTCCCTCCGATTTGACGGACCGCTGACTGCCTTTGAGGAATGTTGCTCTGGCAACGGGGTGCTTCCAAGAACGCTGTCCACAATGTACAATCTCCTTATCACACCCGGGGATGATACTCACTTGACCTTCCTGACAAAATGGGAGAGGGACTTGAACTGTACGTTTACTCCGAGCCAGACTCAAAACATTGTAGCATTGGCCCTGAAATCTACCATCTGTACGACCATACAGGAAACGAACTATAAAATCCTGATGAGATGGTACTTAACTCCTCAGGCTTTGCATTCTTTCTATCCGACTACCTCTGCGCTTTGTTGGAGATGCGGACTGGAACAGGGCACTTTGCTGCATGTGTTTTGGTCATGTTCGAAGTTGTCTCATTTTTGGTCCACTGTTAGGACCGTTATTCAAAAATTTACGGAGTACAATGTCCCCAATGACCCGGCCTTCTTCCTCCTGCACGTGAACGCCATGTCCACTAAAAAGTACAAAAAGTCCATTCTATGCCCTCTGGTGAATGCCGCAAGAGCATGTATACCGCTCCACTGGAAAAGCCAGGCCCCTCCATCGGTGGCGTCCTGGGTTCGTAAGGTGGAGGAAATTAGTAGACTGGAGGACCTGGTGCTTACGGGGAGGCAACAGCAGGAAAGATTTAGGAAAACATGGGCACCCTGGCACCAATTTATCTTCTCGCCCGAAGGGGTATCTCTGAGGACCCTGTAATATGTTCGGCGATATATACTGCATGGGGGGTAGGGCAGTCCTGAATCAACCAGAAATCCCCCCCTCTCCTCCCCCTCACTTCTCCCTCCCCTCTTCTTCCCCCCCCTTTCCTTCCCCCCCCCTCTCCTTCCCCCCCCCCTCACCTCACCCCCCTCTCCTTCCCCTCTCAGACTTCCCTGTCAATGTCCCTTCCCCTACACTTAATGGTCCCTGCCTTGGTACTGGGTTTTTTTACCGGGGTATCGAGGTTCGGATGAGAGCCGGAGATGGGGGAACTGAAGGGATCTAGATTCCCAAACACGCTTCGGCACTGGAGGTGCTATGGATGGGCCACGTACAATGTTTTTTTTTTTTTTTTTTTTTTTTTTTTTATGACCCTGTCCCTCCCGTGAACTCGGCAATATGTTTGATGTATGTTTCCCTTTTCTTCCCTTCCCTTTTCTTTTGTATCCCACTTCTATGTTGTATTACATGTCCATGCCCATGTTGGGCATTGTTTGAAAATTAATAAAATTTATATTTGAAAAAAAAAAAAAAGGGAAAGACGAGAATAAAAAAAAACACACCACATCGAGGAATAAGAATGCTTGAACAGCCAAAGTTTGGTCCACACCTGGGGTTTGGACCAAACCTTTGGCCAATCTCTAATTGTAACACATAGGGGGAGATTTACTAAAACTGGAGCACACAGAATCTGATACAGCTGTGCATGGTAACCATCAACTTTCAGGCTTTATTGTCAAAGCTTAAAGTGATACTAAAGTGTAATTTTTTTTATTTTTTTAAAAATAACAAACATGTCATACTTACCTGCTCCGTGTAATGATTTTGCACAGAGCAGCCCCGATCCTCCTTTTTCCAGGTCACTCGCTGAAGCTCCTGGCCACCACCCCCCTGCCCTCATGCCCCCACAGCAAGCAGCTTGCTATGAGGCACCTGAGCCACAGCACCGTGTGTCCATTCAGACATGTAGCCACGGTTCGCCCCCCCCCCACTCTCTCTCCTCATTGGCTAACTGACTTTGACAGAACCAGGAGCCAATGGCGCCGCTGCTGTGTCTAAGCCAATCAGGAGGGAGAGTCCCGGACGGCTAAGGAAGCACTCATGCACATAGCTGGACTGAGATTGGGCTCAGGGAAGTATTACGGGGGCAGAGGGGGGGGGGGGGCTACTGCACACAGAAGGCTTTTTTGTTTAATACATAGAAATCGTTTACAACCGCTTTAGATGAACAAGCTGAAGTTAGAAGCTAATTGGTTACTATGCACAACTGCACCAGATTCTGCGTGATTCAGTTTTAGTAAATCTCCCCATATTTTCTCGTATAAATGCGAAAACAAAAACAACCCTGTTTGTCTGCCTCTGAAGAGAGATTTGACTTCTGTATCTGCATGTAAGATATTATTATCTTTGCGTCTACTATTTACTGGAATTAAATATATGCAAACAGGTGTATAGACTTTGACTTTTATATTCATTATTTTTACTTGTATATTCATTTTTATATTCATGACCTTTTACTTTTAGACGTATTTCTTTTGTATTTGTACTTGTTTCATAGCCCTGATGAATGGGGACCATGTTTGGCCCCTCAAACGCATTGGATTTATGCTACTATGAATCAGTTTTTTCATCAAATTACCTTGGGTTATTTTCTACTCATTGGATTGTATGTTTTGTGTGTGGATTCTCAACTCTTGTTCCTTTCCCTGTTCCTGGGGATGGTCCCCATTTTGTAGAGTGCCGTTGAACTGGAGCCAGTGTGCCCAATGCAATCCAGGTGACTCTTAGAAAAACCGAATCCAGTGCCCCATTTTTTATGGTGTTTGACCTTCTATAGTATGACAGCCGTTTTAATGACCATCTTATAATAACCCGTGGGAAGCATTTACCTCAGGGGACATACTGGCTTTCTCATTCTGGTCTACTGCACAAGATATCCAATGACAAAGGGACCCATCCAACTCTTAGGGGTCTATTTATAAAACATTTGTTGCACAGATTTCAAAAGCATTCATGCAAGCTGAAAGAAATATCACCAACATTTTTTTTCTAAGAGATTCATTTTTGTATTATCAGGTCCATCTATTGGGCAAAATTCTGTAAAGTTTTCCCATTGAGGTATTTCAGAAAACTATACCAAATTTTGGCCACTAGATGGAGTTTACGATACAAGCATTAAAATACTGTAACATTTTGATCAACTTGCATGAATGCTTGTGACATTTGTGCAATCAATAGACCCCTAGATTATGACTAAGGACAAAAAAAGGACAGGGGTTAAAATCTTCCCTTAATCCATCCAAAATGGAAACAAAAATGTTTTGCCTTCAGTTCTACTTTAATACCTGGGATACTATAGCAGCTGGGGTAATGCACTTAGGAAGATGTTGGCTTGCAAGTGCTGAGAAAAGTCCTACACAAGTTTCTATTAAAGACATAGATTGGCCACTTTGCACATGCAGTGTTGATTAATAAAGAACAAAAAGGGGAACATCCACTCCCCTGGTGATTTAAATTGTTTGCTTTGTGGTAGTAGGGAAATTGTAAATGTTACTTTAGACCGCTTTTTACAAATTCATTAACTGACAGAAAGCACAGCAGATCTCAAAACAGCCTTGCGAGATCTCTGGTCACCTAATGTGACCTGTTAATGAAAAAAAAAAAATCACACCTCCTCTGATATTAGAAGTCTAAAGCCCCATACACACTATCAGATTTTCTGCTGATTTTTTTCCTTCAGATTTACCAAAACCATATAATATGAGGCAAACCTTAGGAGTTTCAATTTGTATGCAATCAGGCAGGTCCTTGCACTACATGGTTTTGGTAAATCTGAAGGAAAAAATCTTCAGAAAATCTGCTTAATAGAGGAAGTAGAGGGCTTCCTTATGTGATTCTATTCAGTAATCCTTTAATATTTGAGCAGAGATAACATGCAGTTACCTGGGTTACAAATTAACAAAGGTATGGCCTTTCATGAAATAATTTTGAAAGTAGATTTTCTGAGGGAAGCCATGCTGATTCATGAAGCACATACACATAACAGAGTAGAGGAGTTTCAGTATTCATGTATCATTTATGCTGAACTTTCTTCCCTTGTGAAGGTAGCCATAGACCTGGCATATTGGTCAAAAGATCTGGCTGCCAGGTGGTTTCTCGTAAACATGCATAATGGTTCCAGCCAGATTATTCCTGTAGAAATCTCTGGGTCCCAGCCTGCTTTTGGGATCCAGTAATAACTGTCCAGGATTTTTTTTTTTTTTTTAGAAAAATCTATTTAAAGGGGTTGTAAAGGCAGAAGGTTTTTTATCTTAATGCATTCTATGCATTAAGATAAAAAAGCCTTCTGTGTGCAGCAGCCCCCCTCTCAGCCCACCTAATACTTACCTGAGGTCTCTCTCTGTCCAGTGATGTCCACGAATGTCTAAGATTCTCCTTCCTGATTGGCTGAGACACAGCATCGGTGCCATTGGCTCTTGCTGCTGTCAATCAAAGTCAGCTAGCCAATCAGGGAAGAGAGAAAATGGGGCTGAGTCGGGGCTCCATGTATGAATGGATACACGGAGCTGCAGCTTGGCTCGGGTGCCCCCATGTAGCAAGCTGCTTGCTGTGGGGGCACTGAACAGGAGGGAGAGGCCAGAAGAACAGAGGAGGGACCCAAGAAAAGAAGGATCCGGGCTGCTCTGTGCAAATCCATTGTAACAGGGTAGGTAAGTAAGTATAACATGTTTAATATTTTTATAGGGGAAAAAAAAACAGACTTTACAATTACTTTAAACCAAGATTGGTCCACCAAAGATGTGTGTGCAGAGATATTAATAGACATACAATCATACTACTATCTATTAGGGATTATTTTATATAATTTTATATATAAATTTATATAAATTTATATAATTTTATTTTATACAATAACCTAAAACTTGCTCAACTAGGACATATACAGTATTGTTTAGTTCAGTTTGCCTTGAAAGCTGAACTGCAGGCAAGAAGCTAGCTATGCTGCTGCAATGCATAAATAGAAGGTTACATAGTTACATAGTTAGTCTGGTTGAAAATGCCATCCAATTCAACCAATAGAAGGGAAAAAAATATACAATCCTGTATATAATCCTATATAATATAACCCCAATAAGACATGCTCCAATTTGCATCAGCAGGGGAAAAAATCCTTCCGGATCCCCCAACAGGCAATCTAATCTTCCCTAGATCAACTTTACCTATAAATATTAGTATGCAGTTATATTATGTACATTTAGGAAATAATCTAAACCTTTTTTAAAACAATCTATTGAGCTGGCCAGAACCAACTCTTTAGAGACTCTATTCCAGAGAGTCTCTGCTGACCATATCTCTTTTGCCCTGTACACACGGTCGGACTTTCCGACGGAAAATGTGCGATCGGACTGTGTTGTCAGAAATTCCGATTGTGTGTGGGCTCCATCTGACTTTTTCCATCAGAATTTCCGACACACAAAGTTTGAGATCTGGATCTAATTTTCCAACAACAAAATCTGATCGTTTAAATTCCGATCATGTGTAGACAATTCCGACACACAAAGTGCCATGCATGCTCAGAATAAATTAGGAGACGAAAGCTATTGGCTACTGGCCTCTTTATAGTCCCATCGTACCTGTTGTATGTCACCTCGTTCTGAACTATCAAATTTTCTGACAACTTTGTGCGACCGTGTGTATGCAACAGAAATTTGGCCCAAAATCCGATTTTGGCATCGGAATGTCCGACTGTGTGTACAGGGCATTTTAATACAAGAAAGTATTTTGCTTGCTTTGGAAGCCACAGCTTGAAATTGCATGCTATTATTAAGCTTATGTTCTACCAAAACCCCCAGATCCTTTTCCACCATTAAATCTCCCAGCTCTTTTTCTAGTGTGTATGATGCATACATGTTTTTAGCCCCCAAGTGCATAACTTTTCATTTATCAGCCTTAAACCTCATTTGCCACAGAGTTGCCTAATTACACAGAGCATTGAGGTTGGCTTGTAAATTGGAGACATGCTGTAAGGATATTATTCCCCTGCATAGCTTTGGTTGGGAACAATCTTATCTATGTGCAGGGATTTTTTAACAAACTTTCTTGCAGTCAGATTTCATACCTTTTGTTATTCTGATGTAATAGCTATTTGTTTGTCCATTGTCTGTGTTGTGCACTTAGTCACTAAATATTAATGGGAGTGACTGATTTCATAATATCTTTATCAGCTGCTGCTTTCCCTGAATTGAAGTATCATAATCTCACCAAAATATATGTAGAAGGATGTGGCCACTGGGAGGGGAGACTGTCCATTTTCGCACTGCACAGAGCACCTAAAAGCCTAAGGCTGGCCCTGGGAAGGGCCATACAAGTAGTATATTATAGAGAGACAACTCGGAGCGGACTGTGTGGGGTGAGAGAGAATGTAAAATCAGAATAACTTGAATTCCCCCCCTATTTCAACCCCACAGATACAGAAAACCTCAAATGATGGGTCAAGTCAAGCCAGTGCACCACAGCAAACTATTTGCACTGTTCTTTTAGATGCTTTAAAATAGAAAATTTACTCTAAGGCCGCGTACACACACGCGGACTGTTTGCCCAACCTTGTTCGTCAAACAGTTTCGGCAAACAGTCCGCTCAAAATTTGCATGAGCGGACTTGCCCACACACGAGCGGACTGTTTCAACGAACTGTTTGCCAAACAGTCCGCTCAACTTTTGAAATGAACGGACTCTACCACGTAAGGCGGAGGCTAATCCGCCCATTTCGAGCGCGTGTACAGGTAGGCGGGGCCCGCGAAGGAGACGTCGCGGGCTCCGCCGCCTGGAATGGGCTTAAAGGGGAACCCCAACGCCGAAAAAAATCGGCGTGGGGGTTCCCCCAAAGTCCACACCAGACCCTTGTCCGAGCACGCTACCCGGCCGGCCAGGAAAGGGGGGCGAGCGAGCGCGCCCCCCCTCCTGAGCCGTACCAGGCCGCGTGCCCTCTTCTGTCGCCGCTGTCGTCGCCGCCGCCGCCGCCGCCGCCGCCTTCCGTTCTTGTTCTTCTTCTTGTTCTTCTGCTTCTTCTCCTGGAGATGTTGACTCGACGAGCTCTCCGGCCGGAATGCCAGAGCCGCGCTGTGCGGTCACTTATATAGTGACAATGGGGCGGTGTCACATGGTATATGTCACATGGGTTGGTCACATGGGTTGATGTCACATGGGGACTATGACATCGTAAGGGGGCGGGGTCACCATGTGACCAACCCATGTGACATATACCATGTGACACCGCCCCATTGTCACTATATAAGTGACCGCACAGCGCGGCTCTGGCATTCCGGCCGGAGAGCTCGTCGAGTCAACATCTCCAGGAGAAGAAGCAGAAGAACAAGAAGAAGAACAAGAACGGAAGGCGGCGGCGGCGGCGGCGGCGGCGGCGGCGACGACAGCGGCGACAGCGGCGACAGAAGACCGGGCCACCGCCTGTAAAAGAGCTACAAGAAGGCGCGGTGGCCCGGCAGAAGAACCGAAGAGGGGGACAAGACCCCCGAAGTCGGGAGAAGAGGCCGGCGGCGGGGAGGAAGAAAGCCGGACTCCTCCGCTAGTAAAAGAGCTACACACACATAGCGGAGGAGTCCGGCGAGAAGACCCCCGAAGACGGAAGACCCCCGGAGCTGTGCAATAAAATATTTTTTCCCCTGTGTTGTGTTTTTTTTTGTACTTTATTTCACAGGTGAATGGGTAGGGGTACATTGTACCCCATACTCATTCACATAGGGTGGGGGGCCGGTATCCGGGGGCCCCCTTCTTAAAGGGGGCTCCCGGATTCCGATAAGCCCCCGCCCGCAGACCCCGACAACCAACGGCCAGGGTTGTCGGGAAGAGGCCCTTGTCCTCATCAACATGGGGACAAGGTGCTTTGGGGTGGGGGGGCCGCGCGGCCCCCCCTTCCCCAAGGCACCCCCCCATGTTGAGGGCACGCGGCCTGGTACGGCTCAGGAGGGGGGGCGCGCTCGCTCGCCCCCCTTTCCTGGCCGGCCGGGTAGCGTGCTCGGACAAGGGTCTGTTGTGGACTTTGGGGGAACCCCCACGCCGATTTTTTTCGGCGTTGGGGTTCCCCTTTAAGCCCATTCCAGGCGGCGGAGCCCGCGACGTCTCCTTCGCGGGCCCCGCCTACCTGTACACGCGCTCGAAATGGGCGGACTTTCCGAGCGGGAACAGTCCGCTCATTTCGAAAATACAGCGGACAGGCCCACACACGGGCGGACTGTTCGCTCAAACACAGTTTCAGCGGACAGTTTTTCGGAATTTCCGAAAGACTTTGTCCGTCCAACTGTCCGCTGAAACTGTCCGCTGAAAGCCCACACACGAGCGGACTGTCCGCCCAAACACTGTTCAGCGGACAAGGTTGGGCGAACAGTCCGCCCGTGTGTACGCGGCCTTATGAACAACAGGCCAGGGAGGAGGCCATTGCAAGATGGACTGGGTGCACCAGATTACCCGTCAGAACAATTGATGATAACGACTTTGTTAGCATGATGGAGACAGTAGATAGGAAGCTGACTGTTCCAAAGAAAACTAAAATAAGCATACTGATTGACAAACAGTATGAAGATGAATTTACTAGAAAACAGAACAACTATTTGTTGATAGTGATGGACTTTTTAGGCATAAACATAGATTTAAAAAAAAAAAAAATTTTTAACAATGTTTTATTTCTAAAAACAAAGAAACATACATTCAATGCCTCAGAGCATAGTGATTACACTGTCTGTTATTGTCTAGGTACATCACAATTTACACACAGGACATGTATTCCCATTTTGTTATCATACATATATAACATAGGGACAAATAAATAGCCAAAAACACAAAGAAGAAAATTTACAAAACAGTGTATCATAGATGACTCAGCTTAGGGATGCTCTACATGTTACGCGTTCTCTAAAATGCTTCATCAGGAGCTTATGAAGTTTTTATTCCCTATGGGTAGCCAAAGAAACGTCTCTACAAAGATATGGGTAGTAGTGTAGCCTTTAAAAGGCATACAAGAAAGGGAATGGAAACTCCAAAAAATTAGGAAAGGGGGAGGAAAAAAGGCGTAAGCCGTGATTTTTATAATCCTCAAGGCGGTTATGCTCCTCCAGGTGCAACCATCCAGGGGTACCCCAATAAGGGGGAAGGGTTATATCCTGGTCGGTAATTATAGATAACTCTAGAAGAGAAATCCCGACCGTATGGTATATACAGAGGATGCTCCCTTAGAAATTTCGGGCAAAAGGAATGGAGGGGGGACCTTTCCCACGTTCCTAGCCACACACCGGTACACCCACACACTGCACAGTCAATCAAATCATGTGTGGACAAATGCTTGCAAGAGTGGGAAATACCAAAGAGGAAGATCCTTACAATGATAACAGACAAGGGAAGCAATATGGTGGCAGTATTTAAACAAACCCGCAGCAGCAGCAGCAGAAGAACCACCCAGCTCTAGTGAGGAAGACTCCCCCATGATGGAAAGTGACTCTGAGTCTGAAATTGATGTTTTGTGGTGAGCCATTTTTATTATTGTTTTAGTTGATGACATGTTTGACACCAGTCAATTATCACATGTGGGCACTATCTGCTCTACTCTATGGGTGCATCTTTGTTATTTTTCTACTTTATTTTTAGCCTTGTGTAAAAGTATTCCCATAAGATGTTAAGTGTTAAAATAATAGAATGGAACAGTAACTTTTCTATTCTTTATGCTTATTTGGCTGTGTTCCACTTGTTAGGTACCAACAGATCATCATGGACCGGACACCATGTGTGGTGCATACCTTGCAACTTGTGATCCATATGGTGAAGAAGGAGGCAAGTGTCAAGAGAATACTGGAAAAAGCAATATCAATAGTGAACCTCTTCTGCAAGTCTTCAGTTGCAACACAGAATATATTGGAGCATTGTGGCCTTTCTCTTTTAAATGACTGCCCCACACGGTTAAGTACATTCAATAAGATCTCCATTCCTAGTCGATGCTTTTGGCAAGGAAACCGGTTGGTAGAAGAGCTATCTGTGACATCACCACACACCAGCAGGCAATGTGAATGAATTTTTGTTGCTGCTGAGTGTTTTTTTATTTTTATATTATCCTTTTAAATGTGCTTGGAAAAGTTTTTATCATTGGAATAAACTCCTAAAGAATTTAACGCACATGAGTTCCCCTCTGTTTTTTCTCCTTTTATAAAACCTGAATGGAATCTTTATTTTTTTGCTAAAACACTCTATGGAAATGGTTGACCGTGAGAGACCTGTGGTTCACCATCCAGGAAAACAGCCCCGCGATTGAGGAGAAACACGGGCAGGTGTGCATGCAGATTACTGAAGAGCTGGAGACCAGAAGCTGATTCCTTCAGTCACTCTTGCGAGAACGACTCCCATAATTAGGAATCCATCAGATCTGATAAGAAGCCATCTGGCTGCTTGTTTTGTCCTCCGCAAGGATCGATGTGCAATATCTGATATACCTGTGTAGGATGAATTTGATACGGCCACAGAGTCTGTAAGATCATACCAGCTGTTTTCATCTCCCCGCTCTGGACTTTATATATATATATATATATATATATATATATATATATATATATAATCAATCATTTTTTATAGTCATACATTTTTTGTATGTTTTTGGACTTTTTTGAGGTTTTATCATCAGATCTACACATTTTTATATGCACTTGTGTGTTGAATTGTTGATCATTTATTTTTGTCTGTAGGTTGGTGTGTTTCAGAAGCTTTTTTACTGGCATTATTTCCCATCTATACTTGTTTATTTTTTTTTATTTTTCACATAGTCTCTTTAATTTTTATATAGATTTTCTGAATTTGTACACATAAATAATTTTTTTCGATTTTTATCACGATTTTTATAAAATTACATTAATTATTTCAAGGGTGTTTTTACACACACATTTTCACCATTTATATTTGCGCAACTTTTTGTGTTTAGTAATATTGTTTGGATTAAGTATTTAATCTTATAAATTTGCAGCATTTATATTTTATATTTTCACCTTTTAAAGACAAGTGCAGAATTTATTTACCTTTACATATTCAATATGATCGCAAGACTCCTCAAATGGAAAGAGACGGTCTGCTAAGTCTCAAACAACATGGGATGGGACAGCTTGCTTCCTAGTGAATGGCAAAAGATCACATCATTGCATGACCTACTGCTGCCTTTTGCAGAACATACAGAGTAACACCATGTCCATGGCTGTTCCTGCCCTCTTTGATCTACTCAGCCACCTTGAGGGCTTTAAACAGAACACCAGCTACCAAGACCTTGCCACAATTGCACAGTAAATGAAAGGGAGTGTGAACCAGCATTTTGCTTCATTCTTAAATCCAACTGTTGAAATGTTCTTGCCACTTGCAGCAGCTGCTTGTTTTGTCAACCCTATTGTCTGTGAAACCCTTGTTGATATTGCAGATGAGAATATTTAGGAACTGCTTAAAAGGGCAGAGGAGTATGCTGTAAGAACATTCACATTGCCACACACACAACATAAAGAATTATTTGAAGATGATGTGGAACTATCGCAGGAAGTGGAAGAAACACCGACATCCACATCTAAGAAACCAGACAGTCTTTTGTCTGGTCTAAGAAACCAGACACAACATAAAGAATTATTTGAAGATGATGTGGAACTATCGCAGGAAGTGGAAGAAACACTGACATCCACATCTAAGAAACCAGACAGTCTTTCTTTCTAAATGCCACAGAAGACCCAGGCAGATGATCTCCCCAAACAGCATAGAGCAGCAGATCAGAAAATATAAGGAAGAGCTTTTGCACCAAGTTGCCACCATCAGTGAGGACACCGCAACAGATTTTTGGCTGTCAAAGAGTGACACTTTTTATCACCAGCTAAAACCTTTTGCATTAGACCTGCTGGCTATGCCAGCTTCTCAAGCCTTTGCAGAGAGGGTATTCAGTGTCACAGGTGACCTCTCTAGAGGCCAGTGGAATAGAGCAAGGGTCGTGTTGGCACAAAGTTCAGTCCTTAAAATGAATCAAAACAAATATGTGTTTTATTCTCCATGTATTTCAATTTCTAACATTAGAAGCATACCTAATACTTGTGGGTTGTGCTTATTGCGATAGGAAGAATCAATGGTTCAACAACAGTTTTAATTGTCAATTAAATTCATAGGAAAAAGGCACAGGCTACAAATGCCATTAGTATGTGGAACAATAACAACCACCACTTTTTATCAACTCCTCTCTCTGTTAGCATTGGCAAATTTGACAATAGAGGTAAATATCACACTAATGAAAAAGAAAAATAGATCAGTAATGGTCAAAAAGTGTAGCCTTATGTTGGGATCCTGCCCCAGTAGTCTTTTTAGTGTGATATTTACCTCTATTGTCATTGCGAATGCCGAGAGAGAGGAGAGGAGTTGATAAAAAGTGGTGACTGTTATAATCCACACACTAATTGCATTATTGTAGACTGTGCACATTTTCTTTGAATATATCTGAGAATTTATGTTTACTCAATGCTGCTGCAATTAGTGGCTTATCACAATAGATTTGCTGCCCATATAACCTCTATTATCATGTTCTGAAATTTGTACTTTCTTTTCATATGTTCTTGCAACATATTTTGTTTTTAATGGTATGATTATGGATCTTGAAACTCATCTGAGTTGCTATACAATGTTAACATTCATGTTTACTCAATGCTGTTGTAACTAGTGGCTTCCAGTCTCCAGGGCTCCCATTGATTATATATGTCAGGAACGCTGACTTTGATTCTGCCTTGTTTGGACCCATTCTGTTTCATTCATCTCTTTATAGGGGCGGTTCATGTACTTTGTTTTAAATATTTTCGGTATGTGATGCATGTCTTTTGGTGCATCCAGTATATGTTACTACTATATTTTTCTCTATTACCCTTAGTTTTGCCCTTCCATTTTTTCCCCCCTCTGCTGGACGGGTACCGAGGGATTGCCCGGCACATAAAGCCGCCCGGGTTATTTAACCCGCAGCGGCACCTTTGGAGATTGCAGCCGGCATTTCCAGTGCCGACTGCCCTCTATCTTGCAACCCCAGTGGACATGCGCTGTCCACTGGGGAAGCCAGTCGTGTCGGCGGGTGGAGTGGGCGGGGCCCCGTTCCAGCGATAGTGTTTATGACAGGTGCGCTGGGGACGGGGCCGCACTCACACCACTCGGGGGGAGTGCCGGCCTTCAGTCTCTCCATCAGCTGCTGCAATCGGCTCTGCGCCAGCTAAATGGAGAGGTGTCCTATTTAAGCACCAGACTCTATGTCCATTGGTATTCCACAATTACTTGTTGTAGGACACCGAGCGGACGGTCTGGTGGCTTTCCTGGCTTCTCTCTTCTCCTGGTCTCCCAAGGTAAATTTTAGAGCTTGTCCATCTGTCTCTGTGCACACATGGTGGCTTAGCTGCTCGATGGTGCGTTTATTTATCGTGGTCAGCTTTAGTTTCATTTTTTTTCTCATCTACTAGATCTACTATCATCTGTTTTTTCATTAATAATTACAACTTTGTTTATTTTGATCTACTCTGGACACATTTCTGATTAGTTCAGGCTATATGTAGCTTTAAAATAGACCATAATTTTGTCTACTCCACCCCCTAAAGCAAAATATATCAATACTCTTTACAGTTACCATTACACTTCGTGGGCTTGGTTATCATTATTATTATTATTATACAGGTTTTATATAGCGCCAACAGTTTGCTCAGCGCTTTACAACATGAAAGCAGACATTCCATTTACATTACAATTTGGTACAAGAGGAATCAGAGGTCCCTGCTCATTAGAGCTTACAATCTAAAAAGGAAGGGGCATACCTATCCATTCATCTTACCAGGGGTACTTTTACAGGTAGATATATGTCAATCCTAACGAGCCCCTTTTTTGCACCCAGCTCGTGATAAAAAATTCCTTTACATCATTAGATTGTGTCCCTTCCTCAATACTATTGTGCTTCAATCTGTCGTCTCCCTTTTTTCTTTCTTAGGACCTAGTGCCTTTTTTTCGCCTCAGTTTATCTCCCGGTTTCGCTCAGCGAAGGTTCCATCGGGTGGGGGAAGGGGATTCCTTGGACCCCCATATTTGTACTGGGTGGCAACGTACTTAGACCCCCGGTACAAACACAAAATGGTGGAAATGTTACCACCGTCACATAGGGCTGTCAGAATGGAGCACTTCCAGGCCTTGCTTCGAGAAATGCTGCATTCTGCTTTTGCGTGCGCTGGCAGAGGAGGCATTCCCACCCCCAAAGAAAGAGTTGCGGGTACCAATCCAACAGTGCCTGCAAGAAGAGGGCGGTTTGAAGATGTGTTGGTGACTTCTGATATGAGGTCATTCTTTCAGCTGACCCATCGACAGGTCTCATCCGGATCCAGCATCAGGGAACGCCTAGACCGGCAGGTGTCCGACTACATCGGGTTAACGGCCGATGTGGACGCTCTGAGAAGTGATGAACCCCTGGACTACTGGGTGGGCAGGCTGGACCTCTGGCCAGAGCTTGCCCAATTTGCAATGGAACTGTTGGCTTGCCCCTCGTCCAGTGTCCTGTCTGAAAGGACGTTCATCGCAGCAGGGGGGACCGTAACCGATAAGCGCACTCGCCTAGCTCACGACAGTATTGACTACCTTTCATTTATAAAAATGAATGAGGCATGGATCTCGGAGGAATTCAACACATGTGACCAGTAGACCATGTATATCTCTATAAACGATTTATTTAATCGAGCACACAGACCTTTTTTCTACATTTGGCTCAATCCTTGTACAAAAAAAGCACACCGTACTATATGCCTGTACCCTCCTGTTTGAAGAGGTTGATCAGTGTCATATTTTTGGGGCCCAGCAGCGAGTTGCTGGTATCAGTGCTGCTGTCAGTGCTCTCTATCTCGGTGCTGGTGCCAGTGCTCTCTATCACAGTGCTGGTATCAGTGCTCTCTATCTCGGGGCTGGTGTCGGTGCTCACTATCATGGTGCTGGTGTCAGGGCTCTATATCACGGTGCTGGTGTCAGTGCACTCTATCACGGTGCTGGTGTCAGTGCACTCTATCACGGTGCTGGTGTCAGTGCACTCTATCTCGGTGCTGGTGTCGGTGCTCTATATCACGGTGCTGGTGTCAGTGCACTCTATCACGGTGCTGGTGTCAATGCTCTATATCATGGTGCTGGTGTCAGTGCACTCTATCACGGTGCTGGTGTCAGTGCACTCTATATCACGGTGCTGGTGTCAGTGCACTCTATCACGGTGCTGGTATCAGTGCTCTATATCACGGTTCTGGTGTCAGTGCTCTATATCATGGTGCTGGTGTCAGTACTCTATATCACGGTGCTGGTGTCAGTGCACTCTATCACGGTGCTGATGTCAGTGCTCTATATCACGGTGCTGGTGTCAGTGCTCTCTATCACGGTGCTGGTGTCAGTGCACTCTATTACGGTGCTGGTGTCAGTGCACTCTATCACGGTACTGGTGTCAGTGCACTCTATCTCGGTGCTGGTGTCAGTGCTGTATATCACGGTGCTGGTATCAGTGCTCTATATCACGGTGCTGGTGTCAGTGCTCTGTATCACGGTGCTGGTGATCATCTCCTGCACCCTCTTCATAGCCTATCCTGACCTTTCCTCTCCTCCATTGCCTTCATGCGCTCCTGAGTCCTGAATTGTCAAAATTTCACATATAGAAAAAGAATGCTTAGTTGTCGATCCCAGATTCACTTCATACATGTGTTATGTCAGTGGCCATGTGGTGGGACTATGTGTGCACAGCTAGTAATTATTTTGTGGCTGGAAATATGACCTGTAGGTTTTTAAAGTTCGCCTGCCATTGAAGTCAATGGGGCCTGCTGCGAACTGGGTCCCCAAAAAAATCCACACCAGACCCTTATCTGAGCACACAACCTGGCAGGCCACAGGAAAAGAGGAGGGGACGAGAGCGCCCCCCCTCCTGAACTGTACTAGGCCACATGGGGAGGGTTCTTTGGGGTAGCGGCCCCCTCAAAGCACCTTGTCCCCATGTTGATGTGGACAAGGGCCTCATCCTCCCCAGCCCCTCGCCCGCAGACCCCCACAACCATCAGGCAAGGGTTGTGGGATGAGGCCCTTGTCCCCATCATCATGGGGACAAGGTGCTTGGGGGGGGCTGCTACCCAAAAGCACCCTCCCCATGTTGAGGGCATGTGGCCTGATACAATTCAGGAGGGGGGGCACTCTCTCATCCCCACCCTTTTCCTGGGGCCTGCCAGGTTGTGTGCTCTATGATAAGGGTCTGGTATGGATTTTTGGGGGGACCTACACACCATTTTTTTTTATTTTGCCATGGGGTTCCCCTTAAAATCCATACCAGACCTAAAAGGTCTGGTATGGATTTTGAGGGGGACCCCCACGCCATTTTTTTTTTTTGCATGCAGTTCCCCTTCCATACCAGACCTGAAGGGCCTGGTATGGAATTTGGGGGACACCCACGCAATTTTTTTCTTAAATTTTGGTTCTGGGTTTAATATTCATACCAGACCCAAAGGGCCTGGTAATGGACTGTGGGGGAATCCCATGCCGTTTTTTTCAATTACTTTTATGTGCATTTCCGAGACCGACAATTCATTATAGCCGCGAGTACTTTTGAATGGCTTTTTTTCCTTTAGAAATGTCATTTTGCTCTCGGACTGCGCCAATATTCCTTTAAATTTCGTACCTGGGGGTGTCTATAAATTTTATTGTTTCACTTGAAGCATTATTAAAATCACTGCTCACAAAAAAACGCCTGTTTTAAAAACGATGTTTTTGCATTGTTATATGTCCCCTGGGGCAGGACGCGGGTCCCCAAACACTTTTTATGACAATACCATGCATATAAGCTTTTAAAATGAGCACTTTTTATGACAATAGCATGCATATTATCTTTTAAAATTAGCACTATTGATTTCTTCCATATACAATTTATTATAGCCGTGAGTACTTTTGAATTATTTTTTTTTCCTTTAGAAATTTCATTTTGCTCTCTGACTGTTCTAAACATGGGAAACATGCACCACTTTACAGGCATACTATAGACACCCCCCAGGTATGAAATTTAAAGGAATATTTCACTTTTAGACCCCTTTCACACTGGGGCGTTTTGCGTGTGGATTTAACCCCGCTATTTGACGCTAGCGGTCAAATAGCACCGCTAAAATGATGGTAAAGCAGCAATAAAAATAGTGCCGCTTTACCACTGACGCCCTAAGTGGCTCGTTGTGAAAGGGGTCTTATTGTTTCACTTCAAGCATTATTAAAATCATTGCTCCCAAAAAACTGCCATTTTTAAAACTTTTTTTTGCGTTGATACCCAGGTTCCCAAAGACTTTTTATGACAATACCATGCATATAAGCCTTTAAAATTAGCACTTTTGATTATTCATGTTCGTGTCCCATAGACTTTAACGGTGTTCGCGTGTTTGAACAAATTATTTGCCTGTTCGCATGTTCTGCTGCGAACCGAACCAGGGGGTGTTCGGCTCATCCCTATTCTATATCTATCGTTCTCTCTCTGTTTTATTTTTACTATGATTTATTGTATTTGCTTTGCAGGTATGGTATGTTATACTGTAATGTTTGTTTTATTGTTAACCATCATTTGCTTAGCAGGTACGCCATTCAGCTACAGCACGGGTTTATTTATCCTGACAGCAGCAGCGTTTGCTCCCATGATACATAAAGCCATGACTCCAGCGCTGTCGCAGGTGATTTTACCACCACAGTTAAAAAAAGAACATATATGCCAAAGCATGGGGCAGGGGTGGGGGATCGATTTGCTCCTAACATTAGGGGTGGATTGCCCCCATGCTTTGGCATATATTTTTTTAGGCACAGATTGCAATATTTTATTTTTACTATGTTTTATTTGTATGTGCTTTGCAGGTATGGTAAGTCTTAGTCCTTGTACACACGGTCGGACATTCCGACGGAAAATGTCCGATCAGACCGTGTTGTCAGATAATCCGACTGTGTGTGGGCTCCATTGGACTGTTTCCGTCGGAATATCCGACGGACAGAGTTTTAGAGCTGGGCTATAAAACTTTCCGACAACATGATCCGATCGGACTTTGTCCGATTGTGTGTAGAGAATTCTGATCGGACAAAGTGTCACGCATTTTCAGATCAAATTCCTAGACCAAAGCTATTGGCTACTAGCCTGAACGTAGTCCCACCCTAACAAAATAACGTCATCATGTTACATACGATCGGATTTTCCAACAACTTTGTCCGAACGTGTGTATGCAACACAAGTTTCGGACAAAATCCGTCAGACAAAATCCGACGGATTTTGTTGTCGGAATGTCCGACCGTGTGTACAAGGGCTTACTGTTATACTGTAATGTTATTGTTTTATTGTTAGCCATCCTTTGCTTAGCAGGTACACCATTCAGCTACAGCACGGGTTTATTTATCATGAGAGCAACAGTGTTTGCTTGCACGATACATAAAGCCGTGACTCCAGTGCTGTCGGAGGTGATTTCATCATCACAGTTAAAAAGAAATTGTGCATGTGAGCTATTTCATACTCACACAGGGAAAAATTTAAATAAACTAAATAATAAAAAAATGTAAAATATAAAAATAAAAATCTATATTTCTCTCACTTTTTCCTAAAAGATGTGTCAATCTGCAGGCTATATCAGATAACTAGAGTTGGTAAAACCCTCACTCTCACCAGTACTCTTGACCGACTACAGGCCTAACAATACAATAAACGTTTAACATATATACATATAGCCAAAAATCTCACCAGCTTTTGCGCGTCCACTCACTGATGAAATGTTTCATAGAAAGACCATTTTTCATCAGGACCATTCAAGCAGGGTTTCCGACTTCCCGATCAGCACAAATCTTTTATCCACGGTAAAGGCTTTCAGCTATAGGTTGATTGCTTAGCTTATAGGGACTCAAGACAAAAATACATTCGGGTTTGTGTATTCTGTGTAAAAATAAATTTCACATGCTTTCTAGGGTGCGAAATGAAGTACCTGGTGGGATATTTATTATTGTACCTGTATATTAATTTGTCTAATCCCTATAGTTAGCTAGTCTATGAGAGTCTAATAAGCACAATGATATAACAAACGCATCTGCTTAGTAAACAATGTTACATTTATTTCCCACAAAAATAGGAATATACTAAACAACAAAATTAGGAAAAAACTAACATAACGGTCTTAAAAGAAATTAGAATATTACAAAGCTTACAATCAGAACACAATACAAAAATATACTTATCACATCCTTTAGACTGGACTCATTGGCTGGTAGCTCTGGGCCACATGGCTTAGGCCCAAGCCAGCATTTAGAGCAAGGTCTCAAGATGGCAGAGCCACCATCCTCATGCAAAGACCAGCATCACAAGAGAGAGACCTCTTTGGTTGCAACAGCCCTTTTTACAATCACACACCATCCAAACCCCCCCCCCCCATTTTCAGCCCCATTTGGTCTTGGATCAATCAGAGTGTTCACAGGGTAGTCTTCCTCAATAAATTATATTACTGACTGTCTTGCCGTAATTGGCCTCTGGGGGCAGTGTTTGCCCATGAATCATCTCTATTAGCCCTGGGCCATCTTAGCTAGCTTTTATTCTCTTTGAAGCCTGTAATCATACATATCACAGTAGGTGGGCTTGAGCCAAGCCATTGTTATTCTGATATGCTACAATGCTTTGATGTGTTTCATTCCAACTTAGGCGACTCGGCTGTATCAACCACGAAATGAAATACTGGAAGTATGATATTAAACCATGTTGCTATCCAACACCATCATTAGAAGTGGGTGGATGAAGGGTGGTATTCTAATGGTGGGTATACCCACCAATCAATCTTTTTTTTCGTTCAGCCCACAGGCTGCATGAAAAAAACAACATTACAAGGACCAACAAGGAACAGCAAGGTACTGGTATGTTGCTGGACTTTGTGTGGTTATACCAGAATGATGCCCGCAGGTTTAGGTATCATCTTGGTATCATTCTTTTCAGCCAGAGGTCAACCTTCATGTAAAAGCAATCCTAGTGGCTAATTAGCCTCAAGACTGCTTTTACAAGCAGTGAGAGGGAAAGACCCCCCTCCCAAGTTCTTCTATGGTTTTCTCGGGCTCTCTTGTCCAAACAGGGAACCCAATAATGCAGCCGGTGGTTCCACCAGCTGACCATAGAGCTGATCAGAGACCAGAACGGCTGCAATCATCTCTATGGCCTAAGAAACTGAAAACTACAAGCATTTTATGACTTAGGCTTCACCAGATATAAACAGCACCATTGGAAAATTGGCAAAGAATTTTATCACACCGATCTTGGTGTGGTCAGATGCTTTGAGGGCACAGTAGAGACCTAGAGTCTAATAGACCCCAATCAAAAAAGGGTACCTATCACTATCTATTGCTATCATAGGGGATATTTGCATGTCCTGAGATAACAATAACAATGATAAAAAAATTTAAGGAACAGTTTAAAAATATAATAAAAAAGCAATATTAATATTGTTTTTTTTTTAAAAGCACTCCTGCCCCCCCCATGCTCACGTGCAAAGGTGAATGCAAGCGTCAATCTGGTGTCATATGTAAACAGAAATTGCATCATGCATGTGAGGTATCACCAGAAAGGTCAGAGGACAGTAATTTTAGCAGTAGACTTCCTCTGTAAATCTAATATGGTAACTAGTGATGGCCGAACGGTTCGCCCGGCGGTCGTTTCGCGGCGAATTTCCGACTTTCGCCGTCCGCGGGTTCGAACGCCTTTTTCCGTCGTTCGCCCCGGCGGACTTACGTGTTTAATGTATACAAGAACTTTAACCTTTCGTGACACGTTTATCATGTGTTACAGGACAACCAATTGAGACATGACAGCTCATGGACACTTGGACATTCCCCCTAACCTATAAATACACCCGATCCGGTGGCCATTTTACATTCTTTCTTCTGTCACTGTAGGGAAAGGATCCTGTGTGGAGTAGGGACAGAGAAAACGCTAGCTATTTGGTACACAAAAGTTCTTTTCAGGACTGGTATAGGTGTTAGGTCAGCAGCCTGAGTTTCTTTTGTCAGTTTAGATAAAGGGACAGAGCGCTGTATGCTGCTATTTTAGGGACAGCTCAGCCAGATTAGTCTTTCTTCATCATCATCATCATCATCATCATTAGCTGTTACTATCAGGTCCACAAAAGAGCTGTTCCAGCTAATCGTTCCAGCCTACTCTTTTTTGCCAATTTGTATAGGGACAGGCAGGAAGCAGTGTGTCAGGCAGTGAGGATAATTTTAAAGACTTGCTGTTACTATTAGTTCCACAAAGGTTCTTTTCAGGACTGGTATCAGTGGTACGGTAATAGGCTTGTACACGTATAATATTCTTTCTTCCAAATATAGAAAGAATATTATACTTGACTGCTGCCCTTCTGCTGCAGTCTGCTAATCATTCACAACTCACTTGTTCCACAAAGCTCTTTATCAGGACTGGTAACTTGGTCTGTCTAGGGTGCTACGGTACATAGGCTTGGGTGCGGTACAGTCTGCTGTTCTGTAAGGACCGCTATCGGTCCACAATACATAGGGTTGCCGTGCACTACTGCTGACCGCTGCCCTATACTGCAGCAGTCCTTCATTGGTATAGGGACTGACGTACAGTCTGCTAATCACTAACACACAACCTGCTTGGTCCACAAAAGTTCTTATAAGGACTGGTAACTTGGTATAGGGTGCTACGGTACATAGGCCTGAGTGCGTTACAGTCTGCTGTTCTGTAAGGACCGCTATCGGTCCACAATACATAGGGTTGCCGTGCACTACTGCTGACCGCTGCCCTATACTGCAGCAGTCCTTCAGCGGTATAGGGACTGACGCACAGTCTGCTAAACACTAACACACAACCTGCTTGGTCCACAAAAGTTTTTATAAGGACTGGTAACTTGGTATAGGGTGCTACGGTACATAGGCCTGAGTGCAGTACAGTCTGCTGTTCTGTAAGGACCGCTATCGGTCCACAATACATAGGGTTGCCGTGCACTACTGCTGACCGCTGCCCTATACTGCAGCAGTCCTTCATTGGTATAGGGACTGACGTACAGTCTGCTAATCACTAACACACAACCTGCTTGGTCCACAAAAGTTCTTATAAGGACTGGTAACTTGGTATAGGGTGCTACGGTACATAGGCCTGAGTGCGTTACAGTCTGCTGTTCTGTAAGGACCGCTATCGGTCCACAATACATAGGGTTGCCGTGCACTACTGCTGACCGCTGCCCTATACTGCAGCAGTCCTTCATTGGTATAGGGACTGACGTACAGTCTGCTAATCACTAACACACAACCTGCTTGTTCCACAAAAGTTCTTATAAGGACTGGTAACTTGGTATAGGGTGCTACGGTACATAGGCCTGAGTGCGTTACAGTCTGCTGTTCTGTAAGGACCGCTATCGGTCCACAATACATAGGGTTGCCGTGCACTACTGCTGACCGCTGCCCTATACTGCAGCAGTCCTTCATTGGTATAGGGACTGACGTACAGTCTGCTAATCACTAACACACAACCTGCTTGGTCCACAAAAGTTCTTATAAGGACTGGTAACTTGGTATAGGGTGCTACGGTACATAGGCCTGAGTGCGTTACAGTCTGCTGTTCTGTAAGGACCGCTATCGGTCCACAATACATAGGGTTGCCGTGCACTACTGCTGACCGCTGCCCTATACTGCAGCAGTCCTTCAGCGGTATAGGGACTGACGCACAGTCTGCTAAACACTAACACACAACCTGCTTGGTCCACAAAAGTTTTTATAAGGACTGGTAACTTGGTATAGGGTGCTACGGTACATAGGCCTGAGTGCGTTACAGTCTGCTGTTCTGTAAGGACCGCTATCGGTCCACAATACATAGGGTTGCCGTGCACTACTGCTGACCGCTGCCCTATACTGCAGCAGTCCTTCATTGGTATAGGGACTGACGTACAGTCTGCTAATCACTAACACACAACCTGCTTGGTCCACAAAAGTTCTTATAAGGACTGGTAACTTGGTATAGGGTGCTACGGTACATAGGCCTGAGTGCGTTACAGTCTGCTGTTCTGTAAGGACCGCTATCGGTCCACAATACATAGGGTTGCCGTGCACTACTGCTGACCGCTGCCCTATACTGCAGCAGTCCTTCAGCGGTATAGGGACTGACGCACAGTCTGCTAAACACTAACACACAACCTGCTTGGTCCACAAAAGTTTTTATAAGGACTGGTAACTTGGTATAGGGTGCTACGGTACATAGGCCTGAGTGCAGTACAGTCTGCTGTTCTGTAAGGACCGCTATCGGTCCACAATACATAGGGTTGCCGTGCACTACTGCTGACCGCTGCCCTATACTGCAGCAGTCCTTCATTGGTATAGGGACTGACGTACAGTCTGCTAATCACTAACACACAACCTGCTTGTTCCACAAAAGTTCTTATAAGGACTGGTAACTTGGTATAGGGTGCTACGGTACATAGGCTTGAGTGCGGTACAGTCTGCTGTTCTGTAAGGACCGCTATCGGTCCACAATAGATAGGGTTGACGTGCACCACTGCTGACCGCTGCCCTATACTGCAGCAGTCCTTCAGCGGTATAGGGACTGACGCACAGTCTGCTAAACACTAACACACAACCTGCTTGGTCCACAAAAGTTTTTATAAGGACTGGTAACTTGGTATAGGGTGCTACGGTACATAGGCCTGAGTGCGTTACAGTCTGCTGTTCTGTAAGGACCGCTATCGGTCCACAATACATAGGGTTGCCGTGCACTACTGCTGACCGCTGCCCTATACTGCAGCAGTCCTTCATTGGTATAGGGACTGACGTACAGTCTGCTAATCACTAACACACAACCTGCTTGGTCCACAAAAGTTCTTATAAGGACTGGTAACTTGGTATAGGGTGCTACGGTACATAGGCCTGAGTGCGTTACAGTCTGCTGTTCTGTAAGGACCGCTATCGGTCCACAATACATAGGGTTGCCGTGCACTACTGCTGACCGCTGCCCTATACTGCAGCAGTCCTTCAGCGGTATAGGGACTGACGCACAGTCTGCTAAACACTAACACACAACCTGCTTGGTCCACAAAAGTTCTTATAAGGACTGGTAACTTGGTATAGGGTGCTACGGTACATAGGCTTGAGTGCGGTACAGTCTGCTGTTCTGTAAGGACCGCTATCGGTCCACAATAGATAGGGTTGACGTGCACCACTGCTGACCGCTGCCCTATACTGCAGCAGTCCTTCAGCGGTATAGGGACTGACGTACAGTCTGCTAAACACTAATACACAACCTGCTTGGTCCACAAAAGTTCTTATAAGGACTGGTAACTTGGTATAGGGTGCTACGGTACATAGGCTTGAGTGCGGTACAGTCTGCTGTTCTGTAAGGACCGCTATAGGTCCACAATAGATAGGGTTGACGTGCACCACTGCTGACCGCTCACCTATACTGCAGCAGTCCTTCAGCGGTATAGGGACTAAGAGTTTTGTCACAGGGTCATTTAAAAAATGACATGCAGAGGAAGAGGCAGGCCCTTCCGCAGGGGTGGTAGGGGTAGGGCAGGAGCAACAGGCTTGAGCCAAAGTGGGAAGTTGCAGAAGGTGCGTTCAATTACTTTAAAGGATGCACCAGACTTGGTTGAGTGGCTCGCTCAGCCTTACTCTTCTGCACCCTCCTCATCCTCTCGATCTGCACCCTCTTCTTCACTCTCTGCTATGTGCACCCCCAAAGACACTACCACCAACAACACGACCACCACCACCACCACCACATACCTTCCGCTTGAGTCACTGGAATTATTTTCCGATCCATATCAAGAGGACATTTCTGATGCGCAGCCACTCTTGGTATTGGATCAGGAAGAGGAGGTAGCAACAAGCGCTACTCAGCAGTCTGACGCCAGTACCCAGATCAGCCCAAGGAGGAGGTTGGTCCCCGGTGTTGCTGCCTACTCTACTTATAGCGGTGGGGAAGGTGACGTTGATGATGACGTGTCTAGTGATGTCACGTGGGTGCCCACAAGAGAGGAAGAGGAGGGGAGTTCAGAGGGAGATATGGACCAGCAGATAGGGAGGAGAAGCAGCAATGACTTACATTGCACAGCAGGGACAAAGCAGACTGCAAATGTATCAGGAGCGAGTCATCGACCATGTACGGTCACATCTGGCGCTCCCAGGACACCGGCACATGGCTCCGCAGTGTGGGCTTTTTTTAACGTGTCCGCTGCTGACAATAGCGTTGCCATCTGCAATCTTTGCAGTCAACGCGTTAGTCGCGGTAAGCCCAATACTCACCTAGGGACGACCGCCTTAAGAAGGCACATGAGCAGCCATCACCGAGCCCAGTGGGAGCAACGGAACACACAAAGCCACACTGCAGGCTCTCACCGTCCAGCCTCGTCTTCTACTTCTCCTTCTCCTCTCTCCTCACAATTGTCCTCCACTCCACCTTCCATCACGCCAAGCTCACATTTTTCTGCAAAAAGGCAGGCTTCCGTGGGCCTAATGTTTGAGCGTAAAAAAATGATGACGCCGGATAACCCTCTTGCCCAACGGTTGGCGGCTGGCTTGTCAGAACTCATAGCCCGCCAACTACTGCCATATAAACTGGTGGACTCGGAGGCCTTTCGCAAATTTGTGGCCATTGGAACACCACAATGGAAGGTCCCAGGAAGGAAGTATTTCTCAGAGAAGGGCATCCCAGAGCTATATGGCCATGTTCAGCGGCAAGTGAATGTATCTCTGGCACACAGTGTCGGTGCCAAGATACATCTGACCACAGACACGTGGTCTAGCAAACACGGGCAGGGAAGGTATATCAGTTTTACTGCCCACTGGGTGAACCTTCTGACGGCCGTCAAGCATGTAACCCGTGGCACCCGTGTAGATTTGGTTTTACCGCCACGGATTGCATGCAGGCCTGACTCTTCTTCTCCTCCTCCTACTCCATCCTCCTCCCTCTCCTCCTCAGCTGCCTCCTCCTTTTCCGCTGCTAGCGTCTCTTCCACTGCACCGCCCAAGCTCCCCAGAACCTATTCCACATGCCAGGTGAGACGTTGCCATGCCGTGCTGCGTCTGTTGTGCCTGGAAGCAAAGAGCCACACTGGCCCGGCACTCCTTTCAGCTTTGCGTTCACAGGCAGATGAGTGGCTAACACCGCTCAATTTGACAGTTGGTAAAGTGGTGTGTGACAACGGTGCCAATCTGCTTAGCGCATTGAAACAGGGCAAAATCACGCACGTGCCGTGCATGGCACACGTCTTAAACTTGGTCGTGCAGCGATTCCTTGTCAAATACCCTGGGGTCCAGGACATCTTGCGGCAGGCAAGGAAAATCTCGGCCCATTTCAGAAGATCTTACACGGCCATGGCTCGCCTTGCTGACATTCAGCGGCGACACCATCTGCCGGTCAGACGTCTTATTTGCGATTGCCCGACGCGATGGAACTCAACCTTCTATATGCTTGATAGGCTGCTCCAGCAGAAACGTGCAGTTAACGTCTACCTGTATGAACTCTGCGAAAGAAACGGTTCTGGGGAGCTGGGTTTTTTTTCACCGCGCCAGTGGCTGCTCATGCGCGACACATGCAGACTTCTGCGGCCATTTGAGGAGATCACCAAACTGGTCAGTCGCAGCCATGGCGCCATCAGTGACATGGTACCTTATGCCTTCTTTCTGGAGCGTGCATTGCGTCGTGTCATTGATCAGGCTGTGGAGGAGCAGGAGCGGGAAGATGAGGAAGTCGCAATGCTGGATGAATTCCCAGGGGGGGCTACTCTATCTGAGACAAGTCAACAACAGGAGTCTGATGAGGAGTCAGAGGAGGATGGTGCCGGGGCGGATGAGCAGGAGCAAGAAGAGCATGCTTTAAACCTTTCTGGGATCCCTGTTGTGCGAGGATGGGGAGAGGAGAATGAAGAGGACGACATTATCCTGGATGATGAGCAGGAGCCAGGCCACCACACCGCTTCCACTTTAGTGCAAATGGGGGCCTTCATGCTCCAGTGTTTTAATAGGGACCCCCGTATAAAAAGCATGAGGGTCAAGGACCAGTACTGGGTGGCAACGTACTTAGACCCCCGGTACAAACACAAAATGGCGGAAATGTTACCGCCGTCGCAGAGGGCTGTCAGAATGCAGCACTTCCAGGCCTTGCTTCGAGAAATGCTGCATTCTGCTTTTGCGTGCGCTGGCAGAGGAGCAATTCCCACTCCCAGAGAAGGATTTGCGGGTACCAATCCAACAGCGCCTGCAAGAAGAGGCCGGTTTGAAGATGTGTTGGTGACTTCGGATATGAGGTCATTCTTTCAGCCGACCCATCGACAGGTGTCATCCGGATCCAGCATCAGGGAACGCCTAGACCGTCAGGTGTCCGACTACATTGGGTTAACGGCCGATGTGGACGCTCTGAGGAGTGATGAACCCCTAGACTACTGGGTGGGCAGGCTTGACCTCTGGCCAGAGCTTGCCCAATTTGCAATCGAACTGTTGGCTTGCCCCTCATCCAGTGTCCTGTCCGAAAGGACGTTCAGCGCAGCAGGGGGGATTGTGACCGATAAGCGTACTCGCCTAGCTCACCACAGTGTTAACTACCTCACATTTCTAAAAATGAATGAGGCATGGATCTCGGAGGAATTCAACACATGTGATCAGTAGACCATGTATATGTCTATAAACAATTTTTGGAATCAAGCACACAGACCTTCTTAATTCATTTGGCTCACTTCCCTGACCCAAAAAAGCACACCGTACTATATGCCCCTACCCTCCTCTTTGAAGAGGTTGAGCGGTGTCATATTTCTACTGGGGCTGCTTATTATGAGGGGTTCCCACCATCCCTGTGCTGTGCTGACTTCCTCCTGGGTGTTCTTATTATGAGGGGCTCCCACCATCCCTGTGCTGTGCTGACTTCCTCCTGGGGGTTCTTATTATGAGGGGATCACACCATCCCTGTGCTGTGCTGACTTCCTCCTGGGGCTGCTTACGGTGCTGCTGTCAGCGCTGTATGTCACGGAGCTGCTGTCAGCGCTGTATGTCACGGAGCTGCTGTCAGCGCTGTATGTCACGGAGCTGCTGTCAGCGCTGTATGTCACGGAGCTGCTGTCAGCGCTGTATGTCACGGAGCTGCTGTCAGCGCTGTATGTCACGGAGCTGCTGTCAGCGCTGTATGTCACGGAGCTGCTGTCAGCGCTGTATGTCACGGAGCTGCTGTCAGCGCTGTATGTCACGGAGCTGCTGTCAGCGCTGTATGTCACGGAGCTGCTGTCAGCGCTGTATGTCACGGTGCTGCTGTCAGCGCTGTATGTCACGGAGCTGCTGTCAGCGCTGTATGTCACGGAGCTGCTGTCAGTGCTGTATGTCACGGAGCTGCTGTCAGCGCTGTATGTCACGGAGCTGCTGTCAGCGCTGTATGTCACGGAGCTGCTGTCAGCGCTGTATGTCACGGTGCTGCTGTCAGCGCTGTATGTCACGGAGCTGCTGTCAGCGCTGTATGTCACGGAGCTGCTGTCAGCGCTGTATGTCACGGAGCTGCTGTCAGCGCTGTATGTCACGGAGCTGCTGTCAGCGCTGTATGTCACGGAGCTGCTGTCAGCGCTGTATGTCACGGTGCTGATGTCAGTGCTCTGTATTACGGTGCTGCTGTCAGTGCTCTGTATCTCCTGCACCCTCTTGTTTGCCTACCCTGGTCCCTGACCTTCCCTCTCCTCCATTGCCTTCATTAGCTCCATAGTCCTGAATTGTCAGAACAATTTCCCAAATAAAAAAAAAATGCTTGTAGTTATCGATCCCAAATTCACCTCATACATGTATTATGCTATTGTCCAGGTGGTGGGACTACGTGCTACCCCCTAATAATTACCCCGTGGCCGCAAATTCGACCTAAAGGTTTGCGAAATTCGCCTCCCATTGAAGTCAATGGAGCCCGCGGCGAACGGTCGTTTTCGCGAACGTTTGTGTCCGTTCGCGTTTCGCGTTCGCGAAACGTCCCGTCGGAAGTTCGTCCATCACTAATGGTAACCTGTAAAGGCTTTTAAAGGCTTTTAAAAATGTATGTAGTTTGTCGCCACTGCATGTTTGTGTGCAATTTTAAAGCATGTCATGTTTGGTATCCATGTACTCGGCATAAGCTAATCTTTTTTTATTTGATCAAACATTTGGGCAATATAGTGTGTTTTAGTGCATTAAAATTTTAAAAAAAATGTTTTTTCCCCCAAAAAATTGCGTTTGAAAAATCGCTGCGTAAATACTGTATGAAAAAAAAAAACTGCAACACCCACCATTTTAATCTGCAGGGCCTTTGCTTAAAAAAATAAAGTATAATGTTTGGGGGTTCAAAGTAATTTTCTTGCAAAAATAATATTTTTTTATGTAAACAAAAAGTGTCAGAAAGTGCTTTGTCTTCAAGTGTTTGGACAGTTCAAACCCCCCCCCCCCCCCAAATTTTGTAAAGTAGACACCCCAAGCTACTTGCTGATAGATTATCCATGGAACATTTTATATTTTGTCACAAGTTACGGGAAAATTACACTTTTCTATATTTTATTTTTGCACAGTTGTCACTAAATGACACATTGTTCAAACATGGCATGGTTATATGTGGAATTACACCCCAAAATGCATTCTGCATTTCTACAAAAAGTAGAAAATATCCTTTTTTTCAAAATTTTCAGTCTTTTTACTATCAAAAGAAAGCTCTATTTGTAGGAAAAAAAGGACGCAAATTTATTTTGGGTACAGCATTGCATGACCGCACAATTACCAGTTAAATCACAGTGACAAATCCAGTGGTACTATTCCAGTCATTAAAGAGTCCCTAAAATTAGAAACAATGGCTTTGAAATGACAGAGCCCAATTCTTTTAGGATAAATGGGTGGATGCCATCTGGTCCAGGTACTTTATTCATGTTTATTCTGGCTAAATATATCTGGACCATATCAATTTTGAGCCATAATAGTTAATTTAGGGCTGTGTCAATATCATAACCCATTATGGACTTAAGCTTCCCCATGCTCCTTCGTATACAAAGAGCTGAAGAAGCTATTTTAAAAAAAAATGCCTTTTCTTTGTCCCCAGTCACCCAATCCCAATTTATGAAGGGCCTACATGCTCAGATCTGACCTATTTACTATTAATACATGGGAAAAAATTTTGGGGTTTGTCCTACTTTCTTTTGCAATCTGTGGTTCATTTTGAATTTTTGCTTTCCATTTTACATATTCTGTTATATTCTTTGTAACATTTTAACGATGATAGTATTCCTTCATTTTTATATTTTTTAAAAAGCTCTTTTATTATTATTTATATGTTTTTTTACTTTGCCTGTGAGCCAGATAGGTTTTATGTTTAGCCTTTTAAACGTATTACCCATGGGAATATACTTTGCAGTGTATTCACATATAGTCTTTTTGAAGAATTCCCATTTCTGTTCTGTGTTCATCTGTGCCAATATTCCCTTCCAGTATATGTCTTGGAGAGCAGCCCCCAGCCTTAAAAAATGTGCTCTCTTAAACTTAAGGGTGTTTATCTTTCCAGTATGTGTTTGTTGCTTACATCTAACATTAAATGAAATCATATTATGGTCACTGCTACCCAGATGTTCTTGTAAATGAATATTAGTAATCAGGTAGATTTGTGCAACCATTTACCCTCCCTTGTCTCCTCAATACAACACAGGTAACTTTTGGACTTTTATTGCAAGAGAAAAGCTAGGTTAAGAACACACTGCTGATTGCACAGTGAAGAAACAACAGCAACCTGGTGAGGTAGCACTCTACTTTTGCTTGCTTTTAGTATTTTCACTGTTAGAGCATGTGTGCTAGGCCTGAGCCTGATTGACAATCCCTCTTCCATTTGTGATGCTGGTGTATAGGAGATTACAGAAGGCTGATATCAGGACAAATTTGATTTCTTCAACTAATTGCATTTGTTGACTTTTTTTGAAGGAGAATTCCAGGTATGAATATTTTTGCATAGTTACATTGCTCAAGAACCAATGTAACTATGCATATGCCATACCTGTGGTATTCTTCTAGAAGCTGGAAATCACTTCAGCAGACAGAAACGTATAGTGATCCCCACTAACTTGCAACCGGCTGTCCTGCAGCATTGTGAAAACTGAAAGTTGTCTATTTGACAAGATTCAGAGATCGTTTTGGATTTTCGCAATGAATGCAAAGTGTTTTCTGATATGTAATTCTTTTAATTAATTATGTTAGATCTGGAGTTCTGTTTTAATTAATTAAAGCTCTTTCAAGTTTCCAGTGGAATGTATTATGTTCATCATCAGTCTGACCACACACTTCACACCAGACTTTTCCTCTGTGGGAGATGAGGAATTAAAGTGTGTGTGAGCTCAGTGGGAATAAAGAATGGGGGCTGGGGCAAGGAGAAAAAAATGAGTGTGCACATCTTTAAATACTCAGAGCCGAATCTGACACCGCAGCGTCAGTGAAATCCTGCTCGTTCTTTCAGGATGGGTGGCAGCAGGTGACACCTGTTCCAGGAAAAACACGGATAGAAAAAAAAAACTTCACCCAGGGCCCTCATTCATTTTGCAAAGGCTGGATTAATTCAAAGGGCAAAGAGGATTGAGTACTTTGTGTCATTTCTGCCAGATCGGCTCTGTAATATTTATTAAGGCCTTTATGATAAAGATTTTTTTACTGTTATTTGATCCACATGCCTGGCATGCATATAACATAGTTGTCATGTGATTGGATTCACCTGGTTGACAGCCAGCTTGAATACGCTTCTATAAACAAGATTTTGTTGTGGTGGGTTGTTATCTTGCTTCTAATTAACCATAGTGCATACATTTATCTCAGTGTATGGCAGAGAAACAGTTCGCCGACTTCAATGCCCCCTACACAAGATCCGAAAATCGGACGACTGATCGTCCGACTTTTTCCACTTGCTAATTGTATTTTGAAACTGAATAGGTTGTTAAAGTTACAAAAATTCTCGTACGACAGAATAAAAAGTCAGTGATGTAATGTTTTGTATTGTATTTGTATTGTATTTTTGGATGAAAACTGTACTGATTAAACGAAAGTCATACAATCTGGTATTATACAAGAAAAACTTTTGTGTTTGTCCCTTCGGATTATATTGAATGAACGGTTGTGATCAGCTCTCAAAGGCTGTGTACTAACGGTACATCCGTACATCCCCTCCCGCTGGATACGGCGGTCCGTTTCGCTTCAGGAGCGATCCAGGATGAGGGGATGGCCGTTGGTTTCTGGCCATCCCGTCTCAATCGCTCCTGGCGAATGAGAAGCTTCCCTCGCTGTGTATAGTAAACACAGGCAGGGAGGAAGTAATGTCATTCTCCTCGGGGCGGTCTTTTTGACCGGACTGCGAGGAGAACACAGAAAGTAAGTGTGCACCAACACTACACTGACATGTAGGTACACATAGGCACACAAATCCCCCCCGATCACCCCCCAGTCACAGTGTCACTGATTGCAGTGATCATTGATTTACTGATCACTGCATTTAGTGTCAGTTGTGACAGTAAAAACTGTCAGGGCAGTTAGTGTTAGGTCCAGGGTAGCCCCCTACCACCCCCAATAAAGGTTTAACCCCCTGATTGCCCCTAGAGTTAACCCTTTCACCCCCTTTTGCCAGTGTCACTAAGCAATCGTTTTTCTGATCGCTGCATTAGTGTCACTGGTGCCGCTAAGTAGCTAGTTATTTCTTTAGGTTCACCACCAGGTTTTTATAGCGCTAGGTACCCCGATATACTACCCAATAATGATTTTAACCCCCTGATTGCCCAGAGTTAACCCTTTTACCCCCTTTTGCCAGTGTCACTAAGCGATTGTTTTTCTGATCGCTGCATTAGTGTCACTGGTGCCGCTAAGTAGCTAGTTATTTTTTTAGGTTCACCGCCAGGTTTCTATAGTGCTAGGTATCCCGATATACTACCCAATAATGATTTTAACCCCTTGATTGCCCCTAGTTAACCCTTTCACCCCCTTTTGCCAGTGTCACTAAGCAATCGTTTTTCTGATCGCTGCATTAGTGTCACTGGTGCCGCTAAGTAGCTAGTTATTTTTTTAGGTTCCCCGCCAGGTTTTTATAGCGCTAGGTACCCCGATATACTACCCAATAACGGTTTTAACCCCCTGATTGCCCCTAGTTAACCCTTTCACCCCCTTTTGCCAGTGTCACTAAGCGATCATTTTTCTGATCGCTGCATTAGTGTCACTAGTGCCGCTAGGTAGCTAGTTATTTTTTAGGTTCACCGCCAGGTTTTTATAGTGCTAGGTACCCCCATATACTACCCAATAATGGTTTTAACCCCCTGATTGCCCCTAGTTAACCCTTTCACCAGCGATCACCGTATAAGTGCCACTGGTGACGCTGGTTAGCCAGTTAGTTATTTAGGTTCCCCGTCAGGTTTTTATATAGCGCCAGGGACCCCCATATACTACCTAATAAAGATTTTAACCCCCTGATTGCCCCTAGTTAACCCTTTCACCAGTGATCACCGTATAAGTGTTACGGGTGACTCTGGTTAGTTAGTTTGCTTTTTATAGCATCAGGGCACCCACCATTTATTACCCAATAAAGGTTTAACCCCCTGATCACCCGGCGGGTGATATCAATTAGGTTTTAGGGTCAGGGTCTGCGTCGCCCCAGGCATCGCTAGGTTAGTGCCAGTACCGCTAACACCCACGCGCAAAGCATACACCTCCCGTAGTGGTATAGAATCTGAACAGATCAATATCTGATTTGATCAGATCTATACTAGCGTCCCCAGCAGTTTAGGGTTTCAAAAAAATGCATTGTAAGCGGGATCAGCCCAGATACCTGCTGGCACCTGTGTTTTGCCGCTCCGCCCAGCCCACCCAAGTGCAGTATCGATCGATCACTGTCACTTACTAAACACTAAACACATAACTGCAGCGTTCGCAGAGTCAGGCCTTATCCCTGCGATCGCTAACAGTTTTTTTTGGTAGCGTTTTATATTTAAATCCGGAAGACATTAGTTGGTTTTCGGGGTCCCGTACGTGGCTAGGCTCCCAAAAAGTCCCCCAGATGTGGTATCCCCGTACTCGGGAGAAGCAGCAGAATTTATTTTGGGGTGTAATTTCACTTATTCCCATAGCATGTGTGAGCAATATATCATTTAGTGACAACTTTGTGCAAAAAAAATAAAATAATTGTAATATTCCTGCAACTTGTGGCAAAATATAAAATATTTCATGGACTCAACATGCCTCTCAGTAAATAGCTTGGGGTGTCTACTTTCCAAAATGGGGTCATTTGGGCGGGGTTTTGTGCTATTTTGGCATTTTATGGCCTTCAAAACTGTGATAGTAGATGGTAGTGAGGAGTGAAATCAAAAATTTGCAACCTTAGAAATCCTGAAGGCAGTGATTGGTTTTCGGGGTCCCGTATGTGGCTAGACTCCCAAAAAGTCCCACATATGTGGTATCCTCGTACTCAGGAGAAGCAGCAGAATATATTTTGGGGTGAAATTCCACATATAACTATGGCATGTGTGAGCAATATATCATTTAGTGACAACTTTTTGTAAACTTTTTTTTTTTGTGTCATTATTCAATCACTTGGAACAAAAAAAAAGTATTCAATGGGCTCAACATGCCCCTCAGCAATTTCCTTGGGGTGTCTACTTTCCAAAATGGGGTAATTTGGGGGGGGTTGTACTGCCCTGCCATTTTAGCACCTCAAGAAATGTGTAAATTCCAGAAAAACTGAAAATTGTACCATACTTACCGTAATTTTCTTTTCCTGGTGCCTATCCATGGCAGCATACCTGTGACAAGCTCCGCCTTGGCTCCTCCCTCAGGACTAGTGAATATTATAAAAGAAAAGGTTAGTACAGCCCCCGCATTCTCGTTAATATAGAATACCGAGGGTGGGAATGTATGCTGCCATGGATAGGCACCAGGAAAAGAAAATTACGGTAAGTATGGTACAATTTTCTGTTTTCCTAGTGCCTCCATGGCAGCATACCTGTGACAAATAACTAGCTGAGACGGGTGGGATAATGCTTAGAGGTTTATTTAAAGAATTTATTATTTAGAAGAGGCGAAGGCCGAAGTGACTGCCTGTCTGCCAAATTCCACTGAGGAGAGAGCTCCTGGGTCCACCCTGTAATGTTTCAGGAATGTGTGTTGGGACGACCAGGTCGCTGCCCGACAAATAGTTTCAATCGACACATTCGCTCTTGCCGCCCAAGAGGCAGAAACCGCTCTTGTGGAGTGCGCCCTGACCGCCGAAGGGGTCTCTAGTTCCTTTGTCCTGTACACCTTGTGGATGAGTTTGACGATCCATGAAGCGATCGTTCTGGCTGATGCCTCCTTTCCTTTGTATTTTCCCCAGGGAATTATGAACAGTCTGATGGAAGCCCGGAATGAAGCTGTGGCTTGCAGATAGCATTTCAGAGTGGAGGCGATGTCTAATTCATGAAGAGTAACAGAGTCCTGTTCAGAAAATGTTGGGAGTGCCCAGGGTTCTGACATGCTCAAGGATGAAGCGACCTTGGGAATGAACCCTCGTACTGTTCTGAGTTCCACTCTATCTGGGTAAAATATAATGTGATCCTGATCTGCTCCCAAAGCTTGGAGCTCTGACACCCGTCTGCCGGAGGTTATGGCTATCAGAAAGGCTAATTTTAAAGTTAGATTCCAGAGTGATATTGAGTTCGAAGGGGCAAAGGGTGGATTGGCTAAGGACTCCAGGATGACCGTAAGGTCCCAAGTGGGAAAAGATTGTTTGGTTGGTGGTCTGATCTTCCTGACGGCCTTAAAGAATTGGATTAACAATGGATCCTCCGCCCATCTTCTACTGGTTGCTGCTGAGATCGCTGACACCTGTACCTTCAATGTACCTAATGCAAGCCCTAGGTCCAGGCCTGCCTGCAAGAACTCAAGAATTTGAGATGACGAAGGGGAACCTGGATCACAGTTTCTATCAAGCATGAAGGTCCTGAACTTGTTCCATACTTTATCATATATGTTGTTTGTGGATGGTTTTCTCGCTTTGAGCAGGGTTGCGATCACTTTGTCGGAGCACCCCAGGGATTGGAACCTTTTCCTTTCAGTTGCCAGATGTGAAGGTCCAGCCTGCGGGGATCTGGGTGGGTGTGACATCCTTGCGACAGGAGGAGGGGTACTATTGGAACCTTGACTGGAGGACTGGTGCTCAGATCCATTGCCGTAGGGAACCAAGGCCTTCTTGGCCAGTATGGTAGAATCGCTATCACCGTCGATGTCTCCCTCACGAGTCTTGACAGGAACCTCGGTATGAGGGGCCGTGGAGGAAAAGCGTAGGCCCGATCGCATGCCCAAGGGGCTGAGAGGGCATCTGTTGCCTCCGCCTGGGGGTGCGGAAACCTCGAGATAAACCTTGGAAGTTTGGTGTTGGATGCTGTCGCAAAGAGGTCTAGCTCGAGGGGCCCCCACTGGATCATTATCCAGTTGAAGATTTCCGGGTGTAAGGACCACTCGTTGGTGTCTGCGAACCTGCGGGAAAGGCCGTCTGCCCTTGAGTTGAGATGGCCGGGCAGATAGACTGCCCTCAGGTCCTTCAGATTCCTTTCGGCCCAGAGGAATATGGGCTCCACCTCGTTCAGGAGAGATCTGCTGCGCGTTCCCCCTTGACGGTGCACATAAGATACCGCGGCCCTGTTGTCCATCCTGAGGAGAACTGGTTTGCCCGAAATCTCGAACTCCAGGGCTAGCAGTGCAAGATAGGCTGCTCTGAGCTCCAGGACATTGGACACCATGCCGGCTGCATTGAAGGACCATCTTCCTTGTACTGAGGTCTTGTTGGAATGTGCTCCCCAACCAGCTGCGCTGGCATCGGTAGTAATTATGATCCAGTCGACATGCCCTAGCGGGCGAGACTTCAGAAGTGACTGTCTCTTCATCCACCAATGTAGACTCCTGAGCATCCGGGTCGTCAGGTGTATGGGTTGGGATAGATATCGTTTGTTCCACATTCTTAAGAACTCCAGCTGAAAATATCTCAAATGCCAGTGGGCCCAGGGGACCATAGGGATGCATGATGACATCCGACCTATCAGGCTCAAACAATTTGAGGCTGTCAGGTAGGATCTCGAGCTAACCTTCTTCATCTGTTGGACAATGGAAGATACCTTCTGAGGTGGGAGAGACACCGATCCGTTCATTGTATTGAACAGGGCTCCCAGATAGACCATCTCTTGAGTCGGAGAGAAGACCTTTCTCGTAGTTTATCTTCCATCCAAAATCCACTAGTGTTGTTAGCAGGATATTCCTGTGTTCTAATAACTGGGTTGGGTCCTTCGCCAGGAGTAGAAGGTCGTCCAGATAGTGATACACCCGGAGCCCCAATTCTCTCAGAGGTGCTATGATGGCGATCAGGGTTTTTGTGAAGACTCTGGGTGACGTGCAGAGGCCAAATGGAAGGCTCTGAAATTGGAGATGTACTTGCCCCACCGCGAATCTCAGGTATTTCTGGAACGTAGGGAGTATGGGTATGTGTAAGTAAGCGTCTTGCAGGTCTATTGACAACATCCAATCCCCTGGTTGGACTACGTGAATAATCGTCTGAAGAGACTCCATCTTGAACTTTTCTAGAAAGATATAGCGATTTAGCCTCTTTAGGTCTATCACGGGTCTCCACCCTCCGTTTCTTTTGGGGACTAGAAACAGGGTGGAATAGAAACCTAAAAATCTCTCGGATGGAGGCACTGGAACTACTGCTCGTTGTTCCTGTAGGGAAAGAAGAAATTGCTTCAGAGCTTCCGCTTTTTGAGGAGATCTTGATACCCTTGTCAGAGAAAAAAAGTCATTGGGGGGTTTGTTGAGGAAGGACCAGAAATGACCGTGTTTGACTGTTGCAACTACCCAAGGATCCCTGCATTTTTGTTCCCAAATCTTTGAGAACTGTTTCAACCTGGCCCCCACAGGGATCACTTGGGCTGGCCTGGCGTCAAAAGGATTTTGATGGATCCTGTGGGGTAGGTACTGGCCTCTGCCTCCTGGACTTGAGAAACGTAGACTGTGTGCTTTTCCAATTGTGCCTGAAGCCTTTCCCTTGTCTGGATTGTCGGTAGTCCCTATTTTTGGAATATTGGAACCTTGGTGCAGATGATCTGAAACGTCTGGAGCGCCTGTCTTGAGGAAGTAGGCCTGACTTTCCGCCAGTGACCCGAGAGATGGCTTTGTCAAGTTTTTCCCCGAACAAGGCTTTACCGTCAAAAGGTATCTTGCACCAATTTTGCTTCGAGGCAACGTCCGCTGCCCATGGTTTTAGCCACAGTGCCCTTTTAGCCATTACTGTGTGAAGCATTGCCCTTGCGGAGCAACGAATCGAATCGATGGCGGCCTCCCCAATGAAGTCAGCTGAGAGCTTCAGCTCATCCAATGCCCTGATTATATCTTCTTTAGGGATATCCTGTTGGATTGCCGACTCTATATTATCTGTCCAGATGCGTAATGCGTTGGACACTGATGTCAGAGCTATTGCAGGTTTACAGGCATTTCCTGCCATCTGATAGGCCTTCTTAAGGTCGAGGTCCATCCTCCTGTCCAGAGGGTCCTTGGAGGAGGTTGAATCATCTAGGGGCAAAGTGACATTCTTGGCCAGCCTTACCACTGCGGCATCTACCACCGGAGGGCCGTCCAGCATTTTGGAATCTGCCTCGGAGAGAGGGTATAATTTTCCCAATCGATTGGTGGAAAGTCTTTTGTCTGTCCTCCCCCATTCTTCCTTGATCACTTCCCTGATTTCCTCCATAAGAGGGAAGAAGGAGATCTGGCACTTAAGGAAGGGGAAGTATGATTTGGACTTCCTGACCTCCGTGTTGGAATCCTCCCAACCGATTGCTTGTTTAACAGCCTGCACATAGGGCTGGACCATGGCGAAGGCAAAGCCAGAGGCATCTGTGTCATCTGAAGAATCCTCTGAAATGGCCATTTCGTCCTGATGCTTAGAGGAGGAGGGAGGGAACGGACGACCACTTCCACTCGTGGATGGAACGGGAATGGAGGCCTCGGCCATCTGTTCCTGAGGAGGGGATTCCGGTTGTTGCGTCGGCATTGTAGCGACCAATTCCGCAAGGGAGTCTTTTACTGCCTTTTTAAGGAGATCTGCCACCTGTAGGCCCTCAGACTCTCTGTCTGCTGCATAGTCTCTAAGGCAATCTCGACAAATTAGTTTGTCCGGAAGTGGGGTGCCTCCGCAGGCCTGACATTTATTAGGTCTAGGTCTCGGGGAGCGCGAATGACGGCGCCTCTTGGCTGAAGCTTTCCTGCCACTTCTGTAATGCCCATGTCTGGGCGACCTGTCCCTGCTGTGACAGGAATCGTCATCGTCATCTTCATATCGCCTTGAGGTCTTCTTAGACGTCTTCTGGCGTACAGGACTGAAATACAAAAAGTACAGTGCGCATGCGCGGGCGCGCCGTAATGGCTGCTTAAGCAGGGCGCTCCGCATCACCTCCACCCCGCGATAGCCCTAAGCACCGCTACACCGACCGAATCCTCCGGATTCCGCCTCCTCTACACAGGGGAACATAGCGAGAACGTTCCGAGATGCCGGGCCCCGCCGCCAGACGAGACCTGGGACCGGACTTCCACAAGGCCGGAGCGAACGGGTGTACCAAGATGGCCGCCGGACATTCTGTCACACAATCACACGCGGCCTCCGGAGAAAAGAAGTCAGAACACAGGCAAGTGATCGCCCCGGCCACTCTCTCATACTCCCAGGTTGCCCAGGGAGGCCAACACCTTCTCCAAACACCTTCCCCAGCTTCCACAGAGTCTCTCCTGGGCCACCATGCGGCAGACAATGCACTGACCCCTCGGGGGCCTACCTCCCCGAATCTCCTGGAAACCCACTCTCCGTACCCCCCTGACCAGGACTCCTTCTCACAGCAGGGAGACCTGTTCCACAAACTCTCCACACTCTTGGAAAGAGGCCTAGCTAACACGGCAGCCCAGATCACGGGAGATATGAAATCAGACTTTGCAAACTTAGGCTCCAGAATGGAAGCCATAGAGAACAAACTGGACATTACTGTTTCCCGCACTAACCAGAATGCTGCCCACATCCAGACCCTGCAGGAACAATTAGATGTGGCCCTCTCCAGGATCGATGACCTGGAAAATAGATCCAGAAGATATAACCTCAGAATTAGAGGCCTACCTGAATCCTACACGGATGTTTCCGCAACAATTCAGGAATTTTTTAAGGACTTGATTCCGAACATCCCGTCTCATCGCCTGGAGTTAGATAGAGCCCACAGGACCCTCGGTTCTATGAGGAAAGATGGTTCCCCGAGAGATATTCTCGTCAAACCACACTTCTACGCTGTGAAGGAGGAGATTCTGAAGCAGTCCAGGCTGCAACCACAGATAGCCTTCCAGGGCCACCAACTCCAGATATTCGCAGACCTGTCTCCGGTCACTATTCAGAAAAGGAGGGCCCTGAAGCCTCTTCTTACCGTCCTCTCTAATCAGGAGATCAAATACCGTTGGGCCTTTCCATTTGCAGTCAGATTCAACTACAACGGGCATCCCTACGCCTTCTCCAGTCTCCCAGAAGGTGAAAAGCTTCTCCTCCATCTCAAACTCATCTCTCATGAGGCACCCATGGAAGTAACGGCTAATCCTGCTGCATCTGCCAAGCGTCCGCAACCAGCGAGCCCGGTCTCTCCAGTCTGGATCCCTGGGAAGAATAAGAAATCAAGAGAGGGAAGACCCCCATAACGTGACTCTCTTCAACCTTTGGGGCACCTGTTTGTTCTTAGATTGGTTTTGGATCAAGTGCCTGGGTCAGGTTTTCCTGTTGGGGAGGAGGTCGAGAACCCCCTCTAGTTGACCTGCCCCAGTGTGATCCCCTACTCAGGTTTATTTTCCTTTTGCATTCTACTTGCTATCCGACAGTTGGGGTCAGACTTACCCCCTACCTTTTTTTTTTTTTATTTTTACCCATATGCAAAATTTTTGGGCATCTCTTTTTTTTTTTTTGTGGCTGCGTTCCCTTGAGATCCCCCCAGGACAGCTTCTTTGCGTGACTTAGTGCCTCTTGGAATGGTGATGTATTCGCCATTCGTGGCTGGGGACTCGGGGTCGTGGCGGGCTGGTTGAAGGGGGAGGGTGGGGCCCCTATTTTTCTGGGAACCACCCCCCCCCCCTTTTTTGGTCATCTGACTAGATTACATCTGTTTATCCATGCCTGACACTTGATGAGAGACTTTAACTGGATTGATCACATGTTCTCTTTATTGGTAATGTTTAGATTTTATAGTTTAACCTTGATTATCCTTACAGGCCCGCTCCCACCTCCTTGAAGGGGAGGGGGGAATGGGACCGGTTCATTCTCAACCTATAGCCTTAGCTCTTTGAATACTAGTCTTATCATTCTCTTATTTGCTCGTGCTTGTTCGTTATCAACCCGGATTAACTTAGTTTTGGTGCTGTACCGGGATTATCCCGGAGGGAATTTTTCTCTTTATATTACTGGTTGTTAGTTCAGTAAGGGGTAGAGGTGATCCCCTTGCGCCTCAACCCTCACCGCAGAGACAGGTCCTTGTCTCTGCGAGTCAGGGAGTCGGCTCTAGAATACAGACGCCGACGTCTATTACTCTGCGGACCCTCGGGGTGCTCTCACCTGGGTTACGTAGACCCCCTTGGAAGATGTCTTACTTTCTTGCTCTTATCTCTTTCTTTCTCCCCTTCTCCCTCCCCTTCCCCCTTTGGAGCCAGGTGACAGGATGTTCACGACTGAGGGTCCAGATCTCAGACAGGATCACCTCATCGCCACCTGCCAGACCTGCGTGGAAGAAGCTCGTTATGGGTAAGAGATATCCACTTCTACAGACCTTTACCACCGAGGTTCTATGACAAACTTAGATAACACTAAGAGGCCCCTTAGAATTGCCTCTCACAATGTACAGGGCCTTAACTCTCCCAGTAAGAGGAAACTAGCATTTGAACATTACCGCTCCCTTAACTTAGATATTATCCTCCTACAGGAAACACATTTCCCAATCCGGTACAGCCCCAAATTTCTCCACCCACGGTACCCAACCTTTTTCTTGGCGAACGCCGAGAATAAGACTAAAGGGGTGGGAATCCTTTTCGCTAAATCATGTAGATTTGAGCATTCTTCCACCATCAGAGATCCCGAGGGTAGATACATATTGGTCAAGGGCCTAATTGAGGGAGTCCTATACACCATAGTGTCATATTATGCCCCGAACAAAGGTCAATCCAAATTTTTTCAAGACCTTCTAAAGATTCTCCGGCCCCTCACCGAGGGCAGAGTAATTTTTGGGGGAGACTCTAATGTCGCTTTTGATCAAGGGCTCGATAAATCCAGACCACAGGGATCTCAGCTCACACGTCCCACTAAGGCTAGCCTATCTATCGCTAGGAAACTACATGAATATGGTCTGATAGATGTCTGGAGGGAGTTGCACCCAACCAAGAGAGATTTCACCCACTATTCCTCCCCACATCAATCCTATGCTAGAATTGACCATATTCTGGTCCCACCGGGGATGATCCCTTCTATACACAAAGCATCGATTATCGATGTTTCTTGGTCAGATCACTCTATAGTCAGCGCCTCAATACACAAGGTAGTGACAAGGGTGGCGGGGTTCCACTGGAGGCTCAATGAATCTCTTTTGAACGATCCCAGCGCATCAAAAGACATTGAGGACGCCTTGAGAGAGTACTTTCTTCTTAATGCAGTGGGGGGAATCTCACCAGAGACCCTATGGGCGGCCCACAAAGTCGTGATCAGGGGTAAAATCATAGACATAGCTTCACGCATTAAAAGGGAACGTACGTTCTTCATCAAAAACCTAGAAACCAAATTTAAAACACTACAATCCCAACACAAACAAGAACCGTCAAGGGCTCTGGCAGACTTAGTTGACGCTTCCAGACTAGAGTTGAACTTAGCTTTGACTGCTAGAACCGAAAAGGAAATCCGGTGGAGCAGTGCCAAATTTCATAACCAGAAGGATAAGATTGGCTCCATGCTGGCAACCAAATTATCGCCCAGGACTCATACTAATGCTTTCCCCAAAATTAGAACTGCTGGACAAGCCCCCTCTGCCAACCCCACTAAAATACTTAAAGCGTTTCAGGATTACTATGCTAAGCTCTACAGCTCGACATCAGGGGATGACCGGGATGTAGGTGAGACCTTACTGAGGGACTTGCCCATCCCAACACTCTCAAAGGATCACAGAAATCTCATGGAAGCCGAAATCTCCGAGGAGGAGACTAGGGACGTCATAAAATCACTTAAAACAGGGTCTGCCCCAGGACCTGATGGTCTCTCCTCACCATACTATAAGACCTTTGTTGACATCCTGGTGCCGCATCTGGCTAAATTTTTCAATTCATTAACCAAGGGCTCCCCATTAGACCCCCAGTTGAACTCCGCGTACATCTCGGTCATCCCTAAACCGAATAAGAACTGGGAAGAAGTAGAGAACTATAGGCCCATTTCTCTAATCAATAATGACCTAAAGATTCTCACAAAAATCCTTTCCAATAGGCTAGCCTCCTTTATTAGTAGATATGTCCATAAGGACCAGGTGGGATTCATCCCGGGCCGTCAAGGACCGGATCTAACTCGTAGAGCTATCGATATAGTGTCGATCCTCCAATCCAACTGGGAAGGGAGTCCCAAGCAAGAGGGCATGCTTTTATCCATGGACTTACATAAAGCCTTCGATTCTTTGAAATGGCCATATATTTTCTCACTCATGGAACGTTGGGGGTTCGGCGACAGGTTTATGGGCATTCTACACTCCTTATATTCCACACCCTCGGCATCAATACGTCTCTTAGGTCACTACTCACAATCACTAAGAATAGCGAGAGGCACCAGACAAGGGTGTCCGCTCTCCCCATTAATATTTGCTATAGCTATCGAGACTCTGGCCATAGGAATCCGCACTAACCCCAACATACAAGGGGTTTCGTGTGGTTCTCAGACACATAAATGCGGGCTATTCGCAGACGACGTGCTCCTTTTTATCACATCCCCTATCACATCCCTTCCAAATCTTTGCAAGCTCCTAGACACCTTTTCAAGGGCGTCGGGTCTCAGGGTTAATTACTCAAAATCTCACGCCCTCAATGTCTCGCTGCCCCAGTCCATGGTTGCCACCTTGCGAAGCAGTTTTGCATTTGAGTGGAAAGACAATTTCTTGGATTACCTAGGGATCAAACTGACTCCCAAGGTTGAACAACTTTATGCGGCCAACTTTCCTCCTATCTACAAGAAATTAGAAGCAGACTTGCAAAAGTGGGCCCAGGGGAATCTCTCTTGGTTGGGTAAAGTTCACTCACTCAAAATGACATTTCTTCCCAGGCTGCTATATTTATTCAGGGCAGTTCCGATCAACGTTCGGTCGGACCACCTGCAATCCCTCCAGAAAAAGATAATGAGCTTCATATGGGGCAAAAAGGGACACCGGCTACCTTGTAACACGTTATATAGACTTAGGAGAAAAGGAGGTTTGGGTGTTCCTAAACTGTCTTGGTACTTCCAAGCGGCCAGACTAGCTCAATTATCCACAATATACTCCAGACTCGAAAAACCTGACTGGATGAACATAGAGAGACAGGCTGTTCCTACGTATACCCTAGATTATCTACTCTGGATCCCTCACAAGGAGCGACCCCCCATCCTCTCTCCTATACTATCTCAATCTCTAGCTCTCTGGGACCGAATGAAACTGAACTCTTGCTTAGTCTCAAACTCCCACCCCCTGGCTCACATTTTTAACAACCGCAAGTTCCCACCTGGGACAGATATTAAAGCATTTAAATGGTGGTTGGATAAGGGGCTGTACCGGATTGGCCACTTTTTCACGGCTTCAGGCCCTATAACCCTAGCATACTGCAAAAAGAAACTAGAGATTCCGAACTCGGAACTCTTTAGATTTTCTCAAATTTCACACTTCCTTCATGGGCTTTGGAAAGAAAAACCGGCTCCCCCTCGCTTTACTGATTACGAGGCATGGTGTGGACAAGCCACGGACCAAAGAGGTGGAATCTCAGTAATTTACCGGGCTCTAGCCCAGAATAACAATAAGTCCTCTTTCATGGAAGCCTGGGAAAGGGACCTCTCGTTTCAATGGGACCTGGAGTCCTGGTACTCCTCTTTTGACAAAGCCTATAAGGGGGTCAGGTACATATCACTAATAGAAGCTAATCTTAAGGTGATGACTAGATGGTATCTGACACCGTCTAGGTTGGCCCACATGTTCCCCTCAACCAGTCCCCTCTGTTTCAGGGGCTGCGAGCTGACGGGAGGTATGTCCCACATATGGTGGGAATGTGTAAAGCTTAGGTCCTTTTGGAAGCAGATGTTCAACTTAATCTATAAGGTGACGGGCATACAGGTTCCTAGAACCCCGGTGGTAGCTCTTCTTAATGGTCCTATCCCGCAGACTGGCAAATATACTAGAATATTAATTCACTATATGTTGCTAGGAGCCAAGATTACCATAGCGAGAGCTTGGAAACAGCCCAAAGTTTCGATCCAAGCTGTTAAACGTAAGATCTCATGGATCATGACACAAGAAAAAGTCACGAGTAGCTTACTGAACTACAAAGAGAAATTTGAGGTTATTTGGGAACCTTGGGCCAAACACGTGGGCATCTCCCTCATTGTAGGAATCCCTCCGCCTCAGACCAGCTAAGCAACCATAGTCCAGTTTCGCTCCTCTCACCTGGCTCAATGTCTCTCCCTCCCTTCCCTTCCTCCCCGCGGGTTACAATGTCTGCATTCCCTGAAGACGTCCTTTTCAGTTTTTAACACTTCTTAAGAACTACCCGAGCTCCATTAGCTCTCCTGGCTCCCCTTGTCTCCCCCTATTCTTCCCCCTGTGTTCTCCCTATCTAAAATCTTCAACTCTCTCTCTTTCTTCCTTTATCTCTTTCCTTCTCCTTATGCTTTTACAAGAGTATGTGATGGTGGTGCCAAACCAGAGCCAAATCATTTCGGCTGACCTAGAGGGGACCCAGGATGTATTCCAACTTTTTAATCATCTGTATATTGTGGGCCGTCCCTGGTAGCTTTGGGAAGCTCTTCATAATTCCTTACCGCCCAGTGCCTTTCCCAGTTTTGCAGTGGGAACAGGGACTAGCGGGGACCCGAGGGAGAGACGGTCCGACACAGCAAGTTCCCACTAGGGGTGTTGGGCTGTTTTCCCTGGTTCCCAGACATCCGCCCCTCGGCTTTCTCCTTTTTCATGTTAACTTATAACAATGTAGATCGAATACATGCTTATCCCTGCAATTACTGGTTTTAAGTACAGATTTTCTACTGCTTAATGTCTTAGGGGACTGTAAGGTTCTTGTATGTACTGCAGATGTTCAGTAGTGCGTCCACTACGGTTTTTACTCATGTTCTGATGTTGGCACCTGAAGTGTCTTTGTATTTTTCTATATTTTGTACTTTGAAAATAAAAAATTTTGAAAGTAAAGAAATACAAAAAGTATCGTCCTTAGTGCACTCTTTTTTTTTTAAACTTACCTGGGCGTAGGTCCTTACCTTGGGAGTAGAGTAGGATCTTGAGCGGGCGGCGAAAGGCTCATGTTAGGCGGCTTAGCAGAGGTAACGGCTAGGAAAGAGTCAGAGGAAAAGGCGTCAACCGGTCGTGTGCTGATTCACGGAAAAAAGGGAATTTGCCTACATAAGTAACGACTTCCCCCCCCCCCCCCCCTTACTGTGTTTGTTTTTTATGTTTTTTTAAAACATCCATTTTTTATTTATTTTTTTTTATTTATTTTTTTTGGAGGCTCCGATGAAAAAAGAAATTTTTAAATAATTTAATAAATTAATAAATCAATTAATAAATTAATAAATTAATACACTTTTAATGAACGAGTTGTTCCATCAGAGCTATACATATATATATTCGCATGCTCACATGTATAAGAAGACAAATGCATTAAGACATGCCTTACCTTAACAGGGGTGGGTATAGCCTGGAACTCTAGAGTGTAATTCTCTTGTTGACCACAGGCATTTCACTTGTGCTGCTGGGGAAATAAATAGGAGGAGGGGAAGTGATGTCATGCTTGAGCTCCTCCCCTGACACTCTGAGGGCAAAAAGAACCATTCGCCCTCAGTAAAAATGGCCGTCGAATCCTCCGACGCTACCGCGCATGCGCCGAACGTCGAGACTGGCCGTCGAAACATACGACCCGCCGGCGCATGCGCAGACGACGGCGGGAACGCTGATAAAATGACACAGACTCGCCGCGCGTGGCCCCTAGTGAGTCTGAGGATGACAAACGCACGTGGGAAGGGAAGGGGGGGTCTCCTAAAACTATGGGGACCAGGGGAACAGAGCGCAAGAGAGAGAGAGAAAGGACAGATGAGACAGGAGGGGAACAACAAGTCTCAGGGACAGAGCAAAGCTGCCACCTCTGCTGCCATAGACTGGAGCCTGAATGCCCATACTGCAGGTAAAGCTCTTACTTAAGAGACAAACTGCTTGTCCCAAAAGATCCTACAGAAGGGACTTCCAACCTTATAAGCGCATTTAGCTGCCCAAGAGAAGGAACTGCGTCCGGGAGAGGCTTGAACCCGGACGGACGCTGCCGAATGCAGAAGGTAAGGACGCCGACCAGGATTCACTGCCATGAGGTATGAGGAAAAAAAGGAGAATGCGGGGGCTGTACTAACCTTTTCTTTTATAATATTCACTAGTCCTGAGGGAGGAGCCAAGGCGGAGCTTGTCACAGGTATGCTGCCATGGAGGCACCAGGAAATGTAGTTTGTAGACGCTATAACTTTTGCGCAAACCAATAAATATACGCTTATTGAATTTTTTTTTACTAAAGACATGTGGCTGAATACATTTTGCCCCAAATGTATGACTAAAATTGAGTTTATTCGATTTTTCTTTTTTTTCCCCAAAATATTTTATTGAGTTTTCACAGAATACAAAAAAAAAAAGGGGGGGGGGGAGAATTGGTTATTGTGGGGATGAGTTGTTGATTATATATCTGTCTCCAGTCACCCCTAGAGGGATCTGACTGTGACCGGAGGATGTGCAGTGAGAAACATATAAGGATGGATAGAGGAAGGTAGTATAAGTTGTGGCAAAGGGGCGTCGTCCGCAGTACTTTGATTGAACACCGAAAAGTGATTAATCTACTGGGGTGGTGGCGG